>NC_066627.1:33016420-33345412 GCF_025201925.1 Gopherus flavomarginatus | reverse complement strand
GCTGAGCTGATTGATAGCTAGTCAGGGTAGTGTTTTGCGCTCCGTGGCTGTTACTAATGCTGCTAAACATTTTTTAATACATTTTTTCTCTGTTTAAATCCTTAACAGGTTGAGTCACTGTTTTCATTCCCATCCCCTGAATGAGTGTGCAAGCGTGAGTCACTGTTTTTGATAAAGGGGTTATAATCTCTGTGTCTTTCCAGTTTTGTTTGACCAGTTGGTTCTTTCAGAATTTGTTAATTTAGGATCTCATCTAACCCCCTAGAAATGCCTTTCCACTGACTGCCATGGACTTTGGATCAGACCCATTGTTTCCTGAAGCTGCCAGAATACAGGTTATTGGTAAAACAGTTGGAGAGACATATTAGTATATATCTAACATTCAGGAATTCTATTATTGAGCTATTTCTTCTCATTGTTTATGGAGGCAATAGTAAAATGCAAACATATCAAAGAGTACCAAAAATAACAGAAAAAAGAAACTTTTGAAAATACTTTAAAGACAGACATACTAGTATGAATATTATACAGAACTGCAGTGACATCTGTGAATCAACCTCCTAAGGGACCAGCAAAACTAGGTTGCCAAGCAGAGGCGGGTCTTTAATTAAAATGTGAACATTTCACTGGAAATCAGCTGAGGATCTTAGACTCTGACTTTTGGATCCACTGAGCTGCACTGGGTATAGGACCTGAGAAGGAAGGGCCAGCATGTCTCTCCCAACCCTTGGGGCTGCTGGTGCCTGTTAGAGCCTCAAGGCTGTTCTAACTTGCACTGGTAGTAACAGCCCATAAGGGGGTTATTGGAACCCAGGGCCCACTAGCCAGCCCTCCTCACATCCCAGCACATTGCCAATGCGCACTAGTGCCAGAGATACTATGCTATTAGAAAGTAGCATAAAGGCAGTTTTCCCACCTGGTGGTACTAATTAGAGCTGCTTTATGGCCCTTTGTGCTGCCAGAGCATTGTAAAGCATCTATGTGAGGACTGAGGATCTGGCCCTTAATTTAAAGTGACCACTTCAGACATGGGGTTGCTAATGGAATTTAGGGTGTTTAGTGGGTGCTTCTTTGTATTCTGATATCCCTTTAGAAATAAAAATACCAGACAAGCTCTCAAACAGAGCAGAGTACACATCCACCCATGAACATGTTTCAAATGTGAACTCCATTCACTGTTTGAAATGTTTTTCATCTTTTTTTCTGGACTTCTTCATTTTGGTTCAAATGAGGTTTTGCTGCCTCTCGGCCAGTGCTCTCCCATTGGAGCCTGCACTGAAGTCATGCTGTTAAATCTATGACATCAATTATTCCTAGAGCAATAGGAGAGGCAGCATGACCCTAGTGGAGTGATGTTGGGACTGGGAGACCAGAACTCCCAAGATAATCCTGCCTCTGACAGCAAGTTAAAGAAGTACGGGCTGGATGAATGGACTATAAGGTGGATAGAAAGCTGGCTAGATCGTCGGGCTCAATGGGTAGTGATCAATGGCTCCATGTCTAGTTGGCAGCCAGTATCAAGCGGAGTGCCCCAACAGTTGGTCCTGGAGCCGGTTTTGTTCAGTATCTTCATTAATGATCTGGAGGATGGTGTGGACTGCACCCTCAGCGAGTTTGCAGATGACACTAAACTGGGAGGAGTAGTAGATACATTGGAGGGTAAGGATAGGATACAGAGGGACCTAGACAATTAGAGGATTGGGCCAGAAGAAATTTGATGAGGTTCAACAAGGACAAGGGCAGAGTCCTGCACTTAGGATGGAAGAATCCGATGCATTGCTACAGACTAGGGACCGAATGGCTAGGCAGCCGTTCTGCAGAAAAGGACCTAGGGGTTACAGTGGATGAGAAGCTGGATGAGTCGACAGTGTGCCCTTGTTGCCAAGAAGGCTAACAGCATTTTGGGCTGTATAAGTAGGGGCATTGCCAGCAGATCGAGGGACATGAGCATTCCCCTCTATTCAACATTGGTGAGGCCTCATCTGGAGTACTGTGTCCAGTTTTGGGCCCCACACTGCAAGAAGGATGTGGAAAAATTGGAAAGAGTCCAGCGGAGGGCAACAAAAATGATTAGCGGGCTGGAGCACATGACTTATGAGGAGAGGCTGAAGGAACTGGGATTGTTTAGTCTGCAGAAGAGAAGAAGGAGGGGGGATTTGATAGCTGCTTTCAACTACCTGAAAGGGGGTTCCAAAGAGGATGGATCTAGATTGTTCTCAGTGGTACCAGATGACAGAACGAGGAGTAATGGTCTCAAGTTTCAGTGGGGGAGGTTTAGGTTGGATATTAGGAAAAACTTTTTCACTCAGAGAGTGGTGAAGCACTGGAATGTGTTACCTAGGGAGGTGGTAGAATCTCCTTCATTGGAGTTTTTTAAGATCAGGCTAACAAAGCCCTGGTTGGGATGATTTAGTTGGAATTGGTCCTGCTTTGAGCAGGGGGTGGGACTAGATGACCTCCGGAGGTCTCTTCCAACTCTGATATTCTATGATTCTATGATCTGCTGTGTGACCCTGAGTCAGTCACTTAGCCTGTTAACTGCTCTCTCATCTATAAAATGGAATAATAAAATCAATGCAGCCCAAAGGGGTGTTGGTAACCTTAAGTAACTCCTCTTTGCATATAGCCTGGAAGATATAGATTACTACGCAAGTGTTTACTCTTGTATTTATTAATTGATTCTGCTGTTATAAACTCACAATTATGAATGACTTTGCTCCAGGATTTGGAAGAAGTAGCTGCGAGTCGGGGGTGGGGGCTTATAGGTCTTTATGTAAAACATAAACATACTGGATCTTCAGCTGGTATCAACTGGTATAGCTGTGAGAGCGCTGCTGATTTATACTAGCTGGGGCCCTGGTCCAAATATCTTCAGTGATAGCATATATAGCAATATAGAAAACTACAGCGCATGGCCATTTCTCTTTGTTCTTGACGTCCTCTCTCTTTCTTACCATTGTGCTCTAGTCGCAGACTTTCGCTTTCCAAGGGGATGCTCTGAAGGCAGTGAAGGAGTTAATACTTCTCATAAGTCATGTTAATCATGTAAATCCTCCTGGCCTCATCACTGACATTTTAGATGTCAGATTTTTGTCGCACTGCCAGGAAGTGTTTAACATGTTACAGTTGCTCATGTTGTTTTTGCACTGGTTTAAAAAAAGAGGAAAACAGTCCCCTAGTGTCTCCAGTTAGGAGACTGAATTCATTCCTAAAGGAAAAACACATGATCACACAGATGCCTGAGATAAATCCCAGCCCACTGTTGCCTGGCGTGACTTTTCCAAATCTCTTTCTCCTTCTGTCCAGAAACTTTAAGGGAAGAAAAGCAAAAAATGAATTCCTTCAACTTCTTAAAAAGATTTACTTTCTTGACCACATTATCAACACACACATTTCTCCCTGCAGTTTGTTTATTCAAAGCTGGCTGGGGACCTAGGCTGTAAGTCCCAGAAATAGTTTCAAGATAACAAAAGTGGGCAGCAACCCCCAAAAAGGTTTCAAAGAGACTCACATCTGTATTTAAACTCAAAAATACCATTTACCGGGTTTTGCAGAAGTTTGAGATTATCCAAGTTTCAGTTGATCCTGGTGCACAGTAATTAGTAAAGGTGCTATGGCCAAGAGCTTAACAAATGCCAGAATTAGGCTCCTCAATTCATATTCAGGCATCTAAGTAACTATATGTGCTGAGGAGCTGGCACCTTCCACTGACTTCAATAGTCCATCACTATATCTGTCTACCTCAATTATGTTAGCAGTGGCACAAAAACAAAAGAAAACAACCCCTCTCTCCCACAAACCTCCAAACCAACCCAGTCTTTTGCAAAGTGTCCTTGTTATTGTATTGTGTGCAACCCACTAATTAGCATAACCACAGTATTCCCGGTATAAACATGCATTTCAGAGACTTTGACAGAGAACAGGATTGCAGTGTTTACCATTTTCCTTTCTGTTTACTGGGAGGTTTGATCCCAAGTGAAGAGGGTTTGACTTTTGGGACATTCTTCTTTGTGTGATGAGGATTTAGGAAACATTGCTTTTCTGCCTCTCATTTCAAACCTACAGTTGCATTCTTTTTAGCACAGAAAACTCGTATAGTGTTGAGATCAGGCACTTAAGGGATACAGGATGCTTCATAAATTACTATTAATAATTTGGTCTCTCTCTTCCAAGTCTTGTCGCTCAGGGTGTGTCACTGCATTCCAGCATGTGTGAGTGTTTTTTCCATCCTAGACTTTTCTTTTTTAATGCCCCCCTCCCTAAGAGTCTAATAAGATATCCAGCTCCAGGACCCATCATCACATTCACTGGTGTCATTGCTTGGGAGATGCTGAATCAACTGTTTTCCCCTGAGTAATGTTGGGCAAGTTAAACACGTATATTCAGTGCTCATGAAATCAGTACATACTTTATGCAGAAACTGACCACAGTTTGCAGTGCCTCAGGAGTGGGAAAGTGCGGGCATTGTTACAGGCCCCTATAAAGAATAGCTGCTGCAGATCATGCCTGAGACCACTGGGCCAGTCCAGGAAATTCACACGTTAAGACTTAATAACATTTTTGCAGTCACATTTTTGCAGAGTTGAAAGAGCTCACTGACCACAAAAGCAGCACACCCTGTCAGATTTTTCCTCCATTAACATTTCAGTATCTGAAGCGAAGTATTTTTTCAGCCTTATAAATAGCTCTATTATCAGCTTGCTGTTCTTGTGAAATACAGTCACACTTTGTTTTTTAGATTCCAGGGAACAGTTTACATTTTTCATTGCCCCGATGTAACTATATTTGCTACTTCTTTTAGGACACTTCATTGGGCTTTGGATCAGGCTGTAGTGGATGAACAATTGACACTATAAATGATTCTAGTGGGTATTCCTCTCCATAGATGATTCTACTTCTTCTTACAAACATACCTTTCTGAGTTTTCTCATTTCTTGTGTAATCATATGTATCACATACCAATGGAAGTCAGAATATGGCCTGATGGTACGTGCATGGATTTCAGAAGTTTCCCAGTGTGCTGAGAAATACTAAGACTTTGCAAAAATACAGGATCCGTAGCTAGACACAATGGTATCAAATAGACGCTTCCTCTTTACTCCCGTGTATTCCCATGTACTCACTATGTTTTTTAAATCAAAATCTTGCTGGATGTAGCAGGGATCTCTAGGATTCTCATCTCAGAGGGGAAAAAAAATGGTGACCAAAATATGAAACCTCCTTGTCACTAATGGTAACTGGCAGCATAACCTGTGCTCAGTTATCTGTCAGCAGGTACCGAAATTTGGTTGCCATTTTGTGCAAGGCACCTCACACTTTTAACATAAAGCTGAACAGGGGAGGCTTATTGACTCAGGATATGCCCTGAAGCAGGAGGATTAAAGTTCTGTGACTCAATGACAGCTTAGAAAACATGAGTCGGATGCTAAGGCCTGATTCCGATCTTTCACCGGTATATATCATCAGGAATATTGCCATTAAAGTTTGCGACATTACATTGTCTGGGAGCAGAAATCAGGACCTAAATCTCTACAGGGCTTCTTCAGATCCACAGTGAGACTCATTATTTTAGCCGTTAATAGGGAGGGGAGAGGGATCACAGCCTGTAGCCTTTAGCACCTGCTACACCAGTGTTTCTCAAACTAGAGTTGCCGCTTGTGTAGGGAAAGCCCCGGCAGGCTGGGCCGGTTTGTTTACCTGCCCCATCTGCAGGTCTGGCTGATCGCGGCTCCCACTGGCTGCGGTTCGCTGCTGCGGGCCAATGGGAGCTGCTGGAAGCAACACGGGCCGAGGGACATACTGGCTGCCACTTCCAGCAGCTCCCATTGGCCTGCAGCGGCAAACCGCAGCCAGTGGGAGCCGCGATCAGCCGAGCCTGCAGATGGGGCAGGTAAAGAAACCGACCCGGCCCGCCATGGGCTTTCCCTGCACAAGCGACAACCCCAGTCTGAGAAACACTGTGCTACACAGAGAGTGAAGGACCCCATTTACTTCTGTTTTATTAGCGCTTCATTCCACTCTCCAAAAGTGAGAATGTCAAGTAACAATCTATCTTGCTATCTACTTTCCTGTAACTAGGTCAACTGACTTTTTGGAAGGAAAGGGAAAATCAGAGCATAGCACTTTGAGGAACTCCTGAAAGTCTCTCTGTTGTAAACAACTCAGAGAAACTCACTTACCAGATCTTCCTTGATACTACATTATGCAGGCTCTTATTTTCTGCTCCCGTTGTGTGCTTGGCCCCAGCAGGTAATCAGAAGCCTCCAATAGCCAATCCAACCTAACATTTGATAAAGGCACCATATATTTTTTTTCTCGTTCTGAATTAAGCTGAGAGCTACCCACAGCAGATGCTGATACTCATGTCTGTGTCACACAAACAAGACAGCTTTTGCAAGTAGGATGGTTTTCTGATGAATAGATAGCTGGGTGCATGATCTTTGTCGGCTTACACTGAAGAAACCTCTGGATCCTTTTCGACAAACAAACAAGAAGGATTTATGCTTGGTCTCTCTGCTTTGCGCTGTTAAATGATTGCTGCATTTCATCCTATAGGCAGCCGGTAAAGTGAGTCCTATATCATTATATAGCATGTAAGTTAGTTTGTAACATGCTTTGGGATCTGTCTGGATGAAAGGTGCTATATAGATGTATATCAGGGTTCAAATTAATACCAGATTAAAGGCTTGGAATAAAATTAATGCCAGTCAATGTGGGTTTATGGAAAATAGGTCTTATATAAACCTGACTTCATTCTTTGATGAGATTACAAGTTTGGTTGATAAAAGTAACTGAATAGATGTAATATGCTTAGCCTTTAATAAGGCATTTGACTTTGTACTGCATGACATTCTGATTTAAAAAATAGTACTATACACTATCGATACAGCGCACATTAAATGGTTTTAGAATTGGGTAACTGACAGATTTGAAAAAATAATTGTCAATGCGGAATCATCATTGAATGCGGGTTTTCTAGGAGGGTTCCATGGGGGTCAGTTTTAGGCCTAATGCTATTCAATATTTTAATCATGGTCTGGAAGAATCACTGCGGATAAAATTTATGGTTGACACAAATATTGGTGGAGTGGTAAATAACAATGAGAACAGGGAGGTCGTACAAAGCAATCTGGATCACTTGCTAAACTAGGCCCATTCAAAACATGTGTTTTAATGCAGCCAAATGCAAAGTTCTACACCTAGGAACAAGCAATGCAAGGCATACCTACAGAATGGGGAACTGTGTCCTAGAAAGCAGTACCTCTAAAAAGGATCTAGGGGTCATTGTGGACAAGCAACTTACCATGAGATGCCAGTGAAATGCTAGGGCAGAACAGACGAATGTGATCCTTGGATGTATAAGCAGAGCATGGGGTGATCTTTCCTCTGTATAAGGGCATTGGTGAGACCAATACTGGAAAACCGAATCTAGTTCTGGTGTCTGTATTTTAAAAAGAATATTGAAAAACTGGAGGGAAAAAAAAACCCCAAAATGATTCAAGGGCTGGAGAAAATGCTGTATAGTGGGAGACTTAAAGAGCACAGTCTGTTTAGATTACCAAAAGGAAGACTGAGATGTTTCATGATAACAATGTATAAGTACCTTCATGGGGAGAAAATAGTGGGCACTAAAGGGCTCTTTCATCTAGCAGAGAAAGAAAGGCATAACAAGAACCAGTGACTGGAAGCTGAAGCCAGACAAATTCAAATTGAAAATAAGGAACAATGTTTTAACAGTGAGAGTGATTAACCTCTGCAACAAAATCCCCACAGAAGTGGTGGATTCTCCATCTTTTGATGCCTTCAGATCAAGAGTGGATGCCTTTCTGGGTGTGACGAGTTACTGGGCTCAATACAGGGGTAACTGGGTGAAATGTAATGGCCTATGTTACACAGGAGGCCAGGCTAGATGATCTAATGCAGTGGTTCTCAACCAGGGGTTCAGAGCCCTGTGGGGGGCCGCAAGCAGGTTTCAGGGGGGCTGCCAAGCAGGGCCAGCATTAGACTCTCGGGGGCCCATGGAAGAAAGCTGAACCCCCACCACGCAGGGCTGAAGCCCAGGTCCCTGAGCCCTGCCACTCGGGGCTGAAATCGAAGTCTGAACAACTTAGTTTCACGGGGGACCCCTGTGGTGTGGGGCCCCGGGCAACTGCCCTGCTTGCTACCCCCTAATGCCAGCCCTGGGTTTTACATGCAGAAAATCAGTTGTTGTGGCACAGGTGGGCCATGGAGTTTTTATAGCATGTTGGGGGGGCCTCAGAAAAAAAATGGTTGAGAACCTCTGATCTAATGGATCCTTCTGCCCTTAAACTCTGTGAATCATCATCATCATGTGATAGCATAGCTCACTATTAGATCTAAATCTGAGATCTGTTCACATATGCTGCCTCTCTATATATGCATGCAACTGGCAGTGAATTGTTTTGCAAGACGATTCACATGGAAGATTCTATACAAAAAATGAATAATTGGAGCATATTTTTCCACGGGCAGTGACTTATTTTCATAAAGTAAAAGCAAAGCCTGTTTTATTTAATAGAAAAATACACATTCTCTGGAAAGAGTTTGGGATCAGACTCAAGCAACTAAATAGCTGGGCCAAACATTTAAAGAAGTGTTTGGTTAAACAGCAGAGGAGATAAGATGCCCTGGGACCAGTAGCAGGTCAGGGGAATGATATAAACGTGTGGAGTGAAATTGTCCAGAAGCAAAGCCCCACCACTCACTTTGCAACAAAAGTCTTTCGTGTCACCATGCAGATTATTGGCACTATAAATAGTTTCTGCTCAAAGTAAACATGTTTTGAGAGTACTCTGCCCTGCTGGCATGAGATCCCCAGGCTGAGCAGCTCAGCAGCAGCGTCCCAAGTGTCTCTCTCTCTGCCCGTCCACACATTCCCAGTGACACAAAGCTGCTAATGCCTCTCCCCTCACAAATGGTCATCAGACCTCAGCCATTAATACAGACAATCCTGATGTGGCTTGTTAGTGGATTAGGCGCTTTACAAATTCCTCGATTTTTGTATATTTCACAGCCTGCTGTTGAATATATCTGGTTTTATAGCTTTGAAATTGGCCTGGGAGCCCCAGGATGATTTGTATGGGGACATGTCGATGCTCCTGCATTATCTTAGGACACTGACAAACAGGGCCCACTCTTTTAGATTTCAGGCAGAAAGAAAGAGGGTAAATTTGTCACTAAAACTGCTTTCAGCCAATAGTCTTTTTCTCATCCCAACACTGCCAGCTTTCAGTGTTTTACTGGAAGGTTGCAGACTTCCCCACTTTCCTTAACGAGCCCAGCAGCTTGTTGAAATGAGCTCTGCTTTTTATGACCCAAAGTTTGTTTAAAGTGGGGGGTGGAGGTAGGAAGTCTGGCAAAAATCAGAGCCTGCCACATTTTTTTCAGACCTATATTGTGCAACTCCATATTTCTTTGTCTGTCTCATCCAGTAACATTAATGGAGTCCTTAAGTACAGTTTTATGCTAGTGGAAAACCTAATTTATGCAAGGAACCTAGATAATCCCATGTGTATTGCTGTAAAAATGTCAGTTACCTTTTGTGGAGAACTAAATTCAGACTGCACTTAAATCAGAAGCAGGTCAGGTCTTTCTGAAAGTAGAGATTATTTCCTTGCTGTGCAGGAGTTCCTAACAGTCCTTTCTGCTGTTTGTTTTTCTTACTGCAACATCTAGTGGGTGCACAGTTAAGCAGCACTCAGCTGCTGTGGTGATTGTGTCCCAATGTTATCAGCCTTGAGGATCGGTTCACACAGCCCCTTGAGAATGCCATTTCCCCTGTTCCCTTTGATCACAAGCTAAAGAACAACAATCAGCCCCAGGACACCTTGGGGCTCCTCACTGTCACATGCTTTGTTATCCTTTGCTGCACCAGAGTCCAGTGAAGTCCATGGCTGCAAAATCACAGTCCCGGCTGCGAAGCCTGATAGTTCAGTTAATTCCTTGCAGGGCGGCTCTGAAGACTGTTCCCTGCCACATAATACGTGAGTCTCAAGAAACAAATATTGCAATTCCTTGCAGGCCAGCTCTGGTGGCTCCGTAGGAAATAACAGACAGCAGCAGCATGCTACAGCAAAACCAACATTCCTCTTGTCCAAAGTGGCTATGTCACTTCCCACCTGGCCTGGGCCACGCAGATCAGGCAGCTAGAAGGCAAGAAACAGCAAAACGAACACTTTAGAAAGACGCAGTAGCGAACTGGAGTAACAGTGATATGAGAGGCTTCATGCACTGAGCGTTAAGGCTAGTTGTATCTTTTGCTGAACCAGTTTGCCCAACTTTGTGTTAATCTAGTCTATCAATTTCTTCCTAGCTCTCTGGGCCTATTGATACATGTTCACCATTGTGGCCTGGAAGTTTTTTTTATTTTTTAACCCACTACTTCAGAAAGTCTATGAAACAGAAAGTCTCTGCTCCAAAGATCTTACACTCAAATCCAGTAGAACCATGGTTTTCAACCTGTGGTCCCTGAACCCCTGGGGGTCCGCATACTATGTCTAAGGGGTCCACAAAAGGTTGCTGTTACCATAGAACCATAGTTTTCAATCTGGGGTCTGCGGACCCATGTCTAAGATTTCCAAAGGGGTCTGTGCCTCCATATTGACATTTTTTAGGGGTCTGCAAATGAAAAAAGTTTGAAAACCACTGAAATAGAAAAAGGCAGTTCAAGGAGAGGTGGAGATGAGAACTATTAAGAAAATGTGGACGGAGGGAAGTTTCTTTAGACATTTTTTTACTTTCATCAAAATACCAAAAACTACAATTTTTTGGCCAAACTCCCAAAGTTTTCAGTTTTTGGCCACAAAGATTTGGGTTTCCAGTTTTCAATGAAAAGTCAACATTTTGTTGACTTGAAAACCCATTGAAGAAGAGCTTTGATGAAGAATTTTTGACCAGCCCTAGTGGAGGCAGCATCGGTGAGGAGATGCCCTAGGTGTCTTCAGGGAACACGTGGGTTAGTGGAAGCAAAGGAACACAAGGTAAAGGAGGCTGTTCTAAACATTGGAGGCAGGGAGAAAGAAGGACCAAAGCAGAGAATAGGAGGAGACAAAGGGAGCAGTTAGGAGACAGGATTGAAGATCCCTAAGGAGAAAACACAGTGTGCCCATGATACTGCATCTCTATCATGCTTTATTATTATTATTATTATTGAATATTGGCTCTCTGATGGTAGCTTGTAGGAGCCCCAGAAAAGGAATCTAAAAGTCAGTCTCTGCCCCAAAGGCCTTACAGTCTAAGCATTTGTGTGAGACCTCCTAGTTTTGTGGATTTATTTAACATCAGAGCTGGAGCGACTGCAGGAACTCCAGCCCTCGCTGGATCAGCAGAGCAATCTGTTGGTGCTGTTGCTGGATAATGTATCTCTCAGCAGTCATGCTGCAGAGCCTCCCTCTGCCAATTATGTGTCTCTAATACAGGCATCGCTTTGTGTTCAGAATTTCTTACAGTTATTTTTGGGTAAGTAATAATGTGTGACTCAAAAGTACCATAGAGAGATTGGTTGATGTCAACTGATATGTTTTTGGAAATAAAACTCACTTCCTGAAGTTGGCCTCAGAACAAAAGAGAATCGAGTCAAGATGCTCAGAGATTCTAGGCACTCCAGGTTGGTTTGGGCTCAGAGATTACAAAAATAGAGGGCACACCTGGCTTTGCTGACTGGCTTTTTCCTTCTTCAATGACTTACTGGAATCACCATGGCAATTCTCTTGCTGTCTACCTTTTCTTCTGGGTACTGTTCTCTCTTCTGGCACATGTGGCAGGGGCTAATGTGAGTCTATATCAGACTGAATTGTGTGTTCTTTTCTAATTAACATAAAAAGAGAGTCTCTCTGGAGGAGACAGAGTAAAACAGATTCACAGCAGACCTAGTTAAGCTGCCTTTTCTTAGTATGAAGGGGATTTTCCCAGCTGGTGTGAAGGCAGCTAGTGAGGTTGAGGCTGGATGGCACCAATGGCCATCTGGTACCTTATAGAAGTAGCACAGGATGGGAACATCTCCCAGCTACTAGTCTGATTTGATTTCTATCATGTGTATCGCAAAACTGAAGCTGGAGAAACTAAGTTCACTCCGCTCTGGTTATTCTCACCAAATTGCTCACCTTGGCCCCAGTCCAAATCTCTTAAAGTCAGTGGGAAAGCTCTCATTGTCTCTAGTGGGAATTGGATCAGACCCTGTGAGTATGTAGCACATTTTTCATTTATGCCACACACACTGATTATATTTTATCTTAAACCAGATTGTATACTCTTTGGGGAGGGACTATGGCTTCCTAATTGGTCTGTACAGAGCCTAGCACAATGGGGCCCTGATCCTGATTGCACTAATATAATACAAATAAATAATAATAGTATCTATCTGTCATATCTGGATTTTCACACTGCTTGCCACTATGCTGTCTCTGAGCCTTCAGTCCTTAATTGTTGTGTTGTGCTGTCAATAGTTGCTGCTTTTCACCCCAGAGTTGACTACATTTCAGTGATGTTTGAAGTAAAGTGTGCATGGACTTCAGATAATTTTTTAAAGTATTGTATGCACTTTGAGATCCTTTGAAGCAAAAGGTGCTCTATAAAATTTAAGGCTGTTACTCCACTGGGTTTTTCCTTTTGCTGTCTCCCATAAAATTGTTCTCACTGTGTTGGTTGTTACGGCACATCATACCAAAACACTTAGGAAAAAGGAAAAACACCAAGGTGCAGCTGAGAAGTGAATCTGAACAATATGCAAAGGGAACCTAGAATAGCTGTCCACACAAGGCACTAAACAGGTGGGAGACCTTTAGTAGTTGTTACAGTAAGCAGGAGACCTCTGTGACAAAGGCAACAGTGTTCAAAATTGAAGGAAGGATGTTAAGCCACATGCAGCTGCTGGGAGATGAGGTTACAATGCAAATCTAAACAAAGCTTTTGCTAAAAGGAAATAGATCCTCCTATGTGCAGGGAGGTTGAAACTGAGCAAGTAGCTGCTTGACATCATCAAGCTGAGCATTGGATTACAACAAACAGGGACTTGGAAAGAGAGATAGGACACGCCTCCCAAACCCTTGAAGTGCAACTTCATTTAGCATCTATTAGTACAAGGAAACTGTAAGTCTGAAACTGACTGTGATAAGCTGGCCAGCTTGGCTGCTTGCCATACCAGGCAGGTATGCTGCGGGGGTTAACTGAGCCTGGATTTGGTCGTTAACGGCTTGATTTCTTAACTTGGAGAGCAGTGGGAGCTGTGTTCCGTAAGTACAGTTTTACATGCTGCTAAGAGAATGGGCTGCAGTGAATACAAACGTTAGCAATTTACAGTGCATCAGATAGAAGAGTAGTTATTTTTACACAGTGATACGTATGCGATTACAAGGAAGAGCTGATCTGGTCCAAAGCTCTCAGCATTGTTGTGTGGGAGCCAGAACTGTGACTCCGATGGATTATTTATCTACAGATATATTAAACTTTTGTCTAAACTACTGGGAATGGCAGAATCAAGCTGCCCACAAACCATAGACTAAATAGAATCCCATTTTTCTACATAGTGTTTGTAGGTTGGTTGGTAGGAATGTGGCTACCATTCCACTTGAAAGGAATGCCATTCAGTACTTGCTCCAAAGGGCAAGTGGAGAGAGTGTATTCAGTATTTAGAACTCAAAACGCAACGTGTCTCTGTGACACCAATGGGAACCTCTAGCCTGATTTCTGTAGTCAGTCTGTTTATATCTAGAAAGTGACCAGGCACAGAATATCCTACAGCATTGGTTTACAAATGAAAAAATAATACAAATCCACAAGCTGTCCTGAGGGATTCTGTGAATGGAGCATATACTGTACCAGGCACATAGTGCTGTGATAAGGGTGATCATGTTATAACATGAAATATTATTAAGGACTGCGAGGAATGGCATGTGTAATAAAGGTTCAGTCTGCACCATTGATTTGAATGTGAATTTTGTCACTAGCTTCAATGGAAGCAGAATCAGAGATGCTATAGGGTCAAGCCTCATAAGCAAATGCAAAAAACTCACTGTTTTAAAATGAAGAGCCTTAAATAAAGCCACAGCGAGGTGGGATCAGCAAAACACTTTATAAGCTGTATTGAAAAATCCTCCCTTGTGGATCAGGGCTTTGTGCCCGGAGCAACAGATATGGCTTATGGAGGTGCAGATCGTATGAATCTCACAACAGGTGAAAAGGGGTGGAGGAAGGGAAATGTTTCCATTTGCTCAGGTCCACAAAATGTGAACCAAATCCAGCTTGCCTTACTCACAGGAGCAGTCTCACTGGTGCCTAGATTCTTCTGGGATGGATGAGTTCACAAGTGCACATCAGATAAGACGTAGACCTAGACAGTATGTTGCACCACTGAAATAGCATTTAAGTGAGTCCTTTAGAGAGGGGAAAACTCCAAGCTCAGCCTGCAAGCCAGATGCAGCCTATGGAGTTCTGCACTAAGAATTGAAAGAACCCTCCTGTTTAATAAAGAGATGCTGCTAGTAATGTAGTATGCAGTCCATTCCATGACTGCTGAATGCAGGCCAAGACAGACCTTATGTGGCAACTGTGAAGCACAAGCTACATTTCCCAATCTGTGAACTAGAAAGAGCTACAGAATTATGAGTAACCAGCATCCTGAAGACTCCTCAAGCCTCTTCTCTCTAGTGAGGGACACTACTTTGGTGACAAGGACATATGGGTTGAGGCGCAACACCTGGTCTCATTCATGCTGCAAATGCAGTTTCACTGAAGGTTTCTAGAGCAGTGTTTCTCAAACTGGGGTCGTGGCTTGTGCAGGGAAAGCCCCTGGTGGGTCGGGCCGCTTTGTTTACCTGCGACATCCGCAGGTTCGGCTGATCGCGGCTCCCAGTGGCTGCAGTTCACTGCTCCAGGCCAATGGGAGACAGGGCCGCCCAGAGGATTCAGGGGGCCTGGGGCAAAGCAGGGGAGCAGACATAAAAAAAGGTGCCACCTGCTGTGGCGCTTGTACTCACCGGGCGGCACTCCAAGTCTTTGGCGGCGGCAGGTCCTTCACTCACTTTGCGTCTTCGGCAGTACTGAAGGACCCGCTGCCGAAGTGCCGCCGAAGACCTGGAGCAAGTGAAGGGCCCGCCACTGAAGTGCTGCCGAAGACCCGGACCGCCGCCGGGTGAGTAAAAATTAAAAAGGCACCTCTAGCCAAGGAAGGGATTCTCAGCCAGGGCTCGCAGGGCCTGGGGCAAATTGCCCCACTTCCCCCCCCCCTCCATGGGAGCTGCTGGAAGCGGCCCAGGCTGAGGGATGTACTGGCCACCACTTCCAGCAGCTCCCATTGGCCTGGAGCAGCGAACTGCGGCCACTGGGAGCCACGATCGGCCGAACCTGCGGATGCAGCAGATAAACAAACTAGCCTGGCCCACCAGGGGCTTTCCCTGCACAAGCGGTGGAACAAGTTTGGGAACCACTGCTCTAGAGACACCAGTCATCTATCTCTGTGATACTCAGCCATCTCAAGCACAACAGGAAACGCCAAGTATCCCAGGCAAAGCTCCACGCTGGCACTAATGAGCCAGGCACCCAGTTCTTAATGTTCATTGAGAGATCCCATTTTACATATGAAAGAGTACAGTGAAAGCTCAAGTACCTACGGAAATGGGTATCATGGGTAAGGTAGATGGACTCCAACCATGGAGATCTCTGATAATGAAGGCACCAAAACCCAACAACCCAGATCAAATCAGAATATGAATCTCCCCAAAACTGTGCTCCCCTGGGAATGGCACGACGCACCCAACATTGATGCCACCATTGGTGATTTTGAGGAAACCACAACTTTCTTCTTGTCGATGTCAGTGCTAGATGTCATCAGCTTGAACTTACACTAGAACTGAGCTCTCTCATCATCAGAACTGCTTAGAGTTTTTCAGTTTCAGTGAAATCTGGCTTTTTTAAAAAAAAAAAACCAGACTTTTACACAAAGATTTTCTGGTTTTAATTTTTTATGGTTTTGGAAATTTTTCAAAAAAAATTTCAACAGAATTTTTAAACAAAAAAATTAAGCTTTTGTTTATTCTGAAAAAATGCTTTCTTTTCAGTTTCCATATTGACATGTTCCATTTGAAAATTTTTGATTGGTCATTTTAGTCACATGGTGAGTTGGAATGTTTCAATTTTCAAAATGCGCATATTTCAAATCAGAAAAATTCTGAGTATAATTCCATAGAACATTCTGAACATTAAAACTGGACCATCCTAAAACATAAAATGAAAAATGCGTTCAAATTTCCTGAAATTTCCTGTGTATCTATAGTACTTATATAGTCCTGGTTCTATTCTGAGCACTTAACTGTCTTTAATGTATTTATCCTCAAAACTCTCTTGTGAGTTAGGGCAGAGATATTATCCCCTTTTGCAAGTGGGAAACTGAGGCACAGAGAAACTATGTGACTTGCTCAAGTCATGCAGGAAACCTGTGGAAGAAAGAGAAAATTGAGCCTGAGTCCCAGACTCTTCCTAACTACTGGACCATCCTTCCAATTTCTGTGGAGCTGTGCCCCCCCACCTTTTTCACACAGATCTGATACAATCTCAGCACCCCTTAGACTTCAGCAGTTCACAAGACTCAAACCCCCCAATCCAGCAGTTTCTACAAGAGTGCCTTAGCACCAAATTCAGCAATCAGATCTGATTCATGGGACTCATGGCAAATCAGTCAAAGCCGTCTGGGTATTTGAAAGACTTCACGAGAGGAACCTCACTGTCAATTGGGCTAAGTGGAAATTCCACAAATCCCCAGAATATTTTGTCTGTGTCATTTCTGCGACTGGACTAGTCCCAGATCCTAACAAGGTAGCAGTTATCAGAAGTTCGTCAGTTCCACAGCAAGCCAGTGAGATACACTGCCTCCTAGGGATGCTTAAGAATTGTGTATACAACTACTGAGGAGCATTTCTATACCTGGGTAGTAACATTATTCCAGAAATCAACCAGTCTAGGGCCAGTGGTTTAAGTGCAGGGAAACTTTCCTCCCCCGCTTTAAACTATTTATTCCTTGGCTGAAAACATTTCACTGTGTCTCACCCTAGGGGGGGTGTATTTGTCTGCTTCTCCCCTATACAGTTCCATGGCTTGCACTATGATTTGCTAAATTCCTTATAACACAACCCAGCATTTACATTGGGATGAGGCTTTGAGACCTTTGTGTCACTTCTCTGTGCCCACTCTCCTCTAGAAATGTTACAAATCATAAGTCACTGCGTGAGGGCATTCCCATAAGAGCTCTGTAATACTTGAGATTTGTTGGTGATGGCAGTGCAGGCACAACTTATCCCTGGTGTAGCTCCATTGACTTTGGGAAAGTTGCTTTTTATACGGAGCATAACTAAGCTGTGGAACTCGTGCCACAAAATATCACCGAGACTAAGAGTTTAGTCGATTTTAAAAACGGATCAGGCATATATATGGAGATGAATATCCACAGTTATAATCAGAGGAGGAGCCGTGTTAGTCTGGATCTGTAAAAAGCAACAAAGAGTCCTGTGGCACCTTAAAGACTAACAGATGTATTGGAGCATAAGCTTTTGTGGGTGGCGAAGTGGGTATTCACCCATGGAAGCTTATGCTCCAATACATCTGTTAGTCTTTAAGGTGCCACAGGACGCTTTGTTGCTTTTCACATTTATAATGAATAGGATACACTTTTTGCTTCAGGACAATGACTAACTGTGGGAGGATGGGGATATTCCACAACTGTCCATTGCAAGATTTCTTGCACTTTTATCTGAAGCAGCTGGTGCTGACTATTATTGAAAGCAGGATATAGGACTAGCTGGGTCACTGGTCTGAGCTGATAAGGCAATTACTATGTACATCAGGCTGAATTCAGTCCATTGTTTGCCCATGAATCAAAAAGTGTGAGGCTGACCTTTTCCAAGCGGCTGTCACATGGACTTAACCAAAAGGGATTTCCTTTCTGGATCAGAAGTGATACTAAAGCAACTGTTGTGCAAAATAATGCTGAATTATGGCAGAATAGTTCCAGGACTTTTGGAACATCTGTTCATTTTGAAACTGTGCTGAGATCACTGCATTAATTCCACATGTTCAGCTACCACCCAATAATGTCAGAGAATGGGGCACAAAAAAGATGTGTATTTTGCTGAAGGAAATGCTAGTGTAATTCATTCACAATCGGGTTCAGAAAATCAGATACACTGGAGATGTTCCTCCAGGTGTCCTGAAATAGCTGCCCATTAAATTCACTAGATAAAGGTACACCTCTACCCCGATATAACGCGACCCGATATAACACAAATTCAGATATAACGTGGTAAAGCCGCACTCCGGGGGGGCCTGCGCGCTCCAGCTGATCAAAGCAAGTTTGATATAATGCGGTTTCACCTATAATGCGGTAAGATTTTTTTGGCTCCCAACGACAGCATTATATTGGGGTAGAGGTGTACCAGATAAAGATCTGAAATGCCAGTATTCCTGGATCAGTTACTTTAGCTGCTCACACAAAGCCCAGAATGAGACTCCTATGGTTACAAGGGGAACCCATTGTGTGAAAATCACCCCTGCCTGGAAGGCCTTTGCATCATGTTATTCATAAAATCACAGAACTGGAAGGGACCCCGAGAAGTCATCTAGTCCAGTCCTCTGCACTCGTGGCAGTATTCATTATTCTAGACCATTCCTGCCAAGTATTTGTCTAACTCGCTCTTAAAAATCTCCAATGATGGAGATTCCACAACCTCCCTAGGCAATTTATTCCAGTGCTTAACCACCCTGACAGTTAGGAAGTTTTTCCTAATGTCCAACCTAAACCTCCTTTGCTGCAATTTAAGCCCTTGTCCTATCCTCAGAGGTTAAGAAAAACATATTTTTCTTCCTCCTCCTTGTAACAACCTTTCATATACTTGAAAACTGTATTATGTCCCCTCTCAGTCGTCTCTTTTTCCAGACTAAACAAACCCAGTTTTTTCAATCTTCCCTTATAGGTCACGTTTTCTAGACCTTTACTCATTTTTGTCGCTCTTCTCTTCTTCTAATCCAGCGATAGCCCTGGCTGGGAGGATGAATGAGCCGCACAACCCCAGCAAGGGGCCTCTGCGTGCCCACTTGCTCCAGGGGGGTCTACGTGCCAGGTCTATATGGCTCAGTGTGGAGGGAGCCCTTAGGGACTGGCCCTTCCCAAGCCTCATGTATGCATCTGCAATGGTCCAGAATCCTCCTATAGGGGATTGGGGTGGAACAGTGCTCACTGCTCCAGTTCACAGACTGGAATCAAGGCTATCGATGCCTGTGGGTTGGAAAGTTGAATTCCATCCTCCAGCCAACCAATGAGTTGCCCTCTCAAAATCGATTACTTTCCACCCCAGAAGAGCAGGCCTGCACAATCCTACCTCTTGGCTTGCTAGTTCAGGCGAGCATGCCCTTATGGGTCTTTTGTTCTAAGCTCCTCCTGAGGCAGAGCCACACATGTATACGCAGCAAATCTGAAGCACTGGGCTCTGGCTCTTTGGGCTGCACAGCCAGTGAGCCACAGAAGAGCAGGAGGGCAACGAAGCAAAATAAAAGAGCAGAGACTTTCTAGGTGGGCATCCTTCTTTCCTAGATCCGTGTGCCTGGCTGGTGCCCTACTGGGGACAATGTATTATGCCAGACATGTGGGAATGCTGCTTCGTTTCCAGCCTGGCACGTCAATGGAGCTCCTTATTGTCAAAGAAGGAGATGATGCAGTAAATGGGTGTGGTCAAATTTTCCCTTCTTGATCTGGACACTAATAATAATAATTAGTATTTTGCATTTATATAGGCCTTGTCATCTGACCATCTCAAACTGCTTCCCAAACATTAAATAAGCAAGTCTCCCAACTCCCTCTGTGAGAGAAAAAAATATTAATAATAGTGCCATTCTATTGATGAGGAAACTGAGGCACAAGGAAGCAAAGTGACTTGCTCAAAGTTGCACATGAATCAGTGGCAGAGCCAGTGATGGTCCTCATGAATCATAGAATATCAGGGTTGGAAGGGACCTCAGGAAGTCATCTAGTCCAACCCCCTGCTCAAAGCAGGACCAATCCCCAACCATTTTTTTTTGCCCCAGATCCCTAAATGGCTCCCTCAAGGAGTGAGCTCATAATGCTGGGTTTAGTAGGCCAATGCTCAAACCACTGAGCTATCCCTCCCCCCTTGCCTTATGCTCCAATCACTCAATAATTCAGTGGAAAGCCAAAGAAAAAAATAGAAAGAGCCCAGATTTGCACCATGGTTGCAGTGGGGAGGGATTATGCCTGTCGTAGCAGTACAGTGGACTAATGAATTAAACCAGTTAAAGTTGCTGCACCAGCTAGTTCTTGTTTTCCATTCTGCTAATATTTGCTCCTGGGACAAAGGGAAAAAACAGTCCATGATGTTCCAGTTGGTCTGAAAGCTCAAAGAGCTGCTAAAATAAGTGCCTTGGCTGAATTTTGCAGATCAGGAGATTGCAATCCACCAGCAGTTGTTAGGACTACAGAGGAAATTTATTTGACCGGGGTTCAGGGACATAGGGATAAAATTCAGCTGCAGGCAATGGTGAGTAAACCTAAGAAACACAAGATAAACTAAACAAATAATCTAAAAATACAGTACCAAATTTTCCCTCTGGTCATAAAGCATCTAATAGAGAAGTTTCACTGATTTAAACTCCAGTTTGGCTGGTAACTGAATTGTGTTTACATTCTTGAGGAAGCCAGTGAATCCTCTGAGCCTGCTGGGTTCAAGCTGTCAAAAGTGGAGTTGTTGCACTTCTCCACAGCATGTGCAAATCGGTTTTTTTTTAAAAAAAAAAAAGAAGAGAGAAACCACTTTGAGAAGCAGGGCCTCTTCCTAGGCCTTGTCTGCATTGGGACTATAGCCAGCGGGATTGCTGCAACCCCCTGATGTAGACATCATGATTCACACGAGTGGTTAAATCCCAGTGTAGATGAGTTTCCTGCCTTCGTGTCCATCAAGCCAGGCTCTGGAAAGCCAGGTCCCCAGCCTGCTGAGTAAGGCCCTTTCAGCATGTGCTTTTCCTTGGCAGCTGTGGTCACAGGTAGATTTAAAGAGCGGTCCGCACAGTGAACGTACTAATTAAAGCATAGCCAATTTCTGTTATTTTTCCTTTCTCCTGTTCCTCAGAAACATTTGCTCTGATGTGTACACAGCTGAACATCTGAACACATGGGTAGTAGGAAGATCAACTAAATAAGGTAAGATTTTACATTCTAATTGGTTATCTGGAAAGGCAGCTGCAGGGACTTGATTTTTCATTCACAAGGTGACTTAAAATCACACAAACTGGAAGGATTTCCCTCCCTCCATTTTGTAAACAGACACTTGACTGCTTGCTACGTTGAGAATAACTGCTAGAAGGCTGTTGAATGAGAGCTAAAAAGAAGCTTTAGGAAACACCCATACGTTCTACTGACTGGACTATGTTGGCATCTAATTTAGGTCTCTTCTAACTTCTATAAAGGGTTAATTAGGTAGTGAGACCCAAGCAATGGGTTGAAGGTACAGTAGTCTGGGAAGCTGATCTGGAAAAGGAGATAACATACGCCTTGGGAACTCATTGTGAATAATATGCACAAAACCTTTATGGAGTGGCATAGCTGAGCCATGCAATTAAGGGGAACGGTTGCAAATTCCCCATTTATTTGTATGTGATCCCAGTGTCTGTACACAAACCCCAACTCATGTGTTGTTAGCAAGTGATTTGCCCCTGAAAGTCTGAAACTTAAAGTTTGCATGATCCCTCCTAGACATTGCTGGATGTGCAGAGATTGCACTGCTACGGTTAACATGTACCGCTGTACATGACTTCTTTACAGTATTTCCTATACTTACAACATATGCTATGGCACGGTACTTATGCCAGCCCATGGTGAAATGCTGGCTGCCAGAGCACATGCTAATGCAAACTATGTTCTGCTGTCTCTCAGTTGTTGATGTATTTTGTGTAGCATTTGGGGTATATTTTGAAAACAATGCTTCATACACACACACCCTTCCCCATTGTTACACGTTGCACTTACACATTCATTAAACATTTCTTGCCTATATAAATGCATGTCACAGACCTTAACTCTGTGTTTAGATTAAATCTAAAAATCCCTGGTGAGCCACAAATCCTCACCCCTTTGCAAAGTCTTAGTAAATACACATGGAGTTAAGAGATCCAGTGGACAGAATCCTCTGGCTCTGTAGCCACTGCTTCCCCATTGTGGAGGATAGGTGTTAGTGGATAGATCCATGCAAACAGAGTTCCACTGGCTATGCCCTCTAGTCTTCCCAGATTCAATCCCCCACTCTATGGGCGAGCCATGGAGGCATCAGCTATGCTGTTTCTTGGTACATATTGGCCGATAATGTGGAGCTCTCTGCCATCACAATTGCAGTGTTTGCAGCTTCGGTGATAAAGGACCATAATCCAAAAGGATTCTCTGGTGCATCCAGCCTCATTTTTCCTGCAAATCCTCTCCGTGGTTTGCTATGCACCTGCCGTGCACAGCACTCTGCCCCTCAGGGGTTGAGACAGTGTATGTACAGCCATCCCAGCCTAGTGGGAGACGGGGGGGGGGGTGTGTGTGGAATCTCAGTGGATGCATAAAATATGTCTCTTCTACATGCTTGGGAGCTTTCTCTGTTTTTCTGATTAAATCAGTCAAGTCCACTTGGGGGAAGACTGCTGCCCCTGATTCTGCATGTGCATCTGGCTCTAGTTCTGTAGTTTACACAGAGCAGGATTTAACCTGTCTGTAGGGAGAAGCTGCTGTTGCTTAATACATGTCTGAGAAGGAATTCTCCACCTTTCTTTTCCAAAGCACACAGAGGAAGAGTTGTTTCAGTCCAGCCTGGCCATCACACTTTGGGTGGGAAGTTTTAAGGAGTTTCAATGAGTCAGCATAGCAGGTGAAGATAATTCTAGGCAGATAACAAAAGCATTTGGACAGGGCTTGTGGGTCCCCTTGCACCACAGCAGGACTGATTCTATTATGCCTAAATTGTCCCTAATACATGGGTGTCTAGTCTAGTCTTGCCCAAAACCCACTGATGGCAACTTTGCAACTTCCCCTGGGAGATTAATTCCACAGTCTCATTTTCTCTTATGGCCCCAAAGGCAGGGATTTTCGATCATCATTCAAGGCAAACATTGGCACTGCCCTATTATGGATCACATAAGATGTTTTCTCTTAATGAGAGGGAAGACTATATGAGATGGTACCTTGGGAGCAGACTGGAGCCAGTGTTGCTAATCAGTCAGGCTTTTTCCATAGTAACATTCTCTAGGGCTATCTGCTTTATTTTTGTGCTCTTACTGAGAGCTGCTGGGACCTGACCCACCAGTAAGCTTGCTACCTACTCCCCAGGGCCAGGCCCTTCAGATCATTCCTGTTCAAAAGAAATATTTCTTTGGAAAGCTGAATGTGACTCTCCTAGGCTAGTGGAGGTTTGAATAGGAGGAGAAAGATACAGGTGCCCTGGGGTCTGTGCATGTTGTGCTTACATAGTCTCCCTGAGCTCTTTTATAGTGAGAATTGTATACCCTAGTCTGCAAGGCAGCTCTCTCAGTCTGGGCTCTCCCTTCCTAGTGACATGACCAGTATTCTCATAAAACAAGAGCACTCTAGTTCCTCCCCTTCTCAGGATATAAACAGCAGTCACATCAAATTCATTTCCTTCCCTCTCTGGGTACAAACAGCAGGGCCCTCACACTTCCTGAATTAACTCTGCTTACTCCCTACCCCCATTACCCACAGCTTGTATTTTCCTGCTTCCTTTTATACACGGCAACAGCCGCTGGCCCTTGTTGAAAATGAGCCTCAGCTGTATCTGCTCCCCAGCCATTTAACCCCTCCATGCCTGGTTCCACACCCCTCCAGCCCTGCCAGGAGACATGGAAGCATGGCTTTGAATGGAATGCCCTAGGCCAGCGGGATTAGAAGAAGGGAACTGATGCAGTTTGTATCCTGACCGGTCACTCAGAATTCAACAGCCTGGGAAAAATCACATTGCCCTAATGTGCTGTAGGAGTAGGGGGTAGTTTTCAGCCTTAGTGGAAATACACCAGTGATCAGAGTCTATTTTGTGTAGACCCTCCTTTCAGTCTTTTCCATACTCATTGTTTTATTAACATCTTCCACACAAACAACGCAAAAAAAAAAAAAACCAGGGAAAAATAAAAATAAAGAAAAAATATGCCACCATAATACTCCCTGCTGCTCAGTGATACTCCTCCCTTCCAGCGCTCTCTTAAGGGCACACAGACATAGGTTAGAATCAGCAAGTAGAGGCTAACCGCCATGGAACAGCTCACCCCAGAAATACAAGGCTCCATGTGTTACATCTGTTTGGTGTGTGGCAAGTATAGCACCCTGGATTCCTCCCTGCCCTGGTAGAAAACCTGTCACAGGATGGAGAGGGGTGGTAATATGCCTGCCCTAGCCCGAGGCTCTTGGGAGTCGGCTTGGTCCAAGATGCAGGTCACAGCAGGCCTGAAGGCTGCCTTACATTGCAACTGCTGCAATAGCCTTCCAGGGCCATTGCAGCTCTGCAGAATAGCTAGGGGATAGGCATGCTCTATCCATCCCTGACACCACCCTGATATGCTGCCTGTGTCCATACCTGGTGCCCTACCACTGGGGTCTCCCCACAGGGCCTTGTAGCTGCTTGGGTTAGTATAACCAGCCCAAAGGTGCCAAAAGGCACTGATGGTTTCCTTCCAGCAGAGGCATTTTTATCATTATCACTAATGTACTCATTCGGGTGCTGGATCATCCCAGTTCTGTGGGCTCAGCTCTTGTTCTTTTTAAGCTAGATAGTTAACTTTAACGTGCCAAAACTTCCCTTTCCTAGAAAGGGCTCATATGTAGAGATTGGTACCCTGCAGCACTCTGTCTGCACTGACCCCTGCTTTGCAAGTGGAGCCCGGCTCTTCAGTAATGTGCTTCTTCCCCAAAGGATGTAGAAAGAAAGACCCCTGATTTATTAGCACCTAGAAACTATGGGACGCATAAAACAAATTCATCATGAGAACAAAGCAAAAATACAAACACTGTCATAGCAACTGGCTTATGGCTGAGTGAAGGAACCAATTATTTCCATTAATCAACATGCTGAGAAGGTTTAAAATGCAACTTTGAAAAATCAGGCTAGATCTCAGAAAAAAACTTTATAAAAGCTTGGTTGCCAAGGGAGACTGAATCACTGTCACAGGGGATTTTTCAGGACAGACACTAGACCTGCGTTCCTAAGATAGAATGAAATCAACCCTGCCCTCATGCAGGTAGACAGACTGAAACAGTATCTCTTCCCTCCCCAAGCAAGGGCCAGATCCTCAGCAGGTGTCAGTTGGCATAACTCCATTGAACAGAGCTGCAGTGACTCACAGCAACTGAAGAGCTGGCCTCCCAGCTGAAAGGGAAGCTTAGCCTGGTTTGAAACTGACCCTCAGAGAAGTACTCATACCACAGGGAGGCTAGGCAGGATAAATGCCTATCCAGACAGAGAGATGATACTGAGGACAGAGAGAAAATGAGGAGAGAAGAGGACTGTTGTGTTCAGTTGGCCCTTTTCCTTCCCTCTCCCTCAATCTCCATTAGTTCAGACAGGAACCATGACAGTAACTTGAAGGGGCAGTTCCATTCTGAATGGGATAACTGTGTACAAATGTCATCATAGCCTCTATGTCAATGATTTCTCTGACTCAGGTCCAAAATGCTCCCTTTGCAAGCCCTAGCTGCCCATGTCCCAAATTCAGCCTGGGTCCTGAGAGTCAAGCTGGGTTCGTTCTGAGTCAGGCATCCTCATCACCAGTAATAGAGATTCACTGTCTTCCAAGGTAATGCTCAGGGAGGAATATGGAACCGAGTAACAAAGGTTGTCGGTGTTTTGTGAGTCAGAATAGACTCCAGCTCCTCCTACCATAGGTGGTTTCAGTCCCTCTAGTCAGCAGCTCTGACTCTGGATACTCAGAGGGAGCAGTTTAGTGGAGTAAGAAGGTTTCACATTACCTGTATTGCCAACCCCAAACATTCAAACTAATGATCCAGGCCCCCAAGACTTGAGAGATTTTTTATAAATAAATACATCTGGAGTTATTTTCTTTGCCTTCTGGTTTCTGAGCCTTTAGGGGGCACTTGGGTCAGGTTTTCAGACTTTTCCCTGCTCTCAAAAGGGCAATGGAAGCTGCGATTCTCATGTAACCCCTGACCCTAGAGCTGGGGCTGTAAGAAAAACACCCATTATTGCAAGAAGTGGCCCATGTCACACTGGGGAGCAGAAGCAGACTGTCTGGCTTAAAGCTAGCTCACGTATGTCAACACATTACAATCACACCTCCCATTTCAGTGTAGACACACCCACTGTCTCATAGCCAAGTTTCCCTTCACAAGCTGTGTGATGCTGGTCTGTGTCCCTTGAGGATGCAGACAAGGGAGAACTGTAAGTAACTTATTCTAGCCCGTTTTCATCACTCGATTACTCAGACATGCTTTCTACTGCATGCTACTCTTTATTGCCATTACATGGGATTAGATGTAGCCTTTTGTCACCATCATAAACTGACACTCTGGTGCTGCCAGTAACAGGTGGGACAGGGTCAGAGCTGCTACTGGGGCTGAGAGGTTAAAGCTGGCTAATGCATATGCTATTAAGGCTGTTGCCACAGACAAAAGCAGAACAATATACTCCTGGAAGTCCTGCCACAATTACCTCTTTCATGGGCAATAAGGCGGCACAGCCACAAAAGCAGTTGTTCTATTCAACTGTCCGAGGCCTTGTTTGTTACTGTGCCATCTTGCCTGAATAAGTTACATCTGTTGGGATCTGTGCCGGTGCAATACCAGAGGAATGTACAATGTATTGAGTAGCTGGAGTGGCAGGAGATGCAGTGGCTCAGGAATGAGGTCTGTTGGCAGCCTGGGGGAGTGGACAGTTGAAGGTGCTGCAAGCCAGAACTGAGATGCACTGACAGAGTTTCTGAGGTGCACAGAGCTACAGCAGAAGGGGATGCTGCAGGCTAGGACTGAGGTACATTGAGAAAGCTGTATGGGCGCCCCAGAACTGGGATAACAGGAGATGCAACAGCTCAAGTCAGGATTGAAATACATGGGCAGAGCTATGTAGGAGGAACTCATGAGTGGAGCAGTGAGGGATACTACAAGGTCAGTGCTGAGGTGCACCAAGATACATTGGCAGAGCAGTGTGGGGCCCAAGCTTGAAATAGCAGGGAGTGCAAGAGAACAGGTGAGGACTGAGATGTTTAGACGCTATGCAGGGGAAGTTCACTGGGCCCCTACGCACAGTGGGGCTAGCTCAGGTCACCTCAGATAGTTCTTTAATTCCTTGAGCATGAAATGCGTTTATATTTTAAAACAAATAAAATGTAAAAGCGTTAATCTGTTGATGAGCACGGAGGGTTAGACCCTTAGATCCCCTTCATATGTTACTCCTTTGTGCCCTGTCTTTTTGGCAAATCTTAGAGAACCCTTAAATCCCTCCTCCTCTTGCAATAACCTGGAAGCTGAAGAAGGTGACTGCGTTTAACTTGGTGCAGCTGAGTTTACTGAACTTAGCATGAGAGCCAGAGGGTGCAGTGTTATTTACAGTGACTTCCTTCCCAAAACAGCAGTGTGCTTTATATAACACAGTCCAGCCTGACATCTCATTTGTCTGGACTGCTGCTGGGAGATCCTGGAAAAGCTAGTGGAGGGTCCTGGCAAGTCTTTTCCATTAGGTTCTAGTTAATAGGAGTTACATGCGTGGATGGATCCAAGACTAGAGACCTTCCCTCTGATTGATTTTTCCTTTGCCAGCCAAGGAACGTGGAGCCTTTAAGATGCTGTGCTCCCTGCCTCCCACAACATTAAGTGGTAATAAGAGCTGGGAACACTCAGCACTTTGCAGAAGCCAAGCATGCCAGCAAAGCACATTAAAACTGTGAGCTCTTTGGGGCAGGGACTGTCTTTGTTCTGTGTTTGTCCAGTGCCTAGTGCCATGGAGTGCCATGACTGGGGCTCCTACATGCTACTGCAATACAAATAATAAGCAATAAGAATGACAAGTTTGAGACAGTTATATTAGGGGTAGGGAGGCATTTTCTTGCCCTGACCTTGTTTTCAGGGGCTTAAACCACATTCAAAACCCCCTCGCTCTTTGGGATGAAATTTCTTATGCTCATTCACAGGCACAATGTCCTTGGAACGTTGCTAAAATTCCAGCTGGCTGTTACCAGAGTCCTGGTGAAAACCCCTTGACCCTTCGTGCTAGATCTGCCTTGTGGGTGAAGACTGATTCCCCCTCTGGCTGAGGCTGTGCCGCAGGAGTTTTCCCTGCAGACCTGAAGGAAGCAGAGAAATCCTGTCGCTCCCTTTTCTGTGCTCTAGCAGGCCCCCTCAGAAGGAAACCACCTCACTCTATGAATATTTGAAGAGCTCAGCGGGGCTGGTGCGTGTGCTTTGCTGTTGTTATGGATCTTGCCCCAATAGGAGAGTTCTAATAATAGATTCTGTTCTGTGGAATGAGAGGGCAAGGGGCTGATTCTTAGAAGAAAGCTCTTTGTCTGCACAAGAGATTGTACAAATTCACTCATGTTCCCGCAGGGTATTAAAGGGGAAATGAAGTGGGATGTAATGCCTGTTGAGAGCAGCTGATCACAGGCCCCTTTTCCCCTCCAAACCCACAGTGCTATGCTTTTAAGAAAGCTGCACCTTTTATTCAGACAAATCGGCATCACCGGTTCCTTGGGAATCAAAGCTTCAAGACTTCGTAGAATTTCAGGCCCGAGGGGACCATTAGATCATCTTATCTCCCATGTAGCACAGGCCACAGCCAATTACTGAGCCCAATAATGTGGATGCGCCTGCCCCTTCTGCCTTACTGTCCATGCGTTATTAGTCCTGATCACACTTGGCTCTGATGAAAAGTTGGCCCAGACACAGCCTTTGGGGTCGCATTTTCCTATCTGTACATCCTGGAAACCCCATGTTTCCTCAGGGAGCTCTCCCCCTTTCTGACAGAAAAAGGAGTAGGCAGCCATCACGACCAACATCCCATCCCTGCTGCAAAAAGGAACCATGTTGTAACTGGGGCTGGGGACAACTGTGGTGGAACTCGTCCCCACCCCCATCCCCCAAGATAGCTAAAGTTGTAGTGCAGATGGGATTGTGGAGCAATGCTCTGGGCTGCCTGGGTGAAAGGTGCTAGAGAGGCACAACGTAGGGTTGTTACCCAAGTGATGTGTGGCAGCTCGGGGAGGTGGAGGAGGAGAAGCTTTGGCAGGGGACAAAGCACTATTAAGCCTGGTGGGCTGGAAGTTCAGCTGCAATGATGTTGGGGCCTCGTGTCTGCAGGCGCAGACTAAGACTCCGATTCAACAAAGTCCTTTTGCACGTGTAAGTGCTTTGCTGAATCAGGGCCTAAACAGCACAAATATCAGCCATGGTGACAGTACAAATCAAAGCCTCCCAGCCAGCCGATGCCCCATCAGTCTGTGCTCCTGAGCTCAAGGAAGGCAGCCAAGCATCAAAGCGGGGGACCAAGGGGGTGCTGCCACAAGGCACTTAGCTTCCAACTCTCAAGCCACATAGTGATCCCCTTTTAAAACTCCTCTGCTACCTATACAGCGTATCACCACCCCAGAGCTTGCTGGCTCTTTCCCCAGAACCCTAGCAATCACTGCCCCAGGCAACAGCAGCATGCGTGGGGATTCAGAATGGCCTTTCATCTTGGCTTTTCTAGCTGTCCCAAGGACACTGAACTCAGACCACAGACACCAGGAAAAGCATGTAAGGGGAGGGAACAGGATTTTCCCTTCTTGAGAGAAGTCAGATAACTCATATCCAGCATGGTCTCCATTGGCCAATGCAACTGTTTGGGCTGTACCATCTGCCCCAGCAGGCAGGCAAGAGTTCCAGTGAGAACTTTCAGAGCCAGCAGCAGTTCAAGGGTGGGCCAGGCCTGGCTGGGGAGTTAACTCCCAACTGCCAAGTATTTTAAGGTAGGGGGTAGCTATAGCTCCCCATAATGTTTCCCCAGGTGAAATGAGATGGCTGTATTTGCTTCAGCTCCCATTCTTGACCTAGCCCCTGGAGCTCCATTGTAGTGCCAAAGGGCCCAATTCTCAGTGGCACACAACTCTGACAGTGGAGATGAGGCTAAATATAGGTAGGAAGGCTCCCTTTCTCCCCCGGTAACACCTGCTATGCAGAGGGTCTCCCTGGCTGCTGCACAGCTGACATAAGCCTTGCTTTCAACCTCTTGCACATTGAGTGTGTGTGTCAAGGGTGTGCACTGCCCTGTGGCTACTCTCTGGTTCCCAGGGCCCATGAGAAGCAAAGTAGAAACTATAGCAGCCTGGAGGTTGCTCTAATTTACACCTGGGGCCAGGCAGGCTCCTACATAGCCCCAGAATACAGGAAGCACAAAGGCGGTTTAAAGCCACCTTTCCCCCTCATCCACCCTCCATCCCTGCCCCAAGCACAAGAACAGAGCAGCCAGGTTGAAAGTATCTCCCTTTGTAAAGGAAGGTGGGGTTTTTGTGCCTACCTCTGTGGAGAAATCTAGCGTTGTGTTTAGCTTTTGAACTTCCCTCCTTCCAGTCAGCTGAGGAGCAGCCGCTTGATCAGGGTGGAATGTTTAAACCTGAGAAGAGAAAAGGGAACCCTCTCAAAAAATGCTTGAAGTGCCAGGCAGAGCTGGGCAGAGCCTCCTTCAGTATGCAGGGTCTGTGTCCTCACTGCAATGCCAAGGCAGGAGAGGACCAAAAGAATCAGAAAGGCAAGAGGTAAGGAAGTAAGCTTAACAAGGGGGAGAAACACTAGAGTGCAGTATAGCCATTTTATGCACTGCCGTCTGGCAGCAGCACCTAGGGCTGTGCTTGTATTGGTAACATTGATGGAACCTAGACGTGTACGTGGCTGTTCCCTGCCCCAAAGAGCTTCGAGTGGAAATTCCGCAAAAACAATATAGGCCAGGGACAAAGGCCATGGCCACAAGCTTTGGAACAGAGGCTTTCTGAAAGCAGGGAGATTTGAAGAGGGAGGTGAAGGCTGGCTCATGGAGATGGGCATGTGTTTAGCTACCGTGGGCAGCCTGGAGGCAGGGACAAAGCAGAGAGAGGGATTTGGCAAAGGAAGCAGCTGGCTGAGAGAACTGGGAGGAGCGCAGAGGTGCGAGACAGAGTGAAGGATGAAATAATAATAACGTAGATTGTCAGAGCATGGGATCAACATGAACTAATTTATCCTCACATGCCCCTGCTACGCAACGTCCCCATTCACAGAGGGGGAAGCTCGGGAGCAACGGAAGTGACTTGCCCACAGCAAACCACACCCACACTGGGAGCTCCTAGGCCTGTGCTTAATCCACTGGCCCACACTGCTTCTGCAAATGAAAGCGGGGAGGCAGCCAGGGCCGGAGTTGTGAAGAGCCTTGAGGGGGATGCGTGTCTAAATCCAAAGGTGGAGTCTTGCTTCTCACACGACTGAAGGAGATGAAACACCATCTACGTGTGTGGTGGGAAGGCCTTGCTGAAAGTGGACACCTCTGTTTTACTTTAAAGGTGTATATTGGTACAAACCAGATTTTGCTGGAGGAATCTGTACATTAGTGTGTGCAGTTATCTCTTTGGCCTGATCGGTTAGACAGCATTCAGGGTCTTGCAGATTGTCTCCGTTAGGAGAATAAATCAGAGACAGTCAGACATTTCTTTATGTACACTCTTTGTAAATAAACAGGATTAAATTGCAGCAAGGGAGGTTTAGGTTGGACATTAGGAAAAACTTCCTAACTGTCAAGGTGGTTAAGCACTGGAATAAATTGCCTAGGGAGGTTGTGGAATCTCCATCATTGGAAATTTTTAAGAGCAGGTTAGACAAACACCCGTCAGGAATGGTCTAGATAATACTTAGTCCTGCCACAAGTACAGGGATTGGACTAGATGACCTCTCATGGTCCCTTCCAGTTCTATGATTCTATGATTGCCTCAAAGTCCTATTTCCCTGAACACAGCAGGAATCAAACAGGAGGTTCACAGTTCTAAGTCTCTTTCCAGTCAGCACTCTACCCAAAAAGCTCTCCCTCTTGGCTTTTTCTCAGGGCCATAATGCCACTGCTTCTCTTCCTGTCTGCTTGACTTTCCTGCTGCCTGCTCTGTCTGCTTCTGCTCAGAGGCACATCTACCTCCATCAAATAATACACAGGGAAACCTCTCTGCCCACACAGCTCAGTTTCTGCCTAGCTTTGCATATATGTTGGCGACTCCTATGGTTTCAGCTGTCTTACTTGAAAAAGGAGCTTAGCTGCTTCTCACTTTTATCCTAATAGAAGGGCAGCCGTTACATCCACCAGCTTCAGTGAGGTTTCACCCAACTTCCAAAGCTCTGTCCAAATTGCAGAACTACCAGGCTAGATTCCTCTCCTAGCCAAACATCCTGTCACGGGGTGAAGGCTGAGTGCTGCACAGTTGTTTGAATGGTAATTGCTCTGTAAAAAATCCTGCTTAGCCAGTTCTCCTGCGGATCCAGGGGAGGGTAGTGCAAACCCAGCCATTAAAAGGCAGCTTTTCCAGTCTCATGGGGAGGGAGCCCATCCTGGAAGGCTTAGCCCACATCATTGGCGGATTTCCTGAACAGCTCATCCTGGTGCATGCCAGGAGCAGATGAGTTATTCTCCAAAGCCTCCTCTATACTTCCCAAGGGTGAAATTTGCCCTTTGCAGAGGGCCAGCACCAGTCCTAGACATCCAGTAGCACTTCGGCCCTCTGTACAGGGATGAATAGCACCCAGTGCTAGTATCAGCGAGGCTGCAACAGTGCTGGACCACTGTGGGGAGAATGTCTGAAAACCCTCAATGAGGACAGATACATAGCCCTAGGTAGCACCCGTCCATGGGTGTTAGCTGCTCTTGTCTTGGGCAGAAAGTGGCTCCAGGCTGGGGCAGACAAGATCTGCTGCCTGATAGGACCAGGTCCATCACTGAGCATAGCTCTATTGCTGGGATCCGGAAGGCGAGTTAGACCCGGTGTTCTGGTTCAGTTCCATCTCTGAGTGTTAGCTGGTTTTACATTTACTGTGCAGGCTCCTAGACTTTATGCTGAGTTTAGCCACCTCCTGACATCCAGGTAGATCTCCCGCACATTCTGTTACACCTTAATAAAATTCATTATTTGTTTGTTCTACTACTCTCCCCTCCTCAGCCTTCCTGTCCCCCATGGGATTGTTCTGTTTGGGAAAGCGCTGGTAGTTACTGTTCTTGGAGGATGTGTCATTCATCCATCCATAATCCCAGAAGAAGGTATGAGGGAAAGGGAATTACCTGCTGAGTTGCTACTCTGACTCAGAGAAGGAGAGAGGGTCAGAGTGGATCAACCTAGCAGAAATTGCCCCATTTCAGCCGAGTCTGTGTACCAAAAGAGGCATAGACCACAGGGCAAGAACATTTAACCCTTCATTCACATAAACACTTCAGCAGTGGACTTCAGAGTGCATAGGGATAAATTCAGCCCTGATGCAAGTGCCTGGAGTCCATGGGGATAGCGGAGGGCTGGTTTCTTTAAGCCAGAGAAGTTGGATGCCCAAAAGAACAGGTGAGTTTGGGCTAAGGGGCTGCAAATTCTTAGGCTGCTGTCGTATTTAGGAGTGACACTGGCTGAGGCAGAGCAATGAAACTGCTCAAAATGCAGAGGCTGCATCAGTAAAGGCAGGGAATTATTACTCCAGCTCTGTTGTTTCATGAGTGAGGAAAGATAAGCACATGCCAAAGTGTGTGTTTGTCAAATCAAGATGATCCCCACAGAGCTGGTGACTGAAAAAGGTGGAGGTCTTCACCTCAACTCTCTGCCCCTGCAAAGCTTCTGCTGTCAGCAGTGAAGCCAGATTCACAGGCAGGAAATAATGTCTCAGCTCTTCAGGTGAGAGACTCTCTCACATGTGCCTATATCCCCGGCTGGATAACGTCATCTCGCCAGGGTTGAAGGACTCCTCTGTCCTGGGAAGGTGGAGAGAATTGTGAGAGGTGTTGAATGCTTAGTCTGAGAATCATCCAGACTGCTTTGAGCTCTGTTTCCACTGGAAAGTCTTCTGTGCAGACACTTCCCTTTGACACACTGGTGCACCAGCTGTTTATATGTTACTGTAAATGCCAAATGGGGAAAGAGATGCAGGCAGCGACCCTCCTGGGGTAGTCAGAGATATTTCTTTCTCTCAAAAGCCCAGGGATTTCTATGCACTGATGTGGATTAATAAACTGCTGCACTGCATGCACACTTCCTCATGGAGTTCTTGGCAAGAGTCTGTCTTATTTACAAATTCCCTCCTCCGCCTTGACCTGAAATGAATATTGGAAACAGATGGTAAAAGGTCAGGTTATGATGTGAGACTAGATCCCAGTGTTCTTTGGGTTTCTCTAGCGAGACTACGTTGTTGTTTTCCACATTGGTTTTGGTTCCAATCTCTGCGAGGTAGGAAAGGGAAGTTAGTTCCTTCTAGTGACTGACAGACGTTAAGAGACATATTCAGTGACTGAAATTTACCTATACACTCAGTTAGAAACTCATCTGCACCCACCCAGAGATACAATATGCACAGTTTCTATGCTGCCTTTTGAAAATCAGCCCCTAAGAAAAAAAATGAAGGTGATGTCTCATGGCTCCCCCTGCTTCTCTGTACAACAACAGCTTCCCAATGAGAAGAGGGGCTCAGCCTGAGGCCTTTAAACAGCTAGAAACCATGAAAAGTCTCCAGAGGAATCCCACAGCTTTAACAGATCTCCTGGAAGCTTTCCCCAATAGGCCCATTCGCAGTCGGATCCCAAGGAGCAAGCCTGCCATGCAATAGAAAATGAGCCAAGTGAGCCACCTGCTGGTCAAGACCGGGCATGGCCAAGGACTCTAGGTCAGGAGAGCCTCCTCAGCCCAAGCCGACGCCGCCCATGATTTGCACAGTGTCTTCCCCTTTCCCAGAAATGCTCCAAGAGCAAAGTCTCCACACACCGACCCATTACTTTTCCAAACCGGCAGGACACTCCTGCGTACACTATGAAGCATTGCCACAAATAAGCAGAACTATTCTGCCAGGCGCATCAACCAACTAATGCTACATTATCCTGCCCTTTTTTCTCACCAGCGCCTCGATTTGTGGAATCCAGCCATTCACAACGTGCCATGCAGCCCTCAGTGCAAATAAGTGAAGTTCCATGCTAAAATCAGATTTGGCTTTAGTCTCACATCATGGGCAATTTGTTGAGATCAAGATCCTTCTGTGAAGCCCTCCCATTCCACCACAGTGCCAACCCTGCCTCTCCTTCCAGAAACGACTGCATAGGGCATGCGCACATGGAGAAGTTGTATTGGGAAAGAGCTAAGAAACAAATGGAAATGCAAATGTTTGAATGCACTGTGGGGGTGCTGCATTAGGTTCCCCCCCCCAATTCTGTACCTGGGCTGTTTGCATCCTGTCCCTAGATTTTGGACTTTCCAGGTATTTACCTGCCTGCCTGCTCTCCCACTGCTCTTAGACACCCTCACCCCCCCCCCCGACACTTTGCAGGTTAGCCCAGGATGCTGTGTGTTTGCTTCCCCTCCCCCCTTCAATTTTGGTTTCATATGCAAATATGGATCAGGGTTGAATTTACGCCAAAAGAAATTTGCCTGCCAAGAAAAGAAGTGAAGCTGCTACAGAGGGGGCAAAACAGCCCTTGGAAACCCTTCAGGAATCCTTGCCTGGGCTGCAATCTCTGCTTGAACAATGACAGATGCTTCCCCATCGCAACAGAAGCTATTCTGTGCTCACCAAGAACCACTTGTCTAATGCATTTGGACTCAGTGCCTTTACTATGTAAAGCCAATACTCCGACTGGGGTGAGGCAATAGCTGATTGTGCTTTTCCCAGCCCTCCAACTGCTGGAGGTTGAAGAGGCGGAAGGAGAAAGGAAGAGAAAGATGAGAAAAGTGGCAGCTGTGATCCCTTTCCGGGGGAGCAGGAATGCAGCCCGTTACCTTTCCTCTCCCTGCCTGGAGCACTGTTTTAGAATCCTGGGAACGCCGCTAGCCAGGGAAATCCTGAATGGCGAGGAAGTGAGGGATCCTGACAGGAATTGACAATCAGTTTTGTGAATAGCTCTTGAATCATGTGGTTTCTTTCCGATGCTGACCTCCCACTCCTGCCCAACCCTGTTACTAGCACGCTTGGAGCTCTGCCAACGCTCCTGTGCGATGCTGCACAGGACAGCAGGGCTTTGCACTGTGCACTAATGAGCAAGTCACTGGCTTCTGGGGAAGTGTCACTCGCATGGTTGAGGGTAGAAGCTCTTCATAGGTGAGGCCTGCAAACTGATAGCTATGGGATAACATCATGGCAGCATGCTAGGGGAAAGGCCAGAACTTATCCTAGCTGGAGGAGGAACTTCCTTCCCCGACTACTGGCTGCAGGGAAAGCGATGCTGCTGGCACTGGGGAAACCAGGCAGGAGGTAGAGAATAACCAGAAGCATGAAAACAGTGGTTGCAGAGGCTACATCGGCTGGAGGAAGGTGACAGTGGGGAGGTTCAGAAAAGTGAGCTAAGTTAAAAGGCATCGTATTGTCTTCTCTCCCTGTAGGTGGAGGAGCCAACCTTTGGGCCTCAGCTACAAGATCTCCCCATCAATGTAGTGCCAGTGGTGCAGACCAGTTGCTGGTGCTTTACCAGCATGTTGTCTAGACCTTCCGTGAGCAGGGCAGGATGACAGGAAAGTAAAAACACACAAGTCCAGTCTACACTAGCATCCCTTCCATTGCTAGCATCAGTGCTGGAGCGAAGGGAGAAGAATTTCAGTCTTCAGCATAAAAGCCACCATAAACATAACGCTCGCCATCTTCCCACAGAGGAGTTTTCCTTGTCTGAGGCATATTGGGGTTATGAGATTAGCCACTGCACCTCCCGTTATAAGCCATATTCCAGGGCAGGGATAGTGGCTGTTATTTAAGGAATGGCAAAAGAGCACATAGTGCTTTAATGAGGCGAGATTCTTGCCCTGAGGAGCTTACACCCTAGCCTGACACACAGGACAACACCAAGGGAAAGAGCTGTGGCAATATGACAGTCCCGCTCCCAGCCAGTCCCTCTGCATGCCAGAGCTGATCACTGAAGTGAGACTTTCATTAGCAACGATTTCTGTGAAAAGCACAGGGAAAGGTCTGACTGGTCTCATTCCCTTCACTCAATCTCTCCTTCCTCGAGACTTCAGTCCTGCACTCCTGACTCCATACAAGCCAGTGGGAGTTTCGCCTGATCAGGTGACCAGAATGAGGCCCTCCCCAATCTTCTGTGCTGAACTGCGGGCAGTAGCTTGCATTTCCTGTTTGGAGTATTTGCAGTCTAGGATTTTGAGAAGCAGATTCCACTGTGAAGTGTGCAAAGGCCCTTCTTCAAATCTAACATCCAGCCATTGAGCCATCCCCAGCACTTCCTAAAACGACAATAACACCTGGAATTACATCAGCACCTGAAACGTTCCAGTTTTATAAATATTTCCCTTGAGGTTGTTGGGCCTGAGCCATCCAGCTAAAACTCAGGATGAAGGAGTATTTATCTTCAGTTTCTTCTCCAGCTCTCTACCCAACCTCCCCACAACCATCACCTTACCTTCTGAGGTCACATGATGGGCCTGTGTTCAGAGCAGGACCCAAAGAGAAAGGAAAAGTTGGCTTTTATGTACTCTTGGTAGCTCTGCAATTCTTTGTTCAGCCCCTGGAGTCATTTAGGGCAGCGTTAGAGCTCTCCTGACTCACATTGGGTCACCTATGGCCCCAAGCTAGCACTTGGAAATAGCCAGAGCAGAGACTCTCCTGCCAATCCTTTTCACTGGCCACTCCCCTTCTCAGCTGGCCGGGGCTGCTGAGTTTAAGGCCTGTTCGTCAGTGGAGCAGCACAAAGGGGCTGTATCATACTGAAGAAATAGGCCTTGCATTTCCACAGCCTAAGAAGGTCACTGCAGTGGGCCCTTGGAATGAGCTTGGCAGAGCTAACCCCAGCCCTTGACTACATAGGAGGGGCTCCATTTACTTCAGTGGGGAATTTGGCCCTCAGCGGCTCCCTCAGAGCAGATCTGTCCATTGTGGCAGTAGACCCTGCTTTGTTTATTACAAGCAATAGGGAGCTCTATGGCTGACGGGTATTTTTCTGCTGGCAGGATACATGGGTTGGAGAGAAGAATCTCTCTCTACTGCTGAAGTCCTTTTTGGGGCAGTCAGTTTTCAGCCCCAATGGTGTCCCCTTAAACTCATCAGTCATGATTGTTGCAGCTGCTTTTTGGCTCATGTGCCCACGAAATTCTGTTTAATTCCTTTCTGTGGCTGATAGATCTGAGGAGGGACAGGAGTAAGCACGCTGCTGTGGCCAAAGGCTCCCCTATGGCCTGTTTGCTTTAGAACTCGATACCCTGCCTAGCAGGCTGGACAGATCCTCTGCATAGGCAGAGGTCAGCTCAGTCCCTGAGAGATTGCAGTCCAGGCTCCCTTCTGAGCCAGAATGCAGAATAAACAAGATACGAACGGATTTCGGTATATGGCAACTGTCAAAAAGTGAGTTACAAACAATGAGCAGTTGCATCAGGAGGCAGTTCCTTTTCCTGGATGTCATTTCCTGGCACGGGTCCATCTGAATATGGCATCTTTGGCAGCTCGAAAATTCAGTGCTGAGCATAGTCTGTGAGGGAACTAAATCAGTTTCTGCCTCACACGGCACTTCACCTTAGGGGCATTTAACCACAAGTCATAGAAACAGGTGGGTGCTGAGGAACTGAATTTTAGCTTAAGTCACAAAGGCACTGGTAAGCAGGACCTCGCACACAGCATTTGCAGCGTCAGCTAAGTTAAAGCCGTTGCTTTCAGTGGCTCAGAATCAGAGACAGAAATAACTGATAGTTATGCAAATAAACCAAATAAATGCCTACTAAGCATGAACAGGACTCAAGAGTGCCGGATTTCCAAAGCAAAGGCAGAATTCCAAGTGAATTTCACAGTGAGCTCCGTGCTTAAAGACAGTGTGTCTTTTCCATGGTCTCAGAGTCTCTGAACAGGGTGTACTGTACAAACGCTGGCAAGTTACAGACAACTCAAATACAAACCACACCGGAGAAGGAGCTGGCTCACGGAGTTATTGACATGGCTGAGAAGATCTGACCATTCTAAACAGTTCACAGAAGATGATCACAGAAATAAGCCTCAGAGTTAAATGGCCCAGAAAGCTCATAGAAAGTTTGAATTTCACACCTTTAATTCCTTATCGCCAAGCAGTTTAAATGAACACTTCATTATATACATTTCAAAATGAAACTGACAAACAAATGCCAGCTGAGATCAGTATGGACTCAACGACCTAGCACTGCCCCCTCCAAGGGCCTTTCAGAGGAGACAGAAAGCAGATACCCTGACCATTTGTGGGTCCAAAGTCAGCCATGGCATACACAGGCAGAACTCCACTAGTGCAAGAGCTGAATCTGGCCCAGGATCAAAGATCCCATGATGTTTTTTAGGAACAGAGGAAAGTTAGGGACAGAGTTTGGTAACATTGGAGCTCAAGTCATTAAAATCAAACCAGTTTCCATTCCCTCTGCAGACTCAGGATGAAATCTGCTGTCCTCACATGCCTTGCTCTGACATTAGACCAAATGCTAGCAGGACTTTCTCTTTGCTGCTATCTGTTCCATAACTATCAGAGCAAACACAGCCAAGTTGGAGGTCTTCTGTTGTGTGGTGCTCACAGGCAGGTTGTTCAGGTGAAATTCACCCCCAGCATGATGACTGCTGCACCACTTCAGCCCTATAAGTGGAGCTGGGCAGACAAGGCCATGGGTGAAGCAGCCAGGTGGTGGAGGTGGGGACTCTAGACCTGTTCCACATAGACTGATGTGGGAGATAGCAGGGCAGAGGCACTGTAGTGATTTCATCCAAGGGACATCTCTGTCACAACTCATTGCAGAAGGCTCTTCCCTCCCTACAGCCTAAGAACATAGCTGGAAACAGCAAAGATAAAGCTTTTTCTGCAGAAAAGGGCGCAGCCATTTCTCATTATGATAACTCCTAAAGGAGAGGGCTAAAAAGGGAAAGTCAAGTGCCACATCTTCTTTGCTTCCAACTGCAGAGAGTGTAATAATGGCCGGACCCACCAGATGCTGATAAGAGACTGATCTCTATTGTCTGGCCCCACTCACCAGACACAGGTCAGTGTTACAAGAGATGCCCTTCAACACAACAAAGGGTGTTCTGCAAATCTAGTGGCTGATATTAGATGGGCCAAAGCAAAATTAACCAGAACTGGTTTTTTTCATGCCGCAGTTAAACTTCATGTGATCCTTTAACCTGAGGAGTTTGGAAGAGGATGTAGCGAGGTTTCTCTGATGACCTCTCACCTCAGCACTATCTCTTCCCCACAGGGATTCCTATGCATTTGGAAATGCAAGCGAAGTAATGGAGATTGAGCCCTCGTACTCTGACTTTATTTCCTGTGATCGCACTGGGCGGAGGAACGCTATCCACGACATCCAAGGAGACGCAACCTCCATCAGTATGCGGAAGCTGGCAGGTGACATAGGCGAGCTCTCCATTGAAGGAGCAGGTGAGTGTGCAAGGTGAGGAAATGCCATGGGCCCCCCTGAAACATGGCTCCCTAGGCCTAGCCTGAAAGGCCAAGATAATCAACTCCACACAAATTCAGGGGGTCAGGTGTGACCTGAAACGCTCCCAGTTGGGAAACCCAAGCACATTGAAGAGGAATGGCCTGGTCTTTCCTAGTGTCGCTGCCTTCTTATTTAATGGGCACGTCTGTCTGAACTTGGACTTCCTGTCACTGTGAGCTCCTCACAGCGAGTGTGATGGGGATTCAGGTTCTAACTCGTAATGGGTAAAACACTAACATGCTCCTGTCAAAGCTCTAGTTCAAGCACTGATGTTTCTTCTGTGGGGCATGTAATGGCAAATGGCACTGGCAGGACAAACTCACTCCCACTGTGCTTTAGAATAATAGGCTCTTTGAAAACCTAAATAGCAGTTGTGTTTCCATGATTTTTAATATTTGAATTTTTAATGTAATCTTTCCCCTGCAGCCCAAACATTGCAACCATTCTGCTGCTGCTGTCACAGTCTGCTGCTTTCACACATGCTGACCAGCTGGGTGTACTAAGGCCAGGGAGCCTAAAAGTGAAACCCACTCAGAGCAATGGGAGACTGATTAGTCTACCTGCCTGTTGTGTAAAGAGCACAAATGGTGACAGTAAACTTTGTTTTTAACATTCCTTCCATTTTTATCTCCTGAGCATTGATTTGTAACAGGGATAAAAATGTGTTTTCAAACACTTTACCCTGATAATACCCCTTTAAGCATGTTACTAGTGGATTCTACTGTGATCCAGCAGCCATAGAGCAAATATATTGGCAGCCAGCTACCAGGAGTTTCAGAAGACATCCAAAAGAACTCCCACTGCTTCCTTGTGTGACCCCGTAAGTGCAATGTCCCCCACTTAGAAAGCGATCTTTGCTCTAGCACTGCCGTAAGCATTCCAGTTACGTCATCTCAACCCCCTAAAACCCTCTTTCGCACCCAACCTCCTCCCTCTCTCTTGAATAGCCTTTTGCAGTTTGGTGCATGTTAGAGGTTGCATTCAGCAGCATACAGCCTGCTGCTTTTAGGCCAGTGGTTCTCAAACTTTGGTACTGGTGAACCCTTTCAGATAGCAAACCTCTGAGTGCAACCCCTCCCCCCCAATAAATATATAAAAATGTGTTTTTAATTTAACACCATTATAAATGCTAGATGCAAAGTGGGGTTTGGGGTGGAGGCTGACAGCTCACGGCACCCACATAATAACCTTGCAACCCTCTGAGGGTCCCGACCCCCAGTTTGAGAACTCATGTTTTAGGACCAATATCTGGCCACAGTAAAGTCAGTGGTGGCTTTGCCACTGACTTCTGTGCAATCAAGATTTAGTCATTATTGGTCACTCCTTTAAATTTGGGTACATGGCTGTGTACATAAAACACAGCTGGCTATACAAGCACAGCAGAAGTAGTTTGCTGGTGGTGGCTGGGAGTGACGGAAGGGGTATAAGCTTCAACCTAACTCGTGGCTTCTCTTTTAGTGGAAGTCTTATCAATGTTCCTTTTCATTCGTTAGAAAGGAGAAGGGCATCAGTCTCCTGTAGAGGGGACAGATGTACATCATGCTATTTTGGATCATGAAAGAGGGAGGCTAACGTTTTGGGGCACTCCATCTCCTCTTCCCAAAATGTCTTCTGGAAACAACATGCTTAACTGAAAACCATGGTAGAAGACCACTCTCATTCCCTCTAGTGAAGTTCTCAAGCTTCAGGAGGCAAGTACAGTGGGGTCAGAGCCTACAGCCTACTCCACCAACATCCAGCGAGCAAGAGACAGCCCTGGAGTGGTTCAAAATTGCTGATCCAAGTCTCTCCTTGAAAATAACCCAGAAGCTTGCAAATTCCATCCACTTCTCCAGGACCTGCTCTGGCATGAGCTTGGGCCACTAAACCCAGCATGGGGGAGTCTCAGTGCCTAAGCTCCATCCTGAGTGAGAACGTCTACACTTCTATTTTTAACTCAGTAGGGTGAGCCCCTCACGTCAAGTCAGTTGATGTGGGCTCTGAGACTTGCTGCTGCAGGTTTTCATGTGCAGTGTAGATGTACTCTAAAAGCAGTGGCGTTACAGCTGAAGTGAGTAACCTTTTGTTCTCTTAGTCGCAAGTTTAATCCCTCTTTCTTCCTTTTGGTTTACAGGAAACCAAGCTGCTGCTGCTGCTTCTGAGAAGGAACCTGAAGTGAGACTTGAGGGGCAAGATGGCAGCCCCCATCATGAGCACCACAGGAGTGGGGGGGAGGGGGGAAGGAGGAAAGAACTGTAAACACTAAATGAGAACGTTCCATCAAATTTGCTGACAACTGAGAGCCAAACCAGAACAATGAATTCTCCCTTTTAAATGCCTTTGCTGTGACCATTCTGTTCAGATACCTGTAGGAAGCTCATCAGTAAGTGGTACATCCACGAACTCTGCTCCCATCTAGAACAGCTTAGAACACCACTGCACTGGTGGTTGTCATATGACCCACTCTCAAAGTGCCTCAGTAGCAATTTTCCTCTATAGGAAATTTAAAATATACACTTCAGCCTTTACTGGATAAGGTACATTTTTTACTCTGTACATTTAGACTATTTATTTATTTCCTGTTCCCATAGATTAGAGATTTTGGTGCTTCACTTATTTCACCTTCCTTCTGTATCCAGCTTAGAGGTGAATGGATATTTAACGCTGCCTACACAGACACCTGGAGTCATGGGGATCAGCTGGGGAAGGGTGATGGCAGTTCCTGCTACACTAATATTGAACACTATTAACCTGTGCTGCTGCTTTCTGGGAATCAGAAAAGGACCAAAGCTCACAGGTGCGTGAACAAACTCTATCTGCAGGCTCAGCAGCACCACACATGGGCACCATTTGGCACTGTAGGGTTTTAAGATACTGTTAGAAGAAAGGCAGAAGAGGCTTTCTGTATGTTTTGACAGTTGACAAAATTCAGACTAAGCTCTTCCAGCTTCCATACAGCTCCAAGGTATTTATTTCTGGGAAACTTTCACACACTCTCTCTTCGGAGACATTTTTCATGGTAAAAATTGTTTGATAAACTATAAGCTTCCTGTAATAAAGAACACACAACTCTCAGATAAAGTTGAGTGGGTTTTTTTGTGCAATGATCTTTTCCCTGCCCCCCTTTTATCCCCTGAAATGTGGAATCACAAACTCATCACACTAGATCACATCTACGTTGGGAACAGAGGGCAAGGAGCTATTTCAAATGACATTAGTGCAAATATCCAGCTTCATATACTCCCAAGTGCTGGAACAACTTCCAGCTGAGAATGGACTGGAAGCCGGGCTCAGGAAACGCAAATCACTCCCAGTAGTTTGACACTGATGTAATCCTATTTGCTAGAGAGCAGATCCCCTGGCAGTGGTTATTTATTGTCTCTAGGATTTTAATTTGAACTTTGGAGCACAGGTCCTTCAGGGTTCAACCTCATATGCTCAGCATGATTGGGTTGGCTCAGGACTTGGCTGAGAGACCAACATGCTAGAGAAAATGCTGCTGGTGACGTAAAGTGTCCTTTCCGCTCAGAAGCACTGAGCCTCCCCCACAACACACACACACACACACACACACACACACACACACACACACACACACACACACACACACACACACACACCGCGAGTGTATGACCAGAATTCCATGTGCACCATGAAAGAAAGTGGAATCCGGTTAGGCTCCAGAAGAGCCCAGCTAGAATCCAATGCTGTGTTTTCTTCTCATGTCTCCCAAAGATTAATGAATGGCCCCCATGCCACCTCCAGGAATGGAACAAGCACATTGCATCCCCACACCACCCCAATCCCCCTTCCCACAAAACAGGAGTTGTAATCACTGGGCCACACTAACCCACAATGGCATTTCTCCCACTCTGTAGACTATGGCACTAGCACTAAAGCAGCTGTAAAGAGTGCGACTAGGCTGAGGCAGAAAGGGAGAGAAAAACATTCTCACATGGTGACCCAACACCAAAATCTCCTTCTTGGTGAGAGGAAAATTAGAGGAGAACTTAATGTTATGAGTTCAAATCTTATCAAACCAAACAAGGCCATAAATGAGGTCGTAACGTGCTGCCAGACAGAGCAGGAAACCTCCAAGGAGCCCAAGAAATGAGATGGCTGTGGAGCCAGGATATAGACATTTATGGCTCTGAACCTCCTAAAAACAAGGATTTGGGCAGAAGCTGCACCTGCTTTTTTTTTCTTTGACAATCCAACAACCAACTTCTCTGGATCATGCTGCCAACTTTGCTCCAAGATGGCAAGTAAGAGCCTGCTCTTGTTCCCATTGAAGTCAGCGGCAAACTAGCCACATTCACAGTGACGGCAATAAGAGCAGCGTTGGGCTTTAAATCTCCAAGTCTCCTGTTCTCTAAAGCTCTGGCTGAGTAGAATCCATGTCTCATCCTGTCTCTCACATGCTCACACGAAGGGAGCAGCCAGGCAGGGCAGAGGACAGAATAATACACATCTATAAACTCAAGCACTGCAAGGGATGGGCAAATCTTAGGTCTCTCAGCTCACAGAGTGTGCTTTCAAGTGTTATTTTTAGCCAAAATCAGCTGTTTGCAAACTACAATTGGACAGGAAAGACAGGGGGCATCAGGTTTCCCCTGTGAGTAAAAGACCCATGTCAGCTGCCACCACCAATTGTGCTGAAAGAACAAGCACATCATATTGTTCAGTAACATCCTGGCTTTCAGAGATGCTGGGCCCACAGAGCTCCCACTGACTTCAGTGGGAAGTGCAAGTGAAACTCTGATCACAGACACATAGTGGTGGAAGACCCTTGCAAAAGCAGGTCTCCAAAAGTGAGCTGACACAAGGATCTAACTGGCCACAGAGGGAACAGTTCCAAGTTCAGCTTTGCCTCACAGCTCTGATTAATTCTTCACAGCCCAGAAGGAAAAAAACACCAAACAAAACATTGTTTTTGGACTACATGCCAGAAAAATCACAGCCCAGTGGCCAGTAATAACACTGTCACTTCTGGCAGTGACGTGTCTTTCTTTGAGCACAATGGGGGAAATGATGTGTGAAATTGCAACAGCTCATATCGACAGCGCTGAGGAAGTTGTGAGCCTGCAATGTCTGAACAAGAGACACGTTTGCACTTCAAACAGGAGTCTCCTCCCACATCAGTGTAACTCCACTGACTTCGAGGGAGTTAGGCCCAAAAGTTACTGAATGACATCTGCCATGTCTACACCCAGGGCCTGATTCTGATCCAAGATGCATCCATCTATAATGGTGTAACTCCTGTGATTTCAGTGACATTATTCACAATTTGCACTTCTGCCAAATGGGAGAATAGGTTCACCCTGACCTCTGCTTCCACCCATCCCCCACGAATAGTGGGACTCCCTTCAAGCAACCAGAGCCCGTCTTGTGGCACTTAGGATAACTGCATAGATTCCACCACTGGTTGTGATTGACTGCAAAGGCCCTAGGGATATGGAGGTGAGAGGAAATTTCAAGTAACCCATAAAACTACAGTATGGAAGAATTCACGTTTCTTTTGTGTAGGTGTGATGGGGTAGAGGCTGTCTGTGTGGGGAATGGGAGAGCAGGGGAGGACTTTAGGGGATGAACCACACCGGAGCCTGTAACCTGAGCTAGGTAAGGGAGAGGAAAGGTCAACACCTTTGCCAGGGAAGGGGGAACAAAGGAAGGGAGTGGCAGGAGGGAAGCAGTTTGAGTTTGGGCTTGGGGCTGTGTGGGTGGAATTCAGGGTATCCTAGCTAGGATCCAAGCACGCTGAAAGCCCAGATGGACTCGATGGAGGGGTCCTGACTTGTGCCTGCAAGCTCTGCTGTAACCTGTGTTCCTGTTGTCCAATAAACCTTCTGTTTTACTGGCTGGCCGAGAGTCACTGTGGGTCCCAGGAAGAGGGGTGCAGGACTGGACTCCCCACACTCCGTGACAGTAGGTCCTATCAAAATAGCAGCTAGCAATGATAGTCAGTAGGTAGGTAGATGTTTTATCTTTTTTAATATTTTGGCAACATGCTATTAGATACTTATATATATATATATATATATATATATATATATATATCAGAGCCCATTATCCCCCAGGTTCTAACAATGTGGGTCACATTTGGCTAGAACTGTGGTGCAGAATTTGACAGTTTTCTTTTAGCTCTTTAAGCAGAAATTAGAAATAAAATTAAACCAGAATAACATTTCACTCAGGGTCTCCAGAATGCGAAAAGTGCCTCTACAGTCCTCCTACCCCCGATTTCTCCTGCCCAGAGCAGGGCTTACTCTGCTCAGCCTGTGGGAGAGAGGAGGCTTGCTGGTCCCTCTCCTCCACTGAGTATAGCAGCACCTCCAGGACACTGCCTCCTGTGTCCTAGTGCCCATCGTTGGCATCTTCTGTGGGTCCTGGGTCCTGTTTCTGTACAACCGGTGAGTGCCCGTGGAGGGACAGGGCAAGAGGGTTTGGGGGAAGAGGCAGTGGGGAAGGAAGAAGGATGATATAGGGTAGGGGGAAGAGAAGGATATGGGGGAGGGGGACAGTGTGGAGAAGAAAGAGGATGGATTGGGGAGAGGAAGGGGGAAGGGATGGGACTGGGAAATAGATGGGGATGACAAAGTGCCACCACCAGGGGGAGCACTGCCTTCTTGCTTCTGTAGAAATGGGGAGCATGTGCCCTCCCGACTAACCACAGCTACATGTCACCCCTTGGGAGGATGAGCATGCTCCAGGCTGCAGCATGCCCTGGCATGCCCGCAGCAGACAGCAATCGCCTGCCCATCCACTGCTGGCCATTTCCAGACTCTTTTTTTCCAATAAATACATTGGGCTACTTTTGGGCTAGTTTTAAAGTGGCTTTGGGCAAGAGGTTCTCAACCTGCCTCCCCAATCAGCCCAGAGCTGGGCCCATGTGACATCCTCAGAGCCATACAGGTAGTATTGGATGCTACAATGGTAAATAGGTTGTAGTGCAGAGAGGGACTAAGGTAGATCAGCAAGGGAACGAGAGCACCAAAAAAAATCACATAAAAATGTTGTTACCACCACCACAAAGAAAGAGGGCCTTATTTTGCTCTCATTTACACCAGGATGTAAAACCAGCATAAGCCACAATGAAATTATGCCAGAAAACTCCACCTGTACATTTGTGCATCAGAAATATAGGAAATCAGATATGTATTTAGTACGTGGATGCTGTAGGTAGGTATATATGGTGGGAACCATGGAAATACTGATTCATAGTATATGCCTCGGACTGTAAAGGTCAGCATAATAATACCAGTATTATGCGCTGGTGTCATGGCGTCTCCTCCCCCTATGCTCCCACTAAAATAAAGAGGAGTTGAGCACGCATGGGGAGAGGTGAATGCACCTTGCCGGCTGGTAGAAGCAGGATTAGGATGGGTTGTTCGGGACCATCCCGTAGGCTTCATACAGTTTACTGAGAAGCTCCTTCTTTTCTTTCTCAGGCAGGAAGCTGGACTGAGCTGCATTGCTGTTCTGGGAGGGGGGAAAAAACAGACTGATCTAGCTGGGTAATACCCACACGTGTGAGTGTGGGGTTGTGCGTGCACACATCTTTGTGCATCAGTGAGTGTGAGCTAGTGAGTGAGTTGGTGTAAGTCAAATAAGCACTTTTGTTAGCACTGCTACTCTTGAGTTCTTTTCAGCAGCCTCAGTTTTCAAAGGAACCGGTTCCTACCTAGTGTTTGGAAGGGGCTTAAAAAAATGCAAGAGATAAACAATGTGTCATAAATTCCTTTATCAGGTTCCAGGATGTGCAGTTCAGGGGCCTGATCCAAAGCCTATTAAAGTCAAGGGAAAGACTCTCATTGACGTCAATGAGCTTTGGATCAGGCCCTGACTGATATGCTGCTGTTGTAACAAAGTTCACTACTGGCTTCCCTTAACAATTTACAGAAATGTCTCTCTCCCTAATTTATAAGCTTCTTTTCATTAAACAGAAAGGAACGGCTCGTCTTCTGCATGAGCCTGCAGCAAAACTGCCCATGGATTTAACGGTATAAAGATCAGAGCTTTCTACAGCTGGAAGAAAGGACTAAAGCATAAATCTACTCTCCAGGAAGACAGACTCTTGCTCCTTAAATGAGGCCCCTGATTCAGGCCCAGCGCTTTCTTCTGCAAAGCTGCATTCTGCAAATTCAGCTCCAACAAACAGAAAGGAAATCAGCTGGTTTCCAAGATATGGTAGGATGCATGAATGCCTGGACACTACACATCTCCTTTCAACCCAATGCACCTCTAATGGGGAAACAAGAAAGCATCAGAAGTTACCCACAAACAAGTGAAACTCTATCAGACTATTTTTCTGTCCCTTTATTTTAGGTACAAGGCATATGAAAAACAGAATTATTAAGATTTTCAGGACACCACACATGTCAATCTGCACGCAAAAATGTAATGACGGACACGTGACCCTATAAGTAATGGCAAAAGGAAACAGCCACTTTGTAGTCAGTTGGTTTGCAGATCAGTTACACTGGGCTAACTGCACGCTCCTGTTGAAAACTGCTGTTATGCCCCACATTATTCAGCTTTTTCTCCCCAGAGTTTTTACTGCACTGAACTCTCTTCCGCAGGGCCGGCTTTAAGGCGATTCCCCTGATTCTCGGGAACTGGGCCCCGCATCTAAGAGGGCACTGCACCCTCCACTGAAGTGCTGCCAGAAACAGCAGCAACTGATACAGCTGCCGCTGAATTGCCACTGCTATCTTCGGCGGCAGCTCAATTGCTTCCGCTGTCTTCAGCAGCATTTCGCGGGCAGCTCTTTTGAATCGGGTCCCACACGTCCTAAAGCCAGCCCTGTCCTCCGGTTTCATGTTTAAAAATGAGATTTATCTCAGAAATGATGGATCACGTTAGCCTCCAACACGCAGCTTTGCACAGAACATCCCATGACAACCAGGGCCAGTGCAACCATTTAGGCACCCTAGGCGGTTGCCTAGGGCACTAGGATTTGGGAGGCGGCATTTTCTTCGGCAGCAACCGGATCTTCGGCCGCCCCAGTCGCTGCCGGCATTTAGGCGGAGGGAGCTGGGGCAGGGGGGCGCGGGGAGGGCCGGCTGCAGCAAGTGGGGGAGGGCGGCACTCAAGGGAACTCCCTGCCCCAGCTCACCCCTGCCCCGCCTCCTCCCCGAGCACGCCAGGGCTGCTTCACTTCTCCCACCTCCCAGGCTTTCAGCGCCTAAACTGATTGCTTGGGGAGGAGGCGGGGCAGGGGTGAGCTGGGGCGGGGGGGCGCCTCAGGGCGGAGGTGGGGTGAGGAGCTGCCGTGGGGGGGCACCTCAGGGCGGAGGTGGGGTGAGGAGCTGCCGAGGGGGGGAGCCTCAGGGCAAAGGGGGGAGTGCCTCAGGGTAGGGGCTCGGGGACAGGGGGGGCACAAGGTGGAAGTTTCACCTAGGGCGCGAAACATCCTTGCACCGGCCCTGACGACAACTTACCACTCTCTTGAACTCCTCTTCAGTGAAGTCCAGGAACTGCTTAGCTATTCTGTAATCAGTCTCAATTGTAGAGTTCAAAATGAGCGGGCCATCAGAGTTCAGGGAGTAATTAGCTTTATCATTCATAAACCTAGGAAAACAATTTTAAGAGGGACAAATATTAGAGTTTGCATAGTTTGTGTTTTTCCAAGTGTAAAATACACTGAAAAAACCCCACAGCTTTCACCCAGTTTGGCTACTTTGTATCCAGCTAGATAGATAAATTCCTACCAAAGCTGTAGTCTGCATTGCAAAATTTCACGTTGCTGTTCACCACCCTACCTTTTAAATGCAACAACAAACCGTTTGTTGGACAGACGTTCAAAGTGTCTGGTCCTATTACCCACTCCAGAGCCCACAGCAATGCACTGCAATCCGGGGCTTAGCCTCCTGTCTGCTCAGAGCAGGGGCCTGACACAGGTAGAAAGCTCTCTTGAAGGATAAAAATCTATCAGCATATTTGTTACAGCTCCTCTGAACTGGTCCCTTAGCCAATGCACAATAGGCTGACAAATGGTTAGAACTTGCTTCTCATGTAGGGTGACCAGATGTCCTGATTTTATAGGGACAGTCCCAATTTTTGGGTCTTTTTCTTATATAGGCTCCTATTACCCCCCATCCATGTCCTGATTTTTCACATTTGCTGTCTGGTCACCCTATTCTCATGTGAAGCAATAAGGCTGCTATACGTAAGCGAAGCCTGAGTTAATTACTTGAAAATAATATATTTAAATGTCTTACTGAATTACTGGGTGTTTCCTAAAGTCTGGACCACACGCCCCGGTGAGGACACTGCACAAAAGACAGGTCTATATGTGTAGGGGGGAAAGAAAGGCAGAGTCAGTCTCTTCCATAATAACGCTGCACAGAGAGACAAGTTCTGAAGCTCTCCAGGCAGGGGCTGGGCCTGAAAAGCATCAGGAAGATTTACAGCTCTGTGCAAACAATAATGATCATCAAATCCCAGCCTTTGCAATGAGCATTTACTCCCATGCTAGCTGGATATAAACATTTTTGAACGCTTTTTCTTTTTTTGCTATGTGTTTCTGCCCATGTACAGAATCCCCTTGTCATTCCCACCTCATCCCACTCCAGTCATTCTGGTAGAACCCCCATCGGAGGGAGCAGTGACCTGTGATATTGCCATGTGTAAATGAAACCTTGTCTAGGAAAGTGACTACAGCCATCTGCTCAGGATGGTTCTATTGGTTACTTTACACTAAATACTCCTGGGAGAATTCTGCACCACTGCGCAATGCAGAATTTGCACAGAAATTAATGTTGTGCGTGCAGAATTTCCTTCCCTGTGCCCGCCCCACCCCCGCATAGAAATGAGTTGCAGAGCTGCCGGCCACCACTAGGGGCTGCTGGACTTGGCAGAGCCCAGCTCACAAATAGAAGACACTGCTGGAGAGAGCAGGAGGGAGCTGGAGGGTTTCCCACAGCTGCAGTTCTCAGCAGGACCCAAAGGAAGGAGGCAGCGTACAGAATCAGATGGTTTCTCCCTCTGGATCCCTGGGCTCTGAGGGGTAGGGGATGTGGCTGGGCTATGGGGCGGAGGGGATGCAGGTGACTGCACTAAGGGGGCCTTGCAGCTTGGCTCTGGGGGGACACCCCAGGACTGGGCTCTGCGGGCAAAGGGGCAGAGAAACAGGAACTGGGTTGTTGTAGGGGTTTCTTTAATTCTCTGCTCCACAAGGAATTTTTGTGTTGTCTATATTGTTACAGACATACATGCTGACAGGTATTTTGAAATAAATAACTAAAACAATTGAAATTGACATGATTATACAGTGTTATTTTGACAAATATAGCCCAGAGCCCCAGGCCCTTTAAACTGACGCCGGAGCCCCGGGCGGCGCGGGCCGGGCAGCACTGAAGGTCTCGCTGGGGAAGTCTGGCCCAGCCCCACTCCTTCCGCTTGAGGCCCTGCCCCTTCTGGGGGCCCACAGCCACCCACGCCCCACCTTGCCCAGAAGCCCAGCTGCCCTGCATACTCAGTAAGTCTGTTAAGTTACTTTTACCCCTGCCCAACACTCTGCCCCAGCCTGGTGCCCCCTCCTGCACCCAAACTCCCTCCCAGAAAGAAACTAATGTAACACCCTACTTCTTACCTTAGAACAGCTATTTTGAATTAACTTAACTATATTCTACATGCTTTAAGACTGAAATGTAACCACAGAACGGCTTTATGTTAATTACAAGGCAAGTTTAGTATAGCGTTAATAGCCTTGATGCCATAATTGTGATAATTTTGTTTTAAATTAGGAAAAAGACTTGTATACAGGGGCCCCACAAAATCTAATAGCCCCAGGCAGGCCCACAGGAGAGTTAATCCATCCTGGTGACTCCTGTGAGCCTAACACCATGGCCACTCACCCTCTGCCTGGGAAGGGATAAAGGCATCTCTCTACTCAGAGAGCCAGCACTGCTCCAAGCATCAGCTGAAGATGGACTAGATAATACAGGCTCCCTTTCCCCCAGGCTGAGCATGACATGACCTCTGGCATTCAGCACAGAGAGGGATCCCAATTTGTATGCCCTTGGTGACATCACATTTCTGCTCAACAGCCCAGTTAGCCAAATACTAGAGCCTTGTATGTCTGGTTTCCACCAAGAGCCTCAGATAAATTCAAACTCTGGTGTTGCGGGCAGATTTCACTCTACATGCTGTCAGCACTTGGACTCCAGGAGGCAGCAATTTCACCCCTAGATTAAAGTCATTTATGTCCATGCTCTGTATCCAAAGCGCTGACTTGTCATGCAACTCAAACGAGGGCTGATCTCTCACTGTCAGTCAGAACAAGGTGATGGTTACACAACTGCCACCCCTGCAGAATTAGTCATTATCTCAAAATGCATCTTCCTTCTCAACAGCTCCCTATAAAGGGCTGGGTCTTCCAGGACATGGTAGCCGTGGCCGATCCGTTCTGTCTTCAGGACATTGATTGCCTGTAGAGAACAGAAAACATGTAAAGTCTCTCTTAGCTCTGTGCAAGGGTTTGGCTCCTGCTACCCAGATGATCAGGCAGGCTCACAGGAGTTCGTGAGCCCTCCAAACCCCATACCAAGACTCCAATCCACTCCTGCACGCATGACATGGGGGCCCAGCTCCTAGGAGAGCCTGCTCCTTCCGAGCACTATATGAGGCTCGATCTCTGGCTCCCTCTTTGCATGATACACAGATTCTGCTCCCTTAGAGCAATGGGGGGATTTGGCTCTCAGGGGCTACTGAGTGCTGGGCCAGGATTTGGCCCTAGCTACCTTTGTTCCCTGCAATACAATACAGAGTATTTCGCCGCTCTGCTGTAACTTATTCCACGGCCCTGCCCTGGGGTTTCTTACCTCCTTGATGACAGACGGTGGCCCAGCCTCCCCAGCATGGACAGTGCAATGAATGCCACATCTTTCAGCTTCCTGGAAAAACCCACATGAAGCAAAGAGTGAAAATGCTGTGGAGGGTTTGGGGCGGCACAGAGACAAGGGCAGGAGGGAGAGATGAGAACAAATTATCAGGGCAGCAGCCCCACCATCAACTACTCTCTGCCTTCAAGACAGAGCGAATGCTTTCAACTGACCATTAGGCTGAGAGCTCTAGAGCAGCCAACTGCTCCAATCCCAGGAGTAACGACTGTGGAGCAACACAATCAAAACAAGAAGAAAATCAATTACCAATCTCAGACAGCATAGGAGCTGGGTAGGTGAGTGTCTGGGAAGCCCAGCCAGGACTAGGCAATGAAAGCATTCAAAGGCTGGCAGCTATTCATAGCCCACATGCAGCGAGTTTGGTGAGTCTCAGTCCAGTCCCTGGTGTCCACATCACACAAACAGCCCCACAACTACAATACAACTGTCCTTCTTGCTGGCAGTCTCAGCAGACAGGCCAAGGACTAACTGAGCCATGGAGACCAACCTGTCCTCTCCTCCCCTTGAGGCATGCTGGCTGAGGTGACAGGGAAGGGGGGAAGCTCCCACTGCTGTGGCTTGTGCAGTACCTGTTCTAGAGAGGAGGGCCTGCTGTCTCAGAAGCTCTTAGCTTGGCACCTTTCCTCAGTCTCACTCACACACACACAGGTTGCTGTAGCTGTTTTTTATTTCTGAATTTTTCACATGCTTTGTCAATTTTCTACTTTGTTTGCAGCTACTGCATATCCAGGCTTCACTCTGAACTACTGAATAATACACGGCTCCGCTTGGTATGTTAATAAGAAAAGCCCTAGACATGTCTACCTGAAATTAAATCGAGACTCCTTCTGTCTGCAGTGATAGCTCTGTTTTAACACATACTTGTCATATGTCCTGCACAGAACAGGGACTCAGACCGTTACCCAGAAGGCTGACCATTCAGTCAGGACTACGCTTACCCTCCCTTCCCTTCACACTGGCCTTTCACTTGTGTCAGAAACTGTTAATTTGAGGAGTTCCGAGGATGAACAGATTAATCCAACTCCCCCTCCCCCAATATCTATGGAATGACTCCAGTGGGTTTTGGATTGGGCTCTGAACTATCAGAGCTCCTCCTACTGATCCCTATGTTTGATTAAGTAAGAGTCAATGAGAGTTTTGCCATTGACTTCAATGAAGCATGACAGGGCCTTCAGGTTAGGGCTCTGAGCAATGTGTTTCAGAGAACCCAGAGTCAACAATTTAAGGGTATGTCTACACTATGAAATTACTCAAATTTTACAGAAGTAGATTTTTGGGAACAGACTGTATAAAGTCGAGTGCATGCATCCACACTAAGCACATTAATTCGGCAGTGTGTGTCCATAGTACCGTGGCAAGTGTCGACATTAAGAGCGGTGCACTGTGGTAGCTATCCCACAGTTCTTGCACTGCTCGCTGCCCAATGGAATTCTGGGTTGAACTCCCAATGCCTGATGGGGCCAAAAATTTGTCACGGGTGGTTATGGGTAAATGTTATCAATCAACCCTCCCTCTGTGAAAGCAATGGCAGACAATCATTTCGCGCCCTTTTCCCTGGATTGCCTGAGCAGACGCCATAGCACAGCAAGCATGGAGCCTGTTCAGCTCACCGCAGCAGTTATGAGCATTGTAAACACCTCGCGCATTATCATCCAGTTTATGCAGAAACAGAAGCTAAAAAAATAGGCGAGGAGACGACGGCAGCGCAGTGACGAGAGTGATGAGGACATGGACACAGACTTCTCTCAAAGCACCGAGCTGCTGCTATCAAAGGTACTGACTCTGGGAAATGTGCAGGTCGTAGTAGATGGCTTTGCTGCAATGGGAGTCCCTAAACTGTGGTGGAGCAATAGACGGAACCCATATCCCTATCTTGGACTGGACCACCAAAGCAGCCAGTACATAAACCGCAAGGGGTACTTTTCAATGGTGCTGCAAGCACTGGTGGATCACAAGGGACGCTTCAGCAACGTCAACGTGAGATGGCCGGGAAAGGTTCATGACACTTTTGTCTTCAGGAACTCTGGTCTGTTTAAACGGCTACAAGAAGGGATTTACTTCCCAGACCAGAAAATAACTGTTGGGGATGTTGACATGCCTATAGTTATCCTTGGGATCCAGCCTACCCCTTAATGCCCAGGCTCATGAAACCGTACACAGGCAGCCTGGACAGTAGTAAGGAGCTGTTCAACTATAGGCTGAGCAAGTGCAAAATGGTGGTAGAATGTACATTTGGACGTTTGAAGGGTCGCTGGCGCAGTTTACTGACTCGCTCAGACCTCAGCTAAACCAATATCCCCATTGTTATTGCTGCTTTCTGTTTGCTCCACAATTTCAGAGAGTAAGGAGAAGACGTTTATGGCGGGGTGGGAGGTTAAGGCAAATTGCCTGGCCGCTGATTATGCGCAGCCAGACACCAGGGCAATTAGAAGAGCACATCAGGAAGTGCTGAACATCAGAGAAGCTTTGAAAACCAGTTTCTTGACTGGCCAGGGTACCGTGTGACAGTTCTATTTGTTTCTCCTTGATGAAAACCCATCCCTTTAGTTAACTCTAATTCCCTGTAAGGCAACCGCCCTCTCTACTTCGATCACAGCTTGGAAATAAAGTCACTATCATTTAAAATCCATGTATTCTTTATTAAATTGATTATAAAAATAGGGAGATAACTCATAAGGTAGCCCGGGTGGGGTGTGGGAGAAGGAAAGGAAAAGGCCACTTCAATACTTGTTGAATGACAGCCTTCTGTCCACTGGGATGGAGTGGTTGCGTGCCCGGAGCCTCTCCTCCCTACCCTGCTTTCTTGGGCATCTGGGTGAGGAGGCGGCTATGGACCTTGAGGAAGAGGGAGGGCGGCTAAACAGGAGCTACAGCGGCAGTCTCTCCAGCTGACATTCCTAAACCTCCACAAGACGCCGGATCATGTCCATTTGTACCCGTAGTAGCCCCCACATTGCATCCTGCCTTCTCTGATCTTCCTCCTGCCACCTCTCCTCACGTTCACTGGCAGCTTTCCTGTCCTGTGCTATTGTGTCCCTCCACACTTTCTGCTGAGCTCTTTCAGTGTGGGACGGCTGCATGAGCTCAGAGAACATTTCATCGCGCATGCGGTTTTTTTACCACCTTATCGGAGATAGCCTTTGGGACGGAGGAGGGAGGCTTGAAACATTTGCAGCTGCGGGAGGAAAAAAAGGGAGAGAAGTATTTTAAAAGAGACATTTTACAGAACAATGGGTATACTCTTTCACAGTGAACATAGCGCATGTGATTTCAGTACAAGGTCATTTTCTGCATCTTATATTGAGTGCCCGCGGCTTTGGTGTTAGAGATTAAACATGCCGGGCAACAGAATTCAGCTTGCAGGAGGCCATGATAAGCTATAGGCTTTCGGCTTCTTCAACCTTCGTAACAGAAGTGCCCTCCTTTCCCATACCAAGCAAAGCCTGTTGAGTTGTCCATTTAGGGCTGCAGTTTTCATGTTAACGTGCAGCAGCAAAAACCAGACTAACCCCCACCCCCCAATCCGCTTTGACCCTCCCCCCACTGCACCACGTATCTGGTATCAGGGAAGTTCCCTGCTAGCCAAACATGAACAGCACAGCATGAAGCCCCCTCCTCATCCTCTTCTCTGCAATGATCGCTTCAACCCTTCCCCAACCGCGTGGCTGGTATCAGGGAAGATCCCTGCTAGCCAAACACGAACAGCTCAGCTCCAATGCCCTCCCCCCACACACTGCTTGGCTAACTGCGGGGAGGATTTCTTTTCAGCCACAGGCAAACAGCCCATTAGGAACGGCCACCTATGAATGTCCCCTTAATTTAATTCCCGTATTTCAACCAGGTTACCATGAATGATATCACTCTCCTGAGGATAACACAAAGAGATAAAGAACAGATGTTGCTTGAATGGCAGCAAACACCGAGACCATACGCTGCCAGGCTTTGTCATGCAATGATACCAGATTACTTGCTACTAGCATGGCGTGGTCAAGTGTCCTACCATGGAGGATGGAATAAGGCTGTTCTCCCCAGAAACCTTCTGGAAAGGCTTTTGGAGTACCTCCAGGAGAGCGTCATGGAGATGTCTCTGGAGGATTTCTGCTCCATCCCCAGACACGTTAGCACTTTTCCAGTAGCTGTACTGGCCGCGAATGCATCCCAACTCCTCAGGGCAAATTAATCATTAAAAACACTTGCTTTTAAACCATGTTTTATATTTACTAAGGTACACTCACCAGAGCTCCCTTCTACGGTTTCATGGTCCGGGATACCGCCTTGGGAGGGTATTTCAGTCAGGGTGAGAAAAAGATCCTGGCTGTCAGGGAGAACGATGTGCTGTGTGCTCTCCTCAAACTCCTCCTCCTCCTCATCTCCTGCATCTGCAAAATCCTCAGGCATGGCAACTGAGAGTACCCCATCATCAGAGTCCACGACAGGGGTGGGTAGTGGTGGTAGCCCCCCCTAGAATTGCCTGCAGCTCAGTGTAGAAGCGGCATGTCTGCGGCTCTGTCCCAGAGCATCCGTTTGATTCTTTGGCTTTCTGGTACGCTCGTCTCAGCTCCTTAAGTTTCACGCAACACTGTGTTGAGTCCCTGTTGTGGCTTCTGTCCATCATGGCCTTGGAGATTTTTTCAAATGTTTTGGCATTCCATCTTTTGGAATGGAGTTCTGATAGCACGGATTCATCTCCCCATACAGCGATCATATCCAGTACCTCCCGTACGGTCCATGCTGGAGCTCTTTTTCGATTCTGGGACTGCATGGTCTCCTGTGCTGATGAGCTCTGGTCACCTGTGCTGATCAGCTCTCCACACTGGGCAAACAGGAAATGAAATTCAAAAGTTTGCGGGGCTTTTCCTGTTTACCTGGCCACTGCATCCGAGTTCAGATTGCTGTCCAGAGCGGTCACAATGGTACACTGTGGCATAGCTCCCAGAGGCCAATACCATCAAATTGCGTCCACACTAACCCAAATTCGAACCGGTAATGTAGATTTCAGTGCTACTCTCCTCGTCTGGGAGGAGTATAGAAATTGATTTTAAGAGCCCTCTTTGTCGACAAAAATGGCTTTGTTGTGTTCAATTTAACGTTGCTAAATTCGACCTAAACTCGTAGTGTAGACCAGGCCTAAGACAAAGATTCCATGCTCAAGCAAAACTCCTGCTGAAGTCTATGGGAGCCTTGACTGTGTCAGGACTGCAGTTGGTGACTCTGAAGAGGTATTAAAGATAAAGAACATTTTGTTTTAAACACTATTTTGTTTCCAAAGTGTGTTAAATGCACAGGCCAGCTCTCAGGGCAATGACACCCAGAGCGAGTCTCCCTGTCTGCCCAATTCCCATCATTTTGGCAGCTCCCTTACCAAGGTCACGTGCATGAAGCAAATTAACCTGATCTGCAGCTCGCAGGAGGATTTTTCAGAGAAAACAACTATGTTTATCTCCTCTAACGACTGTGATCAAAGAGTGGCATGGTCTGAGACTCAGGGGTGGCGTACTGCACAGAGACAATTGCAGAGACAACTGCTGCTTTCCAAGATTCTACCTCCAACTCCATAAGGCGCCTTCCATTTCATCAGTTCTAGTTACTTGCTCTTTCATTAAGAGACAGTGTGTCTGCTCGCTTTTATTGTTCATTTACGTATCCCCCTTTGGTGCGCTATGCAGATTAGAAAACAGCAAGATGGGCAGAGATTTCTGTGGGCGTCGGGGTGTGCACTGGGGAGGAGGGAAGCCAGGAATATCTCCCCCACCTCCACTCTCAGGGTATGTCTACACCGCAATCACAGGTGCGACTGGAGCTCAGGCAGACACATAGGCGCTAGATTTAATCTAGCTAGCTCTGGTTCCAGGGCGGTGAAGCTGCAGCAGCACATGCTACAGTGTGGGGTAGCTGCCCAAGAATGACACAGGGTTACAGGAGGTCTCTAAAGTCCACACCAAAGCATGCGCTCTCACACCTTCACTGCTCCACGATCTGAGATAGCTGGATTAAAGCTTAGTTCAAATATGTCTACATGAGCTGCAATCACACAGCCCCCCGATTGCTGTAAAGACATCCCTTCCAAACAGCCTCCTCTGGCTCTAAATAACCCAGAACTTCCCAACCAAGGAGACTGTCCATTCCTCTCTGCATGCTTCTTTGGTTTATAACATCACTTACCTAGGACATTAGCACCAGCTAATTATCTAAAGTCACAGCTTTAAGATCTTTACATGGCTTCCCCCCCATTATCTCCCCACGACCTACTACAGGCGATTCACAAACAGAACTCTCCCTACTATTCCCAACTGTAGTGATACTCATTGACTCCTGCCAGACAGAGTTTAAACAGCAACACAACTGAAAACTGGCAACACCGGTCCAAGGACAGACATCTGATCCCTTCACCATAAGCCTCTCATTTCATAAGTCATATTACTCATACTGCTGTTGCAGTATGAAGCTCCAGTGTGAGGGCAATTTAGAAAAGGAGCACTCTACTTTCATGCCTGGTTGAGAAAGCCTGACAAATTGGAACTTTTGTTCCTTTCGTGTTTCTCTGAGTCTGAATGAGAAGCTGACTTTCAGACAAGAACAATTCAGATCCTTCGGTTTGAGAAATGTGGACTTTGAGACCTCACGCATAGCAAGCTAGATATTAATCAATGAACTGTTATTTTCCATCCTGTTTTATCAGCCTTTAAACTACCTCGATGTAACATGATAAGGAACTAATTGATTCATCTTATATAAAGCAGATAAAACAACAATTGCATGAGATGAAGGTACGGCTGCTTGATTAGTGCTCATGACAAGGAACTTCAGCATATTAGAAAGGAAAAGAAACTGCTACATAAGTAATATCTTATCAACAAGTGGTTAATTGAAAGATGATAGCAAGTGAGAAACTGCATGGATTTAAAAAATGGCTTTGGGTATTTAGGCAAGGAGACACCAATTGTGAAAGTACACGTGCTCAAGGCCATGCAAAACAAAGTACATTTCTTCCAAACTCACACCCTCAAGTTTCTGCCTTGGCATTAGGACATTTATAATGATTTCCACGACAACCACAGATGGTAGCTGAACTATTACCTATAACAATATACCCCTGAGATATCCCTGATTTTACCTCAACCAATCACCTGACACCCAAACTATTTTTAAATCAGGTGTCCTCTCAGGCTGTGTTCCTGAGGCCCTTCAGCTCCCACTGATCTATGCCAATCATGTAACTCAGTGGTCTGAAATGCGGCGGGGCATCTATGTGCGCCCGCGTACTGGCCAGCAGACGAGCATCTGCCGAAATGCTGCCGAGAAGCATCCAGCGGCGTTGCTGCCGAAATGCCGTTGATTTTCGGTGGCATTTCAGTGATGACACCTATTGACGTTGCCTTCTTGGCAGCATTTCGATGGATGCTCGTCCGCCAGCCCTGGTCCTCGGTGGCTCATCAACCAGTGCCTGCCAGACGAAAAAGGTTGGGGACCACTGATGTAACTTCTTAAAATACAATAATCACTAGAGTCCTAAAATCCTTATATACAGATGGGAGATATTTGCAGGGGGCTTCTTTTTTAAGCTACAGTAAAGTAACACAGTCTAGTTAAAAAGAAAAGCTCTCTCTTCTAATACCATCATCTTAGTTTATTACAATGGAAAAAACTTTGAACATATGTTTACACTGTTTATCTGATTGATTTAGTTTCTGCATTTTACTCAGCTGGAGACAGTGAAGAGGGACTAGCCAGCTTCATCTTTGGTATTGAGTTCTGATACTGCAAAGCAACATAAGCAGGCAGCCCAATGCAGTCACTGGAGCAGTCACACAGATCTGAATGCAGGATCATTTTACCATCAATTTCACTTTGTGGTTCTGTGCACTAGCCCAGTGCTGCAGGACCAAGATTGTAAATGTATCAGGAACACATTTAAATAAATACATCTCTTTATATTTAAATCATGTATATACTCTACAATTAATTTAAAAATCAAATTCAAAGTAATATTTCTGATATGCCAATAAAACATGTCTAGTAATTTTAAGACATGATTTTTAAGTCCTACAGGCCATTTTCGGTCTGAACTACTTGCCAGAAAGAATTTGATGCAAGATTTTTCGAGAAGCTCATTGAACAAACCTCATAAGCCTTCCTATGCTCTGGGAAGGTCTCAGACACCAACAACTCATCCCCAGCCAGGTCTATAGCTACCACCGTATTGTTCTGGTATTTCTTACACAGCTCCACCACCTCCAGTGACCAGCCTGGAAAGAAGAGCAGCAGGATTCAGGAAAAACCTTCCACCAGGGTCAACCCTGAGCTCTTGTCCAAACCAATGTGGTTGTTCACCTGGCACTGGACACTATTGGAAGACAGGATTTGGGGCTGGATGGACCATTGGTCCAACCCAGTATGGCCGTTATGTTTTTATGAATAGAAAAATTAAGTTCATTTCCAGGATTTCTCCCAAGTTTGAAGCCCTCTAAAAAGCAACAAAATCCTAGAGCCAGGTTTATAGACCAGAGCCAGAGAGAAAGAGCCCCACCAACAAGCAAGCTCACTGCCTGTAAAGCTGGTAGGCATGACAGGTTTTAGCCCTGGTTATTAGGCCTTCCAAGCGGGAGCCCTTCATTATCATTACAGCCCTTGATGAGAGCAAAACTCCATGAGTCAGGTACATGCATTCTAAAGTGCAAAGTCACAGTGTAATATAATCTACTGGGGCTCTCAGCTGCAAACTGCTGCTTTTTCATTATTACAGGTCAAACAAAAGGGTGGGCAGAGGCTGGGGTGGCAGAGAGATGCTGTTTAAAACGGAAGGGTCATGCACTTGATGGATCTACACCCATGCTATCATCATCTGGAGTCATGCTCTGGGCGTTAAGTGCAATGGCAGAAACATAATAATCCTAAGAGTTAGCTGCTATTGCACTCTTTTCATCTACAGATCCCATAGCGTTAATTCTAAAAGAGGGTAAAAGTATTATTCCTGTTTTACCAATGAGGTACAGAGGAGTGAAGTGATTTGCCCAAGATCACAGAGCAGGTCAGGACAAAAACCAGGATTAGAACCCAGTTCTCCCGATCCCCAGTTGGGTGTGCTAGTTATTTATGTAGTGAGGTTTGTACTAACCATGCAAACAAGCACCCATCCCAAACCCTAGGCACCATTTACAAATCCTTAGAAGAACGATCCATACATTGCATGCTAGTTTTCAACTCAGTGAGGACATTAACCTGGCAACAACATGAACATAAAAATAAAAAATTAACCTGACTAAACATCCCTCCTATACGCAGCTGGGAAGACCAAGACCTATATAAAAACAAGACAGCATTTAGCTGGGCACAGAGCAATCATTGCTCAGAGCAGCAGGGACATTCTGTCTTTTAAATATGTAGAGAAAACGCTACTTTCCATACAAAGGGGCAGCATAAGAAAAAGCATCAAGGGACAGGATTCTATTCCCAAGGCCACATTTGACTATGGATAGGGGTGAGGAAGGCCTTTTCTTCCACAGCAATGCATCTGGAGATGAGATCCCTGCCTACCCCTTTGTAAAAATTCCTCTCCAAGTCTAGATTTCTAGGAAGCAATTAAAAAAAAGACTCATATAAACCACTTTCTGAGGACAACACAACCATCCAGATTCCCTGAGTGAAAATGTAAGCCCATGGACAGCCTGCTGTGAAGATAAGCAAGTTTCAATGATGCCAATGGACGGAAACAAGTGGTTCTGCTTTAGAGATGGAAGAAAATGCCACTCTCTCTTATGAGATAATGAAGGAAAAGATGAAAAGTCCAGAGGTAAAGAATTCGGGAGCTCAAGGCATCTGGCTAATTGGCAGATTTAATTTGGTAATGCTGCCAACACCATGACAGAGTACAGCACTTTCCTCTTAAAACCCTTACTCACTATGCTTTGAGTTTGTTTAATTTTTCTTGGGGGAAGGGAAAAATCAGAGAAAACTTCTAAAAATATTAAACTAAAATACAAAATGGGGAGGGCAGACACAAAGGTGTGGTAGGCTCCAAGATTAAATTCAACACAGGGTTAGATACACCGAGGGTGGCAGCAGCAGGAGGGCAGAAGTTAGGAAAATCTGTTCTAAAAAGAGGGAGGTAGAAGCAGTAACTGATTAGGAAACAGGCTTTTCTAGATGTGTCTGTCATCTCATTTAGTCCTTCTGAGGGACCTTCAGAGTTAAGACAGCAGAGGACACACTTTCTGAAGGCCTCTAATAATACACCTGTAGGACAGCCTGGCTTTCAGGGACAAGGGCTCTGTGGCATAGACACTATAGAGCTTGCATGTAGGCAAACAGAGGAGCTAGCAAACCTTGTGGACGGACATTCATTGGCCCTTTAAAAACACAGCCTGGAATGGCACCTGAAAGGCTCTTCTGTAACTATATGCACTTCGTGGCTTGGAAGATACAGGCTGATCACAGTCACAGGCGAGAAGACTAGAGAATGACTGCATCTGCTCAAGAATCAACAATCCATACTTTAACTGCTCAGAGAAGAGTCTACACACTACCACGCTGAGCATGATGTCTATGATGATAGACAGAGAAACTTATGGAAGTGACCACTCACTAGAGAAACACCAGCTGCTAGTCTGGATCTGTTTCCATTCTAAATTTTTTTGGACTGAAAGCTGCCAGTGAAGCCCTTGGGCTGACAATTTTAGACAAACAGCTCTTAGCCAGCAGCATCCTTTCAAAGGGCAGCTGTTTGGCAAGTGCAATTGCCACTGCAGATTGTTGCTGTTAAATACACAACGTTGCACTACCCTTCAGGGAAATCCACTTCGCAGTTCCACCAGCTCTAGCACAGCCTGGGAGAGTTAGAAAGGGGAAGTTCTCTTCCTCCTGAAAATAAAGACAGATGTGGTTTGTGCTGGAAACAAAGCAGCTCCCAGCCCAAATCCTCAATCACCCTTGAAGTTTGAGACTGAGTTGAACTGGACCCCTGAGCTCACAGCAAGGAAGAAAGGACCTTCAGCTTCTCCAATAACTCCGTCAGTGAGCTGGAGAACTGGAACAGGCAAGTGAGGATCAGAGAAACTCTGTACCAGCCAGAAAGTGACATCACAGTACCCGCAGAATGCTTCACTTGGCAGGCAAATGCTTTGTACAGAGCTGAAAGCAGAAGGGGCTTTTCTGGGAACAGGAATCAAGAGGAAACTGAAAGAAGAAGAGGGATAACAATCCAATATCTAATCCAGGGGTCGGCAACCTTTCAGAAGTGCTGTGCTGAGTCTTCATTTATTCACTCTGATTTAAGTTTTTGAGTGCCAGTAATACATTTTAATGGTTTTAGAAGATCTCTTTCTATAAATCTATAATACATAACTAAACTATTGTTGTATGTAAAGTAAATAAGGTTTTAAAATGTTTAAGCAGCTTTATTTAAAATTAAATTAAAATGCAGAGCCCCTGGATAGGTGGCCAGGACCCGGGCACGGTGAGTGCCGCTGAAAATCAGCTCGCGTGCCGCCTTCGGCACCAGTGCCATAGGTTGCCTACCCCTGATCTAATCTCTCATTGACATAACGGATTATTCTCACTCTGCCCTGGCCTGAGAGAGGAAGGGAAATCAAGAATGCTTTCTGCTCTTAAAGGCAAATATTTAATTCAGACCACATGTATCGCAAGCGGCACCACTCTCTGTAGGGTCTTAGATCCACCATATACCCACAGGCAGGTTTCACAACTCCCATGGCCGTACAGGGCTAAGCTACACCAGCTCACAGGAAGTCTGGCAGGGGATATTAGCATGCCATCATGGACTCTCTGTAGTGCAGATAGAACAGCTATATTCTTCCAGCCACTCAGTATTTCGCCATAAGGGAGAAAAGCCTTGGGAACTATTTAGTGACTTCATTTGGTTTAAGATGTGCAGTGAGGATGGGCTGCATTTCTCAAGCAGAACGGGCTACTGGCCTGGTGCTGAGCACCTACAGCTCCCATCCAAATCAATGGGAATGACGGAATGCCAGGCACCTTTGAGGAGGGGACTCAGTCCACATGTAACCAGGGAATATTGGTCTTTAATGTTTGCCAAGTGCTTGCAACAGATAAGTGTAGAATTTTAATTACTGCTATTTTCTCAGCAGATAGAAATCAACAAGACCCCCTAGTTCACAGCCATTCCTGACTAAGGCCCACTATAGTTCCTGAAGGAGGGTATAGCACTGTGGAATTGACACTGCACTCTACCTTAGCAGAAAGGCCATGAAGCAGAGATAAGATATAGAGATAACAATTAACAGGGTACCTATTGGGCATGTTTTATTTGAAGATCATAAGTACTTACAAGTCAGTGATACTCAGAATACAGCTCAACTGCCTAGGATTTAGTCTAGTTGTTTGATTACTTTTTAGATTTGCATAGTTTGGAGCCATTATTTCAAACACAAGTTTAATATGTGCCAGTTCTCAGATTGATATTTCCATCTTCCTCTCAACTGACTGCAAATGTAGGAGGGAACCTCTCATTGCACTAAGTTGCATCTATTTTAAAAAGGCAGACTCTGCATGACTTAGTACAGTGTTCTCAGAACAATGCCAGTGAAAATACTTCCCTGAGTCAAGTCAATGGATAGTCCCAAACTAGAGTCTGTGGAACAGGTTTTGAGACTAACAAAACTGCCCATCAAGCCCTCATTTTCCAAATTATGTGTACATTCAAATTACACACTTACTCGTCTGTCCAATAGGTAAGTGCAATTACCACAGCTTTGCAAGTGCAACACGTGTGCACACAAGTGATCAGTTAGATATTTAGGCCGTCATTTATGCATGCATTTACTGCCACTGTGCATGTAATGACCGACTGCATGCACAATTGTGATAATTAGACATGTATATATTTTGACAGGCACAAAGTTCTGAAAATTTGACCCTTGGATCTTTCAATTTGATTCTGGGAAATTTTTAGAAATATAGGATCATTTCCCACCTTTTTAGATAGAGGCCTGACAGACATTACTAGTACGCCTTTTCACCACCCATCTACTAGCATCCTGAGGCAACTGTTCAGCAAGGATTTCAAAATGTCAGTACATGCCTTTGTTTATGAAAGGTTAAGTTACTGCAAAATTGTTTCCTAGTCTTCCTGATTGTGCTACTTGTAGAATGCAGCAGGTCAAGATAATATAGAAAATTGGCTGATTTACCACATAACCCCTGTTTTAGATAACTGTATCAGCTGTGGATAAGTGCTTTATCTATAGAAGTCAGTAAGTTTAAGGCCAGATTTTAAAAGATATTTAGATGCCTTAAAATGCAGATAGGCACCTAGTGGGATTTTAAAAAACATTTAGGTGCCTTTCAAAATCCCACTAGGCGCCTGTCTGCATTTTCAGACACCTACATACATTTAAAATTTTGGCCTTTAGTGAACGCGGCTTAGTGTATTTCACCTGTTTTTTGGACCTGGTCCTGCATAGAGTATGGAAACAACAGGTTATTTAGTTAGCCCTTATCATAACCAGGCAATGGAAGTGAAGTCATTTTATAAGTGTTCTCCTTGGCCATGGAATGTTTCCAACTTGGGCATCTACTCTGCAACTTTACCTGAAGTACTGGAAGGTACCTTTGTTACTGCTTTTAACTGATTATCATTTTTGTTCTATCAGTTTACACTGTGTTTTGGATGCTGGGAACAGCACTATATGATACACATTTCCAATCCAACCTCCCAAAGGAGTCTAGAAATTTGTTTCATTCTCAACTAGGAGCTCAAGTTTCCTCATCTTTCTCATGGAAGGGGATAATACTGAACGAGGTTCCAGTATGGACTGAAGCAGTGTATTTCAAATGTTTGGTTTGTTTAATACCAGAATTAGAAGAAGGCATATTATACGTGGTATTTCAACATACAACTAATAGTCTCTTCACAAGCAACCTGTCTGCCCTGAATTCCAGGTATAACAAACAATCCCTTAACCAGGCCACATCTCCTGTAACCCCAGCTGGAGCTGTCCTGCATCACTCTACCCAGCTCTTGGTTTTTAATTTAAAGCTATCTGCAGGAAATGGAAATGAATGATACCCACTCCACTTAACCTCTGTTTTGCATTCACAAATTCATCTCTGCAAGGCAGACCCAATGTTTCTCCCTTTTTCACCCTGTATCTTTTCCTAAGGGGCACTAAACACTAGAAGAGAACAGAGCCAGAGGCAGCCATGTAGTAAACTGTAAAGGCCCCCATGGAACATTTCTCAAAATCCACACTGCCACCACCTGCACATGGGGCCCACCAAAGACACTGCTTCCCTCCTGAGGGGCCCTCTCAACACACTAACAAAAGAGTGCATCCTATTGCGCCGGCACCTCTGATGAAGGCGACATTCAAAGCTTCCCGATAGGAGGAGTGGGGCCACAGAGCTAGAATACATTGCTCTCGGGTTTAAACGCCTGACATGGATTGTGTGTATTTATAAAGTGACATGTCAGAAAAGCCAGAAAGCAGTCTCTGCTGCTCTAAGAGATGCTGCTTCCAACTAATATGCCAGAGCATGTACCCTACCCCATAAAGTGGCTTAGACAAACCTGAGCACAACACTAAGCTGGTTAGAAATTGCTTTTTGCAGAAATAGGAAAAACTGAGCTGGCATCCTTCAATCTTGAGCCTGAGGAGATGTCAGATTTACCCTTTCTCTGGAGATAAAAGAGCTGGAAATCACTGAATGGATATGAAGAGTGGCTTCTCCTCCCTCAGTCTCTCTCTTCCACCAGCATTACATGGGAAATAGCCATCACCTTCCCATGGCACTGAGACAACATTCAAACTGGAACTGAGCAACTGATGCTTCCCTAATATTTCCCCAAAGGATCTCAATTCAAGACATTCCACACACATCTCAAAGGGTCAGGAAAGGAGGGAGTGGAGCAGAGCAGCAGGTGAACTGTAATACATTACTTGGCATATGGCGCATGCAGCATAGAATAGACCTGGCTTTGATGTTGAAATCCCTTTCTCCATCCTGTAATCCCTGATTAACAAGGTGAACCACTTCATCCAGAGTGAGGTCGCCCCTGCGGGAAGAAAACTTCGAAGTTAGCTAGCAAGCTTGTGAGGTTCGGCACCCCAGCAATCCCAGAGGAAGAGAAACTGCTTCCTGAATGGTAACATCACTGGATGGTTGTATTATTGCTATGGGCTGTTAAATACAGGAGAATCCAAACACTGCCCAACCAATGTGACCACACTGGCAAAACGCCAGAAAGCTAAGGGCCACATTTATATCAAAAAAGGAGTATACTGCAGCCACCCTCATGTTGAACACCGGACCAGCCCCCTCAGAGGTAGCGGGAGCATGGTCTGCCAGGAACTGTAGTTTCAGGGTCAGATATACAAAGGTATTTAGGCATCTAGTAACATTTATAAGAGTGTCTAAGCAGGTTAGGCCTCTGACTCCCTTAGGTTCATCTGTGAATCTCCCTTTGTGCCTACATGCAACACTAGCCTCCTCTGTAACTAAAGTCCTCAGTGACTCACATCTGTTTGGAGGATGAAGGAGGTGGCACTGCAGAGCTGCGTGGGATGCAAGTTGGCCAGAGAGACACTTTTACAAACCCCACACTAGATCACCGTATTTCTTTAAGTAAATGAACCAGTTTGCCAAAAGAGGAACCTTTTTTCTTTGGCCAAAACGTCTTAAGATGCAGAGCTTTGCACTATCCTGGCAGCAGTGAGCAGAGTGACATAAAAAGCAGCAAATGCCTCACACCATGTTTTGTGAGAAATCCCAGAGGTCTCCTTGCAAAGCTCAGTGCTGGTTTAATTAGCAACATGCTGTTCTAAAGAGCACAGATGACACCGAAAGATAGACTGAGAGCTACAAGGGCTGCTCCCAAAGGCTCAGCCCACTAACTTTCCTGGCAGAAAATGTTACATTTTGGATGGAGGGTTGGGGTGGGATGTGTATCTGAACTCCGGTGACTTCTTGAAGGGGGAGCAGCTTAAGCCAAAAATCTAACAGCTGTTTCCCACACAGATGGGACAATGCCCTTGGGGCAAGTTACCAGAGGAAGAACATTTTTGGGGGGCGAAGGGGGGGAGAAAAAGTGTATACATGACTAATACTGCATTCCAGATAGAAATAAAAGATGTGCTGTCTCCCTCTGGTCCTGGGAGCAAAACTAAGTTCTTCATTTGCTGGTCAGTGGCTTTCGCGCAGATATCTGCATGCTGTGTTGGCACAGTCTTACACTTTATGGATTTACTCACTCTTTTCGGCCCCATGGAACAGGATGAACTTTGCAGTTGGCTAGGAGATGAGGGCTGTATCTGACCTCAACATAGATGACACCTTCTTTTGCTTTCATTTCTACAAACTCATAGGCTATTCTTCTCACAGCATCACGGTCCCCCCTGTAAGGAAAAGAACAGGATTAATCTGATTTATGGGCTACTGATCAAAACGACCGAGGAGAGTGGACCTGCTGTGGGTCTGAAAACCATACATGCCCCAAATTGACAATTCTAGCTTGCAGGTGCCTGAGACCGATGAGAAACTTGGAGCAGTTACCAGGAAGTAAGTTACTTACGCAATGGCAGACATGTAGAGAGCAAACTTTTCTAGAAACTGGGTGAGAGTGAGTGGCTTCCAGTAACTGATGAGCTCCAAGAGGTCTTCCACAGTGTCATCAGGGGGCGGAATTCCTCTTTTCCTAGAAATCAATACACATTTCACTAACAAGGATTTGGGTTACACCTTCAAATAGAAACAAAGTCCATACTGCTGAACCTGCTTTGAGTCTACGGCACAGGCAAAAGATAGCTCAGTCTTTTAAAAAATGCCTCACATATAAGCCTCAGGAGCCTCACCCGGATAAGGGAGGAGACTGATCTCTAGCAACAATGCAGCAACAACAGACCCAGAATTATCCAAAGAAATTGAGCCAAAACAGAACCTTTCTGTTCCTGGTGTCTTGGTACTTCCTGGTCTTGGAAGCACAAATGCTTAATTATTTCAAGAAAGCAATTTCCAACCCCAATTATATGGAGTCAAGAGTTGCCAACAAACACTGGATTGCTGATCTGAACTGAGCTATGGAACCTTCTCAGGTTTGCCTGTTGCTAGTCTCCAAGAGCCAGCCAATCCTTGACCTTTCTGCTGAGGCTGCCAACAATAGAGAAAAATTGTGATGTGGTGTCTCTAATGTGGAAATCTTTACACTGTGAACCAAGACTGACACCCAACAAGCCCCTTCTCAGAAAAGCCACCAAAGAGCATCCAGATAGGAAAACCCATCCATCTTGTAAGGGAACATAATTCCCCCCCCCCCCCCCCCGTCTCGTTGGATAGAGCTTTGCAACTGTTTATATGGGATCTTGTCTTGCCACCAAAGCATTTTGGAGGTTGCTGTCACTGGTCGGATACTGTACCAGGGCCATGATTGAAATAGTAATCTATCTGTCCCTGCTGCAAGGCCCTGCCATTGATATAAGCATCTGTGATTTTAACATATAATATTGCAACAATTATATGCTTTTAGCTTTATTAGTTTACAGGCCAAGCAAGCTAAATAAATGCAAAATAAAAGCCATGGGTTTAGTTCTCAAAGAAACTTGTTTATCTGCATACTGTGGCACTGGGTGTGCACTGGGTATGGAGAAACTAGATATGAAAAAGCAGGGTATGAAACACTGACAAAAGAGGAACTAGGAGGGGAACAAGGGGCCACTTGAGTGCCAGTTCAGCTTTAGGCAAGTATAATGTAGCAAATATTGCCTGCTTACGGTAACTGCAAGGTGGAGTTACAGAATGACCAACTCACCCACTGCCAAAACGCATGATAAGTGTGGAAATAGCTTGCTCAATTATAGAATGACCAGCTCAATCACTGCCAAAATGCATGATATATGTTAAAATAGCTTGTTGATTTGCAATATTAAAGGACAAATAACTTGTGTAATCAATATGATGTTTTGCGGTTTTAACCTTTATAAACTTGGTAAAAATTGTAAAGGGTAGAGCAGCCTACCTTTTGCATGGGGTTACGCTGTCTCTCCCTGTATGCATACTTGTAATCTTGTTTTATCAATAAAGGTGCCTTCGGCTGTCTGATCCAAAATCAACTGGGTGGTGGTCTTTACCACAACAATCTCTACCAAAAGTGGGCAGTCTCTGAGATTGTGAGCTGGAGGGGAAAGATTCCAGATCTCATTACCCAGGATTTAGCTTCTCCAGTTCCAACAGCCAACTACATAAGCTATCTGCAGGAACAGCCTGACTAATATTGCTCCTCTGCTCAATGTACACAGATGCTTTATGGCTCTATGGTATAAGAAATCTACTCTATGTTCAGAGTTCAAAGGCAAAGGCAGTTACTACAGATTAAGACCCTGGCACTCAGCGTGCGTCATTCATTACTGTTAAATACAGCTTGACCAGACATCACGTGAGAAAAATCAGGATCAGGGTAGGGGGTAATAGGAGCCTATATAAGAAAAAGCCCCAAACATCGGGACTGTCCCTATAAAATCGGGACATCTGGTCACCCTAGTTAAGTGCAATGAAACCCCGCTATAATGCAATGTTTTAGGTCCAAAAAATTCCATCGTGATAAATGCGAGGTCACGGTATAGCAGGGTTTCAAGCTGGTCAGTTTAAGTCAGTGGTCCCCAACGCGGTGCATTGATGTGCGCCGCCTAGTGCCCCTAGTGCCTAGTGCCCAAGCAGGGGAGAGAAGCCGTGGCCCCAAACCTGCCGGGGACAGAGAACTCCGAGGCTGCGGGCGCCAATGCTCTCTGTCTCCGGCAGGCGTGGGGCCACGGCCTCTCTCCAAGCCAGAGAGAAGCCACGGCCCCGCGCCTGCCAGGGACAGAGAACTCCAGGGATGCGGGAGCTGGTGCTCTCTGTCCCCAGCAGATGCGAGGCCACAGCTCCTCGTGAAGACAGAGAGAAGCCGTGGCCCCACACCTGCCGGGGACAGAGAGCACCAGCGCCTGCAGCCCTGGAGTTCCCTGTCCCCGGCAGGCATGGGGCCGCAGCTCCTCTTGAAGCCGGAGAGAAGCTGCGGCCATGCACGGGCAGTTTTGGCCAATCGCAGATCTCACTGATCGCAGTTTGTCCCCCCAGACCAATGCGGGTTGCGGGAAGCGGTGTGGGCTGAGGGATGTGCCACTTGCTGCAACCCCTATTGGCCTGGAGCGGTGAACTGCGGCCAGTGGGAGCTGCGATCGGCTGAACCTGTGGACGCGGCAGGTAAACAAACCAGCCCGGCCCACTAGGGTGCTTACCCTGGCAAACTGCGTGCCAAAGGCTGATGATCCCTGCACTACAACATTGCATTATTTGGATGTAGTCAAACTGAGTCAATCATCGCCCAGCAACTTTATTTATTTGCTGTTTGATCTGTACCAAGCAGTTTTTGTGTCATGATCACTAAGTCATGATCAGAAGCAGCATTCTATGCGTGGGGCCAGATTTTCAAAGCAGACTCCTAGATTGCCCCCACAAAATGCTGCCTCTGCACAAAAACCAGCATGCATTTTTCCTTTACCCTAAACTGAACACTATATGGTGGGAGTGGTAGTTTGTGCAGGCTCCAGCTTTACAGTAGATAAGAAAATAGCTCCAATCACCTCCATTTTATACAAGCGTGGGGCAGCCCTGGGCTCCTGCCAAGTTGCAAGCACAGTTCCTTCAGGTGGGTGAAGTATGGACACTCCCGTCTACAAGAGTCAAAAGAATCCCCCAGGTAACCACAGAACCTGATCACCCACATTGCCATAGGGAAGAGCTCCAGGGAGTTAGATGTGTCAATGAATCCCTCACACATCAGGATACCTATCCATACACTGAAATCTTTAACCCACTCCTTTGCTCCTACAATATGTATAGATGGGTGAAATCTAGGGGAATGCTTACACAACACACCAAAGGGGCATCCAGCAATTAATGAGCTGGATTTTCTTGATGTACCTTCTGAATATTCATCTCGGCTGCATGGCAGAAACTACTGCCAGTTCAGAAGGCACCTTAGCCATGACCTGAGAAGAAATTTTTTTTCCCCACACAAAAATATTTTATCAAACCCTCCAATCCATCCATCTTAGATGATGCCATATCTGTTCCATTTTTACTGGAAATTGCTTTCATGTCTAAAGCCCCCTCAACTATGTTGAAGTGTTATTTATTGGGACATGGGAAAGAACCTGCAAAGGCTGGTTGTTAGAGTCAACCTTATCATGACACTCTTGATAAGAGGGATTTCTGCTACACTTTGGCAAACAATGCCAGATTTCTAATGTCCTTTATCTTTAAATGAAACTTCTTCCAGGTGTGAAAGTTTATGTTTATCTTGTTTAAAATTATAGAGCCAGGTCCTCAAGTTGTTCATTATTTACCTTGCCATTCATCAAGTGTATGTGTCAATTAATCAGAGTTTGCCTCCCCGACAGAGCCCATCTGCTCCTTCTTGCTTAAGCTAGCAATGAAGCCATAGCATTGAAGATTTTTCTTGGCAATAGGTTACATCTAGAGTGAGGCAACTTTTTTTCCACAGAACCTTTTTATTCCTGCACAGAACCCTTTTTTCCCCACTCCAAAACAAAATCAGACCCCACAGAGTCACGTAGAATTTGGTGCGCTGGGGAAAAAAAGTTTCAACTTTTCTTCACTTTGGAATTTCCCTCAATTTAAAAAAAATTTTAAAAATTTCAAAATCAAAACCAAACATTATGGTTGATATAACACAAACCTTTTTTTCCAACATTTTGATTTGGCAAAATTTTCAAAACATTTTCGTTTCAACTCAACCCAAAACAATTTTTTTTCAGACCTGCTCCTGAACCGAATATCCAATTATTTACACAGCCCTAATAGTAACATCTGGTTTTGAGATGGCAAGGCAGGATCAAACAGAAAATTTACACTGAGTGCTAAGGGAGAAAACCCTTGCTGAAAACACAAACACTGGCATTGGTCGTATTGCAAGTACAACTGACGCAGCCAATTGCTTTCTGCAGACCAGGGACTGGTAGCCAACTACAAGGGACAGCCGGTGGCAATGGTGATGCACTAGGGTTGTTTGCGCTTTGCAAAACTCTTGCAGTTATTAATGAGACAGAACACTGTGCTGTTTTATGTATATATTTAGAAATGGACTCATAACTCATTCTTTCTAAACCTGTTTGGAAGCCTGACCACAAAATCTGTTTCCTCATCTAACCTGCTCATGTTGTTCATAGCTCTGTTTGGTTTGTGGCTTGTGAGCATAAGGAGAGTGGCATTAGGTCACTGTTTAGTTACATATTTGAGACTAATTCAATCCAGTTTCCCTACTACACTATTAGAAAGTGGTCAGCTCTGTGCATCATGTACTCAGTCACAGTGTTGGTCTACACTCTGACTAGGATCACGCTAGTGACAGCCGTTTGTTGTTTGCACATTTCAAACACAGTTTCCCTGATGGGTAGGGACAGAGAACTTTTTGTCTGAGAATTAGGTGGAGACATACAGTGATCCAGGACAGTTTGGCTGGCAGGGCTCAGTAAAAAAATAATCCTTATCTTTGTCAGATAAAATCATGCTAATGGAAAGTATTATAAACATAATTGTAGCTAATACTGGACTAATCAGCAAGGACAGGGCCAAATTCTAGGAATTTTCTTTTTTAAACACAGGTGCCTCTGTCCAGGAAATCTTTTCACATCAAAGCACCCAGCTAAACACACTGAAGCAAATTGATATTTTTAAACAACTCACTTGCCAAAGTATAAGATTGTTTCTGGCTTAATGGCTCCATCCAGGTGAACATGAAATTCTACTTGAAATTTAAAAAAAAAAAAAAAAAAAAACGACAAAGAACAATGACACATTCATATAACTGTGAAAGTAATCTCTGGATCAGAAGATGCTACAAACAGCCAGTGTTGTGGAGTCACAAGATGGGAGCTAAAAGAGAAAACATAGAAAGCTACTCAGTATAGAAAAGACACTTGATAAGTGTATTGTGTTTTGTTTTGTTTTTTAATGTCTGAAAATCGACAGAATCGGATTCATTGTTCTTCCTGGAGGTCACATTTTTACATTCCTTTACAAGCAAACTCTATTTCCAGGAACCTTAACACTGCTCAGGAAATTGTCCTACTCATATTTGATTCCATAATGAGTTGGGGCGGGGGGGGGAGACTTTGTTTCTAACCTGCTCCATCTTGATATTCATAACCTCTTAAACCAGTGTCTTTAAGCCTTTCCAGACTACTGTACCCCTTTCAGGAGTATGATCTGACTTGCATACCCTGAAGTTTCACCTGATTTAAAAACTACTTGCTTACAAAATCAGATATAAAAATACAAAAAAGTGTCACAGCAGAGTATTACTGAAATATTGCTTACTTTCTCATTTTTACCATATAATTATAAAATAAATTGGAATATAAATATTGTACTTACATATCAGTGTACAGTATATAGAGTAGTATAAATAAGTCATGGTATAAAATTTTAGTTTGTACTGACTTCGCTAGAGCTTTTTATGTAATCTGTTGTGAAACTAGGTAAATAACTAGATGAGTTAATGTACCTCATGGCAGACCTCTGGGTACCCCCAGGGGTACCTGTACGCCTACTTGAGAACCACTGTCTTAAATGCTGACTAATTCTGATTTCTGCTTGCTGAGAATGCCATTCCATAAGCACCTCAGTTTCTCAACCAAAAGCTACTCTTGCTTTGATCATGTTTCAAAATAGTGTTTTAGTTTAGGCCCATTACACGTGAGACAATAGCCCAAATCACCTTTAATTCTAAACCCCTGCTTGCCACACATGTTCAGAGATAAATAATTTCCGCCAGGAGCAAAACTTCTTGGAAGATGAAAGACTGGTACCTGTTCAACACTTGGTAGATGTTGCAAATTATTTCAGGAGAAAGCTGATAAACATGATTTGCAAAGCACAAAATTAAGAGGAAAAACCCTGATGATAAGATGTTTAAGCAATATTTTGAGTGTGCAAATACAACTGTTCTGGGAGCCATGGGAGAGAATGGTTTCAGAGTAGCAGCCGTGTTAGTCTGTATCCGTAAAAAGAACAGGAGTACTTGTGGTACCTTAGAGACTACCAAATGTATTTGAGCATAAGCTTTCGTGGGATGCATCCAATGTAGTGGGCTGTAGCCCACGAAAGCTTATGCTCAAATAAATTTGTTAGTCTCTAAGGTGCCACAAGTACTCCTGTTCTTTTCTCTGGGAGAGAATGAGACTTGCAAAGGAAAATGGGAAGACTTTCTCAAGTCCATCACAATTACCAAAGAAGAACAGAATGAGATATTGTAATTAACTCCAGGCGTGTGGAAAGGAGAGAGGCATAGCTTACATTTTTCTTTATAATAATGGTTCAGAGTCAGCATACCAGTGCTTGGAAGCAAACGTAAACAAAGACTCTTCTGCACCATGGCCTCCCACGGAGGCTGTTTCTGATAACTCCTGGGATCATGTTCTCCAAAACTGACTTTTTAGAAAGTGAAAGCATTGAACAGATTCATTTTATTGAAGTTGTTGCCACATTTACTAAGTTGTTAAGAGAAATTTCTCATTTTGCTGACTTGCACTGATGGGAGCTGTGCACATAATTCTCTGCAATCTCAAGGAGAAAACGTCCCTCAGTTGTTTTTAAAATGTTATCCAGACCAAATGAATCATTTTTTAAAATCACAACAGGCATTCAGCATGTTGATAAGTGAGGATAGTCATAGTATGAAGAGCACAAGACCTTGGTTATTACATGTCTATTGTGTCCAGGTCTTTCTGACAACAGCACGGATTGCAATGAACCTACCTTGAAACAAAGAGACTATTCTATGAGTAGAGACTTAAGAGATCTAGGCTGTTCAGTTTACAGAACAGATGAATAAGCAGTGGCTTAAGAAAGACAAACAAAATAATGAATGGGACAGAGAAGGTAAATGAGGCACACCTGCTCACTGGTTATTAATAGGAGAGATGAGGACATTCAAAGAAATTTTAAAGGCAATAAATTTAAGACTGAGAAAAAAATGTAATGCAACACAAATTTAACCTGTCAAACTCACTGCTACATGATATTGAACTCAAGAACTTAATAGGATTCAGAAAAAGACTGGACATTTATGATAATGAGAATAAACACAGTTACGTTAAATACTTCAAAAAAAGAAGAGGTATAAAGCCTCTTGGCATCAGAGCATACACCAACCAATAACTGACAGGGGTTAGAAAGAAACTATCCCTAGAGCCAGGTTAGTCCTTCATTGTCCACTTCAGGGTTTCTTGTACCTTCCTCTGACAAAGCTGGTACTGAGCAAAGTTAAAAACAAGAACTGAACTAGCTGGACTACTGGTCCAATCTGGTAATTCCTGTTACTCTGCGTCAAGGTAGTGGGTTTTGGAGTTTGTTCTGCTCATGCCCATCCTGCTGTCTTTCAGGAGTTCCAAATTTGTGGGCCAGTCACTGAGAAAGAGCTGTCTCCTGCATATAGGCGTTGCCATCAGTCCAGGTTTTCCCAAGATTGTCCCTTTTTTGAAGTAGCTGTCCTGGGAAATCTCTAAGAGTGCTTGGTACGCACTGCCAGCTGTCCAGTTTTGCGGGCTAAGGATCATCCCAGATGTCCCTTTTTTTTCCCCCCTTCAGAGGTGACAACTCTATCTCCACAAGTCTGATGCAAGGTCCACAGTCCCATTGGAACATGCCATTGCAGCAAGCCATGATCACATGGAGAGCTTCAAGTGAGACTAAAACCTGGAATTTGAGCCAGTATTACATTAGGAGCCTGGGCAGACAGCAAAATACTGGAATTATGGGTTCTTAGTGGCCCGAGTTGCTGGACGAACAGACTGCTCCATTCAAAACCAACTGCAGCTTTCAGTTATAATCCTCAAGCCTAGATTTCATGGATATATGATAACTGTGATTAAGTACAAAGCATTATATCGCATGGCCCCATACATACTTTATGACCTTGTGTAAGGGAAGGATAGAACTGCTCATCTTTAGCACTGCCCTCAGGAGTACAGGCAATGCTTTTCTCTCTGCCTCGATTTGCAAATCCCTGAATGGGACTGGATCTAGTTACATGAAACACCACCTCTCCAAAGACAGCTTTGAGCCACTGTCAACCACTGGGAGACTCAGGAGGCAGAACTTTCATAGGAGCCAAACCAAGACTATGGAACTCACTGCCACATGAAAAGAAACATGAAATGAAAATAGGATCATAGAATATTAGGGTTAGAAGAGACCTCAGAAGGTCACCTGGTCCAATCCCCTGCTCAAAGCAGGACCAACACCAACTAAATCATCCCAGCCAAGGCTTTGTCAAGCTGGCCCTTAAAAACCTCTAAGGATGGAGATTCCACCACCTCCCTAGGTAACCCATTCCAGTGCTTCACCACCCTTCTAGTGAAATAGTGTTTCCTAATAGCCAGCCTAGACCTCCCACACTGCAACTTCGTTCATTTACTTTTAAAAACACATACAGACAACCTCTGCCAGCAGGCTTTGTTGCTCTTTATTCTAGGGAGGCATTCAGTTTCTATGGAGATGGGTGCAAATACAAGAACCCAGACTGACCAGGTCAAAACCTGGTCATTCACTGGCATGAGATTTCTACCCATGATACATGAATTATATGGTTCTAGTAATCAGGACAAGGATCAGAATAGAATGAGCTGTGAGAAACAAGATGGGGAGCAGAGGACAAAGGAAGCAATAGAAGGAGAGAGGTAGCAGCAGGGAAGGAGGGATGGGAGTCAAGGTGGAAGAAATTAGCAAGAGGGACAGGAGTGAAGGATGTGGATGGAAGAAAGTGCAGCAGCAGGAGGGAGCTGTAGACCATGCAGAGCACAAAGTGATACAGGTCCTGGATCCGTCCTCTTCAAAATGTAAAAATCTGGCAAGTTTTGAATTCTTGGGCTCCAATTTCATTCAATGACTGAGGTTTCACAGGTTTCAGAGTAGCAGCCATGTTAGACTGTATCCGCAAAAAGAACAGGAATACTTGTGGCACCTTAGAGACTGACAAATTTATGCTTACACTCAAATAAATTTTGTTAGTCTCTAAGGTGCCACAAGTACTCCTGTTCTTTCTGAGGCTTCACAGAGGCTTCACTCCTTGGGGGTTTTGGTGACCGCACAACCCTTTGATGGAATTATAGGCTTGAGGCTCACGATCCATATTTATTCCACCTTGTGCCATGTACAAAATCCTATATGTGCAACTATATGCTCCTACCTCATTGCAAACATTTCCTGCAAAAGCGACCCACAAGTGCAGTACTTTCAAGAAAGTGAAAGCAACATTAAGAAGCTTCCTTTAAATTGCGGGCCATCTGCCTTTACCCTCTGTTGCTATTGTAAACAAGACACTTGTAAACTGCAGCAGGAAAGTAACAAGGTTCTACTCCATGACTCCGGGACAGGGTTCGCTCCCCCTCAAATAGCTTGTGATAAAACAGGGATAATGAAATTGGGCAAGGAGCATCTGAGCAACTCCACTCAAAGTAGTGTGCAGCGTGCAAGAAAAAAGCCCAGCACCATCAGGTTCCAGGGCTGTAAGGAACTACTCAAAGCTGAGTGGCGCCTTGTCTCTCCAAATGAAATGGACAAAGTGGGGAACTGGATAAGCACAGGATTTTTCACATTGTTTATCTTTGTTACTTCTTTGTTTCACTCTGCCTCTGTGGGACTGGGGGGAGGGAGCCCTCAGTGGTTTGCACATTGGCCTGCTAAACCTAGGGTTGTGAGTTCAATCCTTGAAGGGGCCATTTAGAGACCTGGGGCAAAAATCTGTCTGGGGATTGGTCCTGCTTTGAGCAGGTGGGTGGACTAGATAACTTCCTGAGGTCCCTTCCAACCCTGGTATTCTATGATTCTAAGTATACAGGGGGTTTATTTGGGGGGGCACCATTCCCTTTCCCAGAAACTCTTCTGCCAGATGCTGTTGGTTCTTGAGGAACTGGATGACTGTTACAAAGATCTAGTTCTTCTCCCACCCTATGCAATCCAGACATCCAGTGATGTCTCATCCACCTTCACCACTGCTGGGTAACCTGGCCCTCATCCACTGGGTTCATCGTTGGCTCTCACTCATTACCCTAGGCAGGGAGCCTTATCAGGTACTACTTCAAACTCTCCATTGATGGGCAAAGGAGTGCACACACTGACCCCATCTGGCACCACCCCAAATATTTGTGGATTCACAGCACTGAGCCACATCTCGGAACTTCACTACACGATGCAACATCATGAACCATGCCACTCTGGCTGGCACAGTGGCCCTCAATAAACTATGCATGTTTGATGATATTTACAATGTATGCAGGGAACACGATCTTTCCAACCATCAGGAACAGTTCTGGAACAGTGTCCCGATAGGAGTGGTGGGGGCAAACAACTTAGTTTTGAGAGAGAACTGGACAAATTTATGAGTGTGACTGTATGACAGGATTGCTTGTGATAGTAGGAGGCAAGGCTCAACAGCCCTGGAGCTCACTCCAGTTTATGTCACTAAATGGTCATGCTTCAGGGTTTCAGCTGGCCACCTGCAGGAGTCAGGAAGGGATTCCAATTGTATTCTGGGGTGAAGCAGGGGTTAAAACTTCTTCCTTGGAAGCATCAGGGATGGCCACAACTGGAATGGGACACTGGAGAGAGTGGGTGTCATAAACAGATAGCTAAGGGTTAATGTCTCTTACACCTGGAAAGAGGTAACCTGAGGCACCTGACCAGAGGACCAATCAGGAAACCAGACTTTTTCAGGTCTGGGTGGAGGGAAGTTTGTGTCTGAGTTCTTTGTCTTGTGCCTGTCCCTCTCTCGGCTATGGGAGGATTTCTGTCTCTTGCTTTCTAATCTTCTGTTTCCCAGTTGTAAGTACAAAAGATCAGATAGTGATTTATATGTTTTTTTGTATTTTACATGTGTGTAGTTGCTGGAGTGTTTTGAATTGTATTCTTTTTGAATAAGGCTGTTTATTCACATTTCTTTTAAGCAATTGACCCTGTATTTGTCACCTTGATACAGAGAGACCATTTTTATGTATTTTTCTTTCTTTTTACATAAAGCTTTCTTTTTAAGACCTGTTGGAGTTTTCTTTAGTGGGGAACTCCAGGGAATTGAGTCTGTGCTCACCAGGGAATTGGTGGGAGGAAGAAGTCAGGGGGAAATCTGTGTGTGTTAGATTTACTAGCCTGACTTTGCATTCCCTCTGGGTGAGGGGGGAAGAGAAATCAGCTCTCGGTACTTCTGTTTTCCAAGGCTGGAAACGGGGAGGGTGGAATCCCTCTGTTTAGATTCACAAAGCTTGCTTCTGTGCATCTCTCCAGGAACACCTGGAGGGGGGAAGGGAAAAGGTTTATTTCCCTTTGCTGTGAGACTCAAGGGATTTGGGTCTTGGGGTCCCCAGGGAAGGTTTGGGGGGACCAGAGTGCCCCAAAACACTCTAATTTTTTGGGTGGTGGCAGCTTTACCAGGTCCAAGCTGGTAACTAAGCTTGGAGGTTTTCATGCTAACCCCCATATGTTGGACGCTAAGGTCCAAATCTGGGACTAGGTTATGACAGTGGGCCAGGGCTTTGAGGTGGCAAAAAGCATTCTCTCTCTCTGAGGTGCTTGACTGCTTGGTTCTTGCTCACATGCTCAGGGTCTAAGCGACCACTACATGTGTAGACTGGAAGGAGTTTATGTTACTGTAAACCATTAGTATTAGAAATATGAGATCTTAACAGCAAGTGTACAGAAAATGCTATTGCTGAGACAGAAGCCAAATACTGCTTTCTCATCTCTCAGATGATACTTCTTGTTGGCTGTCTGTCACCATTTTAAAACAGGCCCCTGTCACACATGTTGAACTTTGGAGGGTTTGGAGTAACACCTGCCCTACATTAGAAGTGCCTGGGATTTATTAGGGTATGATAACTCAACTGCAATGCTACACGGTCTACTGGGCAACATATGTACTCCTGTTCCCTCCCACCATTCCTCCCCCAGAGCCACCCCCGACCACACTGCTCGGGACTGCGAATGCCCTATCCTGCTGTGCAGGGGATGGGAAGGGAGCTGATATTGGGTGCCTCCCTCCCACTGCCCATGTACCTGGTCTCCTCTGAGCAAGGGTGAAGGGTCATGGGGGAAATCTATGCTGCTGCCTCTCCAGGCCCAGAGCTACCAGCAGCTGCTGGCGTCTGAACAAGATCCTGAGTGCTTTCTTAAAGAGACATTTTGCTCATACACTCACTCAGGCACATACACACACCTCTCACTACACACATACAGACTGTTAAACATGAGAACATAAGAACGGCCATACCGGGTCAGACCAAAGGTCCATCTAGCCCAGTATCCTGTCTTCCGACAGTGGCCAATGCCAGGTACCCAAAAGGAATGAACAGAACAGGTTATCATCAAGTGATCCAATCCCCATTGCCCATTCCCAGCTTCTGGCAAACAGAGGCTAGGGACACCATCCCTGCCCATCCTCGCTAATAGCCATTGAGGTATCTATCCTCTTTTTGAACCCTGTTATAGTCTTAGCCTTCACAACATCCTCTGGCAAGGAGTTCCACAGGTTGACTGTGTGTTGTGTGAAAAAATACTTCCTTTTGTTTGTTTTAAGCCTGCTGCCTATTAATTTCATTTGATGACCCCTAGTTCTTGTGTTATGAGAAGGAGTAAATAACACTTCCTTATTTACTTTCTTCACACCAGTCATGATTTTATGGAGCTCTATCATATCCCCCCTTGGTCATCTCTTTTCCAAGCTGAAAAGTCCCAGTCTTATTAATCTTTCTTCATATGTCAGCCATTTCATACCCCTAATCCTTTCTGTTGCCCTTTTCTGAACCTTTTCCAATTCCAATATATCTTTTGGAGATGGGGCGACCATATCTGCATGTGATATTTAAAACGTGGGCATACCCTGGATTTATATAGAGGTGATATTTTATGTCCTATAATCTATCCCTTTCTTAATGATTCCCAACATTCTATTCACCTTTTTGACTGCTGCTTCACATTGAGTGATGTTTTCAGAAAACTTTCCAAATGATGCCAAGATCTCTCTCTTGAGTGGTAACAGCTAATTTAGACCCCATCAATTTATATGTAGAGTTGGAATTATGTTTTCCAATGTATATTGCTTTGTTTCTCTCTCACACACTCTGTGACACACTCGTCTCAACACACCCATACACACAGCCTCTCCTACACATGCACTCTCTTGCACACTCCCCAACACACTCATCATTTTTCACACACTCCAAGCACCAACATGCACACCGTCTCTCAAATACACACAATCTTTCACACACATGCACTCTCACACACACGTTCTCTGCCCCAACACACACACACACACTCACACATACACAGTGTCCCTCACACAGTCCCCCCAACACACCCAAAACCAGCACTCCCTGCATCCAGGTCATTCTCCCCACCTAGGCTGTGCTGTGCCATGAGCAACAGGAGCTGCTGCTCTCCTGCCTTCTCCTTATACAGCCCAGGTGGGGAAAGAGACCTGGATGCAGGGAGCCGTGCTGCCATTCCTCGATGTCCCCCCTCACAGCCCCTTAGGGGTGCGTGGGGCGAAGGAGCAGCAGTTCGAGGGGGAGCGAGCAACAATGCCAGCTGCTCTGTGCATCCAGGCCAGTTTCCCCATGTGGGCATAGGAGAAGGATGAAGGGGTTAGAGGCAAAGGGGGTGCAGTGCAGGTGTTAGGGCTGCTGGAGTTAGGATAAAGGGAGTGCAGGGATTAGGGACATGGGGGCACAGTGTAGAGGTTAGGGCACAGGAGGGGGGCAGGCATTGGGGCACAGGAGGGGGCAGGCATTGGGGCACAGGAGGGGGCAGGCATTGGGGCACAGAGGCAAAGTGCAGGGTTGGGGTGAAGGGAGGGCGGTGAGACTTGGGAGCCCATGGGGGCCCAGGCAAGGGGGGCACCAAAATGCAAGTTCGCCCAGGGTGCCATGTCCGCTAAGGCCGGCCGTGAATCTGGCTCCAGGCAGAGGTGCGAGGGGCGGGAGGCAGACAGGCTCCCCCCACTGCCGGGGGGGGGGCAGGCACGTGCCGGAGTAAGCGAGGGGTGGGCTGCCCCACCGCGCTCTGCTCCCCTAGCCCCATCGCGGAACCGCCCGCCCAGGGGAGGGTCGCAGCCCCCGGCTCGGACCCAGGAGCATCCAGCAGGGGGGAGGCAGCCGCTCACCTTGGGCAGGTCGAAGACAAACGGACCCTACCCCGCGTCCTGCTCCATCCTGCAGCCGCTGCCTCCCTCCAGCCCGCGCTACTGGCGGGACATCGGGGCTGCCCGGACGCTGGAGCCCGGCCCCGCCCAGCTCTCGCGCCGGCCCCGCCTCGCTGACACCCGCCCGCGCCCTTTCCGCGGGGCTCAGCTCGCGGCTCCCCGCAACCTGAGACCCACCGCGCCCTGGCTGCTCCGCTGGGGCGGGGAATCCCTGCAGCCTGGCCCTGCCCCCGGGCCCCGCTCCCCTGTGCAGCCAGGGGCTCCCCCACCAACCTGCCTTGCAAGCAGCTTCCTCCTCTCTCCCCCAAAGACCCCTGGCTGCAACTCCCCACTCCACCCCCCTGGAGACTGTGCAGAGGTGCCAGCTCTCCAGAGACGCTCTGGTTAAGGCTCTGCCCTGAGGTGGGCTGCAGTGAGCGAGGATGGGGGCTGCTGGGTTGAAGGAGAGGAGATGATGCCTGCAGCCAGGGGTCACGATGCCACTGTCGCCAATCCTCAGACCCATCGCACCCTGCCACAATGCAGGGCAGAGAGCAAACCAGGGGTCTATTGCAGCCCAGCAGCCAGTAGCAGCCCCGGGATGGTAGCAGATCCTGGGAGACTTGTGTGCAGGTGCCAAACCACTGGGCGGAAGGAACCAGCACCATTGCGGTTACAAGAGAGCTGGAGTGTTGTGACATTTGCTGCCAACACATTATTCACTCTGCTTGTGTATTACACTCCTCCCCCGCCCTTTTGTCTTTCCTGTCTGTTTATAGTGTAAGCTCTTGGGTGCAGGGCCTGGCTACTGCTCTGTATGGTGTCTAGCACAATGGGGGACACAATTGTGTTGGGCCCTAGGCTTTACTGTAATAAATATGATGAATGATTAATAAATGTTCTCCATCAGAATGTTAGGAACCATTAGGAAAGGCAATAAGACAGTAAATATAATACCACTATAGAAATCAATGGTACACTCAACCCTTGAATACTGCATGCAGCACTGGTCACCTCATCCCAAAAAATATGTATTAGCAATGGAAACAGTACAGAGAAGGGCCACGAAAATGACTAAGGGTATGGAACGGCTTGCATATGAGGAGAGATTAAAAAACAGACTATTCAGCTTGGAAAAGAGATGCCTAAGGAGGGATTTTATAGAGGTCTATAAAATCATGAATGGTGTCGAGAAAGTGAACAAGGGACTGTTATTTATCCAGGGGTCACTCAATGAAATCAGTAGGTAGCAGGTTTAAAACAAACATAAGGAAGTACTTCTTCATACAATGCACCATCAACCCATGGAACTTGTTACCAGGGATATTGCGAAGGCCAGAAGTATAACTGGATTCAAACAAGAATTAGATAAGTTCATGGTGGATAAAGTCTATCAATGGCTATAAGCCAAGATGGTCATAGATGCAACCCCCATGCTCTGGGTGTTCCTGACTGTCAGATGCTGGGAGTGGATGAAAGGGGGTGTCTTTTTCTGACCATTCCCTCTGAAGCATCTGGCACTGGTCACTCCTGGAAGATAGGATACTGAGTTAGATGGACCATTGGTCTGACCCAGTATGGCCATTTTTATGTTCTTAATAAATAACGCACCAAATGTTCTGAAATCTCTAGTGCACAAGACCAGCAGTCCCATGCTACAAACTGATCTATGTGGCTGGACCTCTGTGCTGGCACAGATTCCCACTGAGGTCAATGGGGTTCCCATACAAATGCAGAGGGCTGCCTACGTGAATCAAGTGGCAGGACAGACCTTAGCAGGGACTCATATGCTGGCAAATCTACAAGCCTAGCAGCCTGCTTTCTACAGTGTTTAATGATAATATATGTTCCATGTCATATGTATTATTTATTGCAGCAGCTAACTGCCCCAACCAAGATCAGAACCCTATTATTCTAGTTATGATACAAATATATAGTAAGAGGGAGTCCCTGCCTGGAAGAGCAAGGATATTATTACTCATGTAAGTGCTATTTGCTGCAAGTGTTGAAGATTTGGGCCTTTGGTTAGCAGCAAAACTGCAGCCAGGCACCCTGGAATTATTAATGGGATTCAGCTCTAAAAACAAAGATATCTACCACTTGGGCTGAAGGTGAAGCTCCATCTGCTGCCACATGACCATTCATTTAACTCTGAGTTACAGAGATGACATTTGAAATTGAAGTTCCATGTCCCTCAGTAGATAGAGTGTGCTGGCTCAGTTATCATCAGCTGGTATTGATGTTTTCCCAGTTACTACAGAAAACTTCAAGAGTGGTTGCCATATATATATATATATAGCCTTTTAGCCCATTAAATCAAGGGCTGGGACCTTGTCAGGCATTTACTATTAATAGTAATTAAGAGGTTGCAGCATGAACAGGTATTTTTCAGTCCTGGAGTTGCTGTGTGTCTCTTAGTGGAAGATGGTGAGGCCTCTTTTGGGCTGGCATCTTATTGTTCCCTGCCAGCCATGCTTTACTGCTAAATAAACATAGGTCTAGATCAGGGGTTGGGAACCTTTCAGAAGTGGTGTGCCGAGTCTTAATTTATTCACTCTAATTTAAGTTTTCGCGTGCCAGTAATAAATGTTAATGTTTTTAGAAGGTCTCCTTCTATAAGTCTATAATATATAATTAAACTATTGTTGTATGTAAAGTAAATAAGCTTTTTAAAATGTTCAAGGAGCTTAATTTAAAATTAAATTAAAATGAAGAAGCTCCCCCCCAGACCGGTGGCCAGGACCCGGGCAGTGTGAGTGCCACTGAAAATCAGCTCGCGTGCCGCCTTCGGCACGCATGTCATAGGTTGCCTACCCCTGCTCTAGACTCTTCAGGCCAGATTTTTAAAGATATTTAGGCACTTAAAATAAGCACCCAGAAGGACTTGGAATCAATGGGAGTTAGGCATCTAGGCAATTGTGAAAATCCCAATGGGTGTCTATCTACATCTTTAGGTACCTAATTATCTTTAAAGATCTGGAACTTCATAACAACACTAACCCTTAAAGTCACATTAAAATCAGACTCTGCATTTCCCTTCAAAATGAATCCTCCAGTCTCAGCTGTTTTCTTATTCCTAACCCTCCCCTCTTCCCTTGCCCATACTGTACTGGCAACATCATATATTATAGCTCAGATATCCCTTCTTCCTATCTTTTCTCCTAACTCTGGGCGGGGATAATTTTTCCCCAAACCCTCTCCCTGCAGTCACCAGGAAGCTCAGCACCTGGTCAGGAACATGGCAGCCTCCCTTTGTCACCAGATCACTCTGTTTTTTATGGTGAGGCTTTGAAAGGTGCTCTTAGCAACTATGAGTTTTGTGTGGCTCCCCTTCTCAGAAAGCTGGCCAGCAGCCCCCAGGTGAGGATTTCCCCTTTTGGGCACTACACATCCTGCTTTGGGCTCCTGATCCTGTTTGTGATGCCAATTAAAAAAAGTACTAAAACTGCTAACGGGAGAACTGCCCATAGCTGAGCACTCAAGTACATTATGAGGCAAGGGAGAGGCAGAATTAGATGTGAGACTGAATGGAGCCACTTAGAGGGCAGGACACAGTTTCTCTTTGTCCGTATTGGGACTCCATTTAAGCTGGCATTGAAGAAATACCAAGGAATTATTTTCTGATTCTGCTTTATTAATTTAAGAAGCCAAACACACAGATACTGTCCTGTCCGCACATATGACAGGTAAGTACACACAGGTTCTCAAACCTTTTTCCTTTCTTTCTCTTTATTAACCTTTCACAGGCCTCTAATCCTTAACCACGTGTTACATTTTTTAGACACTATAGGCACAGAAACGTTGCTTGGGCGTGAGTGAGTTACAGGAAAGAGTTCCACTTCTTACTATCTTTCTTTACATGTCAAATTTTAAATGAATATAACAGATTTGTAGATTTTAGCACTGGTGAAATGTGCTGGATTGAAAGCCCTGGATACTGAAATCATCTAACTGCACGCCAGACATAGCATAGCAGTAGTACTGAGAGCTTCCTCACAATGAACAGTAAACCCACAGCATGTGTTAGCTCTAACACATTTAAATCCTTCAGTGCAAACATCTGCTCCAGCTGGAAGGTTTAATTTCCATCTTGAGGAGACAGATTCACAGTGACTCTGCAAGAGCTAATGTGCTAAATACAGCAGCACAGCTGAGGCTGCGCAAGCCAGTTGGAGAGGCTAGCTTTCCTGAGTAAGGTTTTGGAAGGGATCATAGTCAGAGTTGATAGCCCATCCTGCCTCGGCTACACTTCTATTTTTAGTGCACAAGCTTGATCGGAGCTGGCACAAGTACGTCTCCCTGAGCTGGAAATTACATCTTCCAGCTCCAGGATAGACTCATTCTCAACTTGGTCTCATGGCCCTTTCAGTCCTGGGCTTCTCTGTTGAGAGAGTGCCCACAAAAGGGCCCACTGTTTTTTTGCACTCTCACCAGTCTCTTGTGCTCATCTATCATCTATGTCATCAAGTTTTTCCAGCTCTGAAAATCCAACATCCAGCCACTGAGCCATCCCCAGCACTTCCTAAAACAACATTATTGTTCAGAATCACATCAGCAGCTGAAACATTTCAGTTTTATAAATTTTTCCCCTGAGGCTGTTGGGGCTGAGCCATCTGGCTAAAACAGGATGAAGGAGTATTTAACCTTTATCCTCCATTTCTTCTACTTCATCTCTCTACCCAGCCTCCCCACCAACCATCACCTTAGCCTTCTCAGGTCACATAATAATGATTTTGATTTCTCTGTGGGCCTAACTCTCAGGTGTATTCAGGGCAGGACCCAAAGAGAAAGGAAAAGTTGACTTTTATGCACTCTTGGTAGCTCTGCAATTCTTTGTTCAGTTCCTAGAGTCACTTACAGCAGCCTTAGAGCTCTCCTAACTTACGCTATAGCCCCAAGCAACTCTTCTAGCACCAGGAAACAGGCAGGGCAGAGAGACTCTCCTGCCACTCCTTTTCACTGTCCACTCCCCTTCTCAGCTGGCCAGGACTGCCGAGTTTAAGGCCTTTTGTCAGTGGAGCAGCACAAAGGGGCTGTATCATACTAAAGAAATAGGCCTTGCATTTCCACAGCCTGAGAAAGTCACTGCTGTGGGCCCTTGGAATGAGCTTGGCAGAACTAACCCCAGCCTTTGACTACATAGGAGGGGCTCCATTTACTTCAGTGTGGAATTTGGCCCTCAGTGGCTCCTTCAGAGCAGTTCTGCCCATTGTGGCAATAGACCCTGCTTTGTTTATTACAAATAAGGCTGTTGCAGTTAACTCATGTGGTTAACTCAAAAAACTTAATTGCAATTGTGGTGGGGCAGTGCCCCACTCCCTGAGAAAAAGGCTGGAACAGGTCTTTTGAAGCTGCGCAGGCCGGCAGCCAATCAATAGAGGCCTATTAGGAGCCAATCAGGGCAGGGCAGAGGCAGACAATCAGGGCCAGGTTAGGCCCTATATAAAGGCTGTCTAGGAGGAAGAGAGGCAGTCTGTCCCTGACTACTAAAGGGAAGAGGACTGGCTCCTGGGCTGAAAGGTAGTACCTTGGACAGAGTAGTGCTGGGGACCTCCAGCCAAGGAAAACTCTAGGCTGCAGGCCTTGCTACAGAGGATTGAATGGGTGTACAGGGCTGAAGGGTAAGCAGTCCAGGGACAAGTCTGAGAAGGAGAGCAGGGAGGCAGCTGCTAGAGGGTCCCTGGGTTGGGATCCAGAGTAGGGGGTGGGCTTGGGTTCCCCACCCCATTCCCCTTGTACTACATCTGGCTGAACATGAACCACCAAAAAAGAAAATCAACCTTCTGCTGGTGGCATCTGACTCAGATGATGAAAGTGAACATGCATTGGTCTGCATTGCTCTCGATTTGTTATCGAGCAGAACCCATCATCAGCATGGATGCACGTCCTCTGGAGTGGTGGTTGAAACATTAAGGGACATATGAATCTTTAGTGGATCTGGCATGTAAATATCTTGCAACACCAGCTACAACAGTGCCATGTGAATGCCTCTTCTCACTTTCAGGTGACATAGTAAAGAAGAAGCAGGCAGCATTATCTCCTGCAAATGTAAACAAACTTGGTTGTCTGAGTGACTGGCTGAATAAGAAGTAGCCTGAGTAGACTTGTAGGCTCTAAAGTTTTACAATTTTTTTTTAATGAAGGTTTTTTGGTACATAATTCTACATTTGTAAGTTCAACTTTCATGATAGAGATTGCACTACTGTGCTTGGATTAGGTGAATTGAAAAATACAATTTCGTTTGTTTATCATTTTTACAGGATATTTAAATGGTATTCTATTGTTTGTGCAATTAATCCCAATTTTTTAAATTCCTTGACAGCCCTACTGTATACACTAAAAAAGGGAACATTCCATCAACTCTGCTGCCAACTGAGAGCGCCAAACCAGAACAAGGAATTTTCCCTGTAAATGCCTCTGCTGTGACCATTCTGTTCCGATATCTGGAGGAAGCTCATCAGTAAGTGGTACATCCACAGAACTCTTCTCCTATCTAGAACAGCTAAGAACACCACTGCACTGGTGGTAGTCACATGACCCACTCTCAAAGTCCCTCAGTAACAATTTTCCTCTATAGGAAATTTAAAATATTCAGCCTTTACTGGATAAGGTACTTTTTTTAAACTCTGTACATTTAGACTCTCTATTTCCTGTTCCTATATATTAGAGATTTCAGTGCTTCACTTACTTCACCTTCCTTCTGTAACCAGCTTAGCACAGAGGTGAATGGATATTTAGCACTGCCTACACAGACACCTGGAGTCATGGGGATCAGCTAGGGAGGGGTGACAGCAGTTCCTGCTGCATTAATTGAAAACTATTAACCTGAGTGGCTGCTTTCTGGGAATCAGAAAAGGACCAATGTTCACAGGTGCATGGACAAACTCATCTTCAGGCTCAGCAGAACCACACATGAGCACCATTTGAGGTCATAGGGTTTTAAGATACTGTTAAGAGGGCAGAAACAGCTTTGTGGCTTTTATTTATTTTATTCTGGTATGTTTTGACAGTTGACAAAATTCAGACTAATCTCTTCCAGCTTCCATCTGGCTCTGAGATAGTTCTTCCTGAAAAAGTTTCACAGGCTCTCACTCTGGAGACATTTTTCATGATAAAAATAATTGTTTGATAAAGTATAAGCTTGTTGTAATAAAGAACACACAACTCTCAGATAAAGTTGAGTGGGTTTTTTGTGTGCACACAATGGTCTCTTTTCTTCCCCACTTCTATCCCCTAAAATGTGGAATCAACAAACTCATCACACTAGATCACAGGGGTCTGTTTTGGGACTGGCTCTGTTCAATATCTTCATCAACTACTTAGATGTTGGCATAGAAAGTACACTTATTAAATTTGCAGACAATACCAAACTGGGAGGGATTGCAACTGCTTTGGAGGATAGGGTCAAAATGATCTGGAGAAATGGTCTGAGGTAAACTGGATGAAGTTCAATAAAGACAAATGCAAAGTGCTCCACTTAGGAAGGAACTCATACAGAATGGGAAGAGACTGTCTAGGAAGGAGTATGGCAGAAAGAGATCTAGGGGTCATAGTGGACCACAAGCTAAATATGAGTCAACAGTGTGATACTGTTGCAAAAAAAGCAAATGTGATTCTGGGATGCACTAACAGGTGTGTTGTAAACAAGACACGAGAAATCATTCTTCCGCTCTACTCTGCGCTGGTTAGGCCTCAACTGGAGTATTGTGTCCAGTTCTGGGCACCGCATTTCAAGAAAGATGTGGAGAAATTGGAGAGGGTCCAGAGAAGAGCAACAAGAATGATTAAAGGTCTTGAGAACATGACCTATGACAGAACGCTGAAAGAATTGGGTTTATTTAGTTTGGAAAAGAGAAGACTGAGAGGGGACATGATAGCAGTTTTCAGGTATCTAAAAGGGTGTCGTCAGGAGGAGGGAGAAAACTTGTTCACCTTAGCCTCTAATGATAGAACAAGAAGCAATGGGTTTAAACTGCAGCAAGGGAGATTTAGGTTGGACATTAGGAAAAAGTTCCTAACTGTCAGGGTAGTTAAACACTGGAATAAATTGCCTAGGGAGGTTGTGGAATCTCCATCTCTGGAGATATTTAAGAGTAGGTTAGATAAATGTCTATCAGGAATGACCTAGACAGTATTTGGTCCTGCCACGAGGGCAGGGGACTGGACTCGATGACCTCTCGAGGTCCCTTCCAGTCCTAGAGTCTATGAATCTATGTGGGGAACACAGAGCCAGGAGCTATTTCAAATGACATCAGTGCTGTCCAGTTTCATATGCTCCCAAGTGCTAGAGCAACTTCCAGATGAGAGTGGTCTGGAGATAGCAGGCAGGGCAGGTGCCAGACACCAGCTGGTTACATGTTGTCTCTGCTGCCCACCCATTGGCACTTTACATGCTCCCGCTCTCACTGTCCTCCCTGCTTTGCCCCTTCACAACACTCGTCAGCCCCATTGCTCTTGCCTATCTCTCCCCCCCCCCCCCCCCCCCCGCACCCTGGCAGGGCACATCCCGCTCCCAGTGCTGTGCAGAGAACCAGCACCTAGTCAGAGTGCTCAGCTTATCAACCTGGCCAGCAGGCTCCTTCCTTCCCCCGCTGCCTCTGGTTTGGCTGGTGCCCTGGGAAAGCCCGACTCTCTGGCACGGCCTTGCCTGTGCCAAAGCCTCACACAGCGCGGTCACAGGGAAGCCACTCAGTTAAGCTCTGGATTGGCAGGGGGGAAGCGATTTCCAGCCTGTTGATGCCCCAAACCTGCAGGCTCCACAGCAGCCCCTGGGGCAGGGGCTTAGCATCCTCCTCCTCTCCCTGCATCCTAACCCCAGGGAGCCTGGGGCTGCCCCATCCCTAGGCACCCTCCCCTGCTGAATCACCTCTCTGGCCGGGTTTGCTGAACCCCCTGCAGTCAGGTTTCTTGGGCCCCAATACACAATGCATCCTGAGGACTTAACTCCTTCCTGCTCCTGCTGTAGCCAGTGGACAAGAGGCAGGTGAGTTATGTCAGTGGCCAGCAGCAGCCTGGAGGTGTTAGCTGCTTTTCAACACTGTGCAGGCAGGAAGGGACAAGCTGATTCCAGCCACAGGGAACCGGAGATGGAGTAGGGGAGAGATGAGTTCTGCAAAGACACAGGCCAGGTCATCTCTTCCACTGCCCCTCCTTCCCTGAGGCTGGAAGCAGCTCCCATCCCTTCCCTCCCACACAGTGCTGAAAGACTGGTACTGGCCACATTCTGGTGTGAACCCTGTCAGAAACTGGGGTGGGGGGAAATGTGATCCTTCCTCCCCATACGTGTTGCCTTGGGAAGACACAGCGCTAGGTTCCAGGAGAGGCTGGTCCATCTAGAGGTCCAGCCACGCATGGATGGCAGAGAGCACCTGGCAGGGAGGGTTGGCTCAGTCAATCACCCGGTCACCCTCTTCCCCTGCAGTTTGAGAGAGGTGTACGGGAGAGTATGTGTGTGTGTGTGTCACCTCTCCCCATGTGTGTGCGCATGCAGGGGGAAGGAGTGTATGTATCATCTCTCCCCATGTGAACTAGGGATGTAAAAGGTTAACCAGTTCGCAATAGTCTTACTAGTTAACCCACCTTAACTGTTAACCCTGCACCGGCCCCAGCAGGCCTATGCAGGAGGCAGAAGCAGCCCTAGCCCCAGCCGGAGGGGCCCAGACGTTCCAGCAGGATTGGCCCCCGTCCCACCAGCGGGGTCGGCCCCAGTCACTTAATCGGTTAATGCTTTAAATGTCATATTTTTAAATCATTTAAAAGGTTAACTTTTAAAATGGTATTTATATCCCTAGTGTGAACCCTAAAGCCTTACAGATAAGAAGATAAAGAATCCAACTAAGCTGTATTTCTTTTTAATGGGGGCTCAGTCAACTTGATGTTAATCTGAACATTTGTACTACACAGTTCTGACTGATTGCCGTTGAACTCGCTTGAGTGCGAGCAATTTTACCAGGTGTCCCACATTCAGCATAGGGAAGTATGCTAGCCACCCTACAAGTCAGCTGCCATCACAATTGTGCTGAAAGAACAAACACATCATATTGTTCAGTAACATCCTGGCTTTCAGAGATGCTGGGCCCACAGAGCTCCCACTGACTTCAGTGGGAAGTGCAAGTGAAACTCTGATCACAGACACATAGTGGTGGAAGACCCTTGCAAAAGCAGGTCTCCAAAAGTGAGCTGACACGAGGATCTAACTGGCCACAGAGGGAACAGTTCCAAGTTCAGCTTTGCCTCACAGCTCTGATTAATTCTTCACAGCCCAGAAGGAAAAAAACACCAAACAAAACATTTTTTTTTCGACTACATGCTAGAAAAATCACAGCCCAGTGGCCAGTAATAACACTGTCACTTCTGGCAGTGAGGTGTCTCTTTCTTTGAGCACAATGGGGGAAATGATGTGTGAAATTGCAGCAGCTCATATCGACAGCACTGAGGAAGTTGTGAGCCTGCAATGTCTGAACAAGAGACACGTTTGCACTTCAAACAGGAGTCTCCTCCCACATCAGTGTAACTCCACTGACTTAGAGGAAGTTACTCCTGATTTGTACCATTATGAGAAAAGAAAAAAAAAAAAGGTCAGGCCCAAAAGTTACTGAATGACATCTGCCATGTCTACACCCAGGGCCTGATTCTGATCCAAGATGCACCCATTCTATAATGGTGTAACTCCTGTGATTTCAGTGACATTATTCCCAATTTACACTTCTGCTAAGTGGGAAAATGGGTTCATCCTGACCTCTGCTTCCATCCCACCCCCTCGAATTCTGGGACTCCCTTCAAGCAACTTGAGCCCATCTTGTGGCACTCAGGATAACTGCATAGATTCCATCACTGTTTGCGTTTGCCTGCAGATGCCCTAGGTATATGGAGGTAAGAGGAAATTTTAAAAAAGTTACCCATGGAACTACAGTAAGGAAGAATTCATAACATTTTACTTTTTTGTAGGTCCTGTCAAAACAGCAGCTAGTGATGGTGGTCAGTAGGTAGATGTTTTATCTTTAATATTTTGGTGACATGCTATTTTATATATAAATGTAATCACAGAGCCCATTATCCCCCAGGTTCTAACAATGTGGGTCACATTTGGCTAGAACTATGGTGCAGAATTTGACAGTTTTCTTTTAGCTCTTTAAGCAGAAATTAGAAATAAAATTATTTTTTAAATATAAAATTATTTTATTAAACCAGAACAACATTTCACTTAGCCTCTCCAGAATGCAAACAGCTGTTTCTCACAAGCTATTTCTGAAGAGAGATTTCCAAACAAAAAAAGATTGTGGATGACAAACGTTAGAATCATTCTTAACACTGACAAACTTATCATTGACTTTAAAAAAATAATTCATTTATATATTTGTGTATATACGCACAATGTATTTAAGAGAAGAGCATTTTGTATTCATTTATAAAAATCATTATAGCAGCCCATCACTGGCTTGCTGATGTCTGAAATCAGAGCAGTAAATCTCAGCCATCTTCCAACGTCTAGGAGAATGGTGAACGTAGCCCTTTATCAGAGGCAACTTTTTGGTGCTGGTAGCTTTGAGTCCAGTTTTTGCAGCCACTTGTGATACTGGGGTTCTCCCCACTCTCTGCCCCCCCACCAGTTTCCTCAGCCCTATTTACAGATTCTTCAGAGGTAAAAGTATCTGAAACCTACATGCAACCAAACATGCAATCATTTCTTTACATAAAAAGGAGAATAGTGTCATAATGCACCAAAATGGCATTGGAATTATATTAATATTTTCTTTGTAAATTCTCAAACATACTGAAGACAGGACTTCCAGCAAGAATTCTGCTAAGTACCTTCTGAAACACGTGTGGCATCTGGGCCATTTAACTACATATTGGACAGTAGCTCATTAGTTTATTCACTTAGTTCTACTAATAGTGCCTGAAAGTTACCTTATGTCAGAAAGAGGGCTGAAAAAATGAACATAGAAGTTAACCACATTTTTAAGAATCTTAAAAAAAATAGAATAGAATAGAATAGAATAGAGTAAGAACAAAATTCAGCTGCTGGGAGTCTGACTCATATGCGAAGTGCAGAATGCTGGAGTGGAGAATCGGAGAGGAGAATTTTGTCCTGAAATTGTAAACATGTGCACTAACTTTATATGTACATGAAGAAAACCTCTGGAGGTCTCTGGACTCCCCAAACATTCCCTCTGGTGTTCTGAAGCCAAACTATATGCTCTCATCTGCAGTGACATTTTGGAGATTTAAGGTCCTGCGACACAGCTATTTTTTTTTAATAAATAAAAAAAAGTACAAAATAAGTGCTAAATTAAAAAAAAAAGTTACTGTATTTCTGCAACCAAAAAGCCTACGTGCAACCACTGCTGCATTTTCCATCTTGTTCTTAGTCCCCATTTACAATCAAAATAAACCTTGTGTACATACCGTTATGGCCAAACTGTGTATTAACACTGTCTTTTCTATCCATACAAACAAGAATAAACCGTGACTAAACTATTTATTTAGGAATCTACCAGCATCAGAAGAGGGTTCTCTCGCATGCTTATAACATGCACACTACAACTGGGTGAATAATGGATTTTTCGGTTCACTGGCCATTCTGAGACAATTAAAAAAAATTAATTTTGGGTTGAGTTGAAAACAAGTATTTAAAAAAAAATGGTGACTCAAAAAGTTGAAAAGTCAAGCTGAAGCAAAAGGTTTCATTCCAACATGACATTTTTCAATTTGGGGCATTTGTCAAAAGCAAAGAAGAAATCATGAAATGCCGGGTGCGAGTTGTGGGGGGAGGATGACCACCGTACTTCTAACCTTCAGCCCAGTAGTGGGAGACCTGACCTCAGTTCCCCCTCTGTCAGATGTGGAAAAGGGATTTGAATTAGTCTCCCTGAGCAGCAGCAAAGTGCCCTACCCATCAGGATATAGAGTCATTCTAATGACTATGAACTGCCACTTTGAATGACAATGAAGAGTCACTGGGCTAGGAATAAAGTGAAAATAGCCTGGTGGTTAGGGCACTCACCTAGCATGTGGGAGACCCAAGTTGAAGTCCCAGCTCTAATGACTATTTAATTATTTACATACAGTAGAACAGCTTTCACAGGGGAGAGGGAGAAAGCCCCACACCAGAATATCCCATAGCCCAATGGGTAGGGTGGTCTCCTTCATTGTGTGAGACCCATGTTCAATTCTTTCTTCTTCGTAAGGTAGAAGAGTAGGTCTGTCAGGGTCAGATCTGAAAAAACCTGACCCTCGGGGCTGGGCATGCTGACAAATTGCAATACCTCGGCGCAGCAAGGTGGGGGCAGCTGGCAAGGGACACGCAGGCATCACATGGGCAGGAGGTGGCCAGAGGAGGAGTCAGGAGCGACTAACTCCTACCAGGCCGAGCCCTAAGGACAAGGTGGTGGCGGTGATGATGCAGATTGGGATTGGTTCAGGAGGTTCGTTCTGAAAAAGACTTGACACTCTCAGGTCAGCTGTGCTCAGCTTGGGTTCTGGTCCAGTTAGGTCTTTTCAGTAGGTTGAGCAGCCCTTTCCGGGACAGTACCCTAACCAATGGGCTAAAGGCTGTAAAAGGGAGGTCCTCCCTGGCCTCTGCACACTAGACAAATGGCCAAATTTGAAACATTTTGAGTTAGGTCACTGGCATGTTTCAGTTTGCACTCAGCAAATGCAAGGCAAATTCGTGAATGGCTCTGGGGTGACTAAAGCTGTATTTTACCCAGTTCGACGCACACAAACAAGGTGGGAGGAAAAACCTGTCTTCTACCATGGTTTGACCACAGCTGCTGCTCAACATGATTACGTTTGTAGTGCAGAGAGGGACTAAGGTAGATCAGCAATGGAACTAGAGCACCAAAAAGTTGCATAAGAATGTTGCTACCACCACAAAGAAAGAGGGCCTTATTTTGCTCTCATTTACACCAGGATGTAAAACCAGCATAAGCCACAATGGAATTATGCCAGAAAATGCCACCTGTACATTTGTGTATCAGAAATATAGGAAATCAGATATGTATTTAGTACGTGGATGCTGTAGGTAGGTATATATGGTGGGAACCATGGAAATACTGATTCATAGTATATGCCTCGGACTGTAAAGGTCAGCATAATAATACCAGTATTATGCGCTGGTGTCATGGCATCTTCTCCCCCTATGCTCCCACTAAAATAAAGAGGAGTTGAGCACGCATGGGGAGAGGTGAATGCACCTTGCCGGCTGGTAGAAGCAGGATTAGGATGGGTTGTTCGGGACCATCCCGTAGGCTTCATACAGTTTACTGAGAAGCTCCTTCTTTTCTTTCTCAGGCAGGAAGCTGGACTGAGCTGCATTGATGTTCTGGGAGGAAAAGAAAAAAAAAAGACTGATCTAGCTGGGTAATACCCACATGTGTGAGTGTGGGGTTGTGCATGCACACATCTTTGTGCATCAGTGAGTGTGAGCTAGTGAGTGAGTTGGTGTAAGTCAAATGAGCGCTTTTGTTAGCACTGCTACTCTTGAGCTCTTTTCAGCAGCCTCAGTTTTCAAAGGAACCGGTTCCTACCTAGTGTTTGGAAGGGGCTTAAAAAAATGCAAGAGATAAACAATGTATCATAAATTCCTTTATCGGGTTCCAGGATGTGCAGTTCAGGGGCCTGATCCAAAGCCTATTAAAGCCAAGGGAAAGACTCTCATTGACGTCAATGAGCTTTGGATCAGGCCCTGACTGATATGCTGCTGTTGTAACAAAGTTCACTACTGGCTTCCCTTAACAATTTACAGAAATGTCTCTCTCCCTAATTTATAAGCTTCTTTTCATTAAACAGAAAGGAACGGCTCGTCTTCTGCAGAGCCTGCAGCAAAACTGCCCATGGATTTAACGGTATAAAGATCAGAGCTTTCTACAGCTGGAAGGAAGAACTAAAGCATAAATCTACTCTCCAAGAAGACAGACTCTTGCTCCTTAAATGAGGCCCCTGATACAGGCCCAGTGCTTTCTCCTGCAAAGCTGCATTCTGCAAATTCAGCTCCAACATACACAAACGAAATCAGCTGGTTTCCAAGATATGCTAGGATGCATGAATGTCTGGACACTACACATCTCCTTTCAACCCCGTTCACCTCTAACAGGGAAACAGAAAGCATCAGAGGTTACCCACAAACAACTGAAACTCTACCAGACTATTTTTCTGTCCCTTTATCTTAGGTACAAGGGCAGATGAAAAACAGAATTATTAGATTTTCAGGACACTGTACATGCCAATCTGCATGCAAAAATGACAGACACCACGTGGACTCTATAAATAATGGCAACAGCAAATGGCCACTTTGTGACCAAATGCTTTGCTGCATAGCAGTCACATTGGCCTAACGGCACGCTCCCACTGAACACATAATTGTACACATTTTTGCATATGTGATCATAGTCAAATACACAGGGAAGGGCAGCGAGTGACCTGCCACTGACATCCCCACATTCTGTTGCTCAATTCCAGTCTGAGGAGCTATTCAGTGAACAATTTTTGTCTAGCCCCATGCAGTAAGCTAGAGTCAAGTGTGCTGCATCTCTGCAGATCATTCTGATCTAAACATCCACAGAACTTGTACTCGGTTTTCTGCATTCATTCCAGATGGCCATTTGTATGCCTCATGATGACTCAGTGCCTGCACCCCTTCACCCACACCAGCTGAAGCAGACTCAAAAAACTATCTTCACACTGCTGTGGTGCCCCACATAATTCAGCTTTTTCTGCCCCCAGTTTTAACGCCACTGAACTCTCTTCCAGTTTTATGTTTAAAAATGAGATTTATCTCAGAAACGATGGATCACATTAGGCTCCAGCACGCGGCTTTGCACAGAACATCCCACGACAACTTACCACTCTCTTGAACTCCTCTTCAGTGAAGTCCAGGGACTGCTTAGCTATTCTGTAATCAGTCTCAATTGAAGAATTAAAAATGAGTGGGTCATCAGTGTTCAGGGAGTAATTGGCTTTATCTTTCCTAAACCTGGGAAAACAGAATTTAAAGTGGGATAAATATTAGAGTTCACATAGTTTGTGTTTTTCCAAGTGTAAAATACACTAAAAACCCCAAAGTTTTCACCCAATTTGGCTACTTTGTATCCAGCTAGATAGATAAATTCCTATCAAAGCTGTAGTTTGCATTCCAAAACTTCACGTCGCTGTTCACCACCCTACTTTTTAAATGCAACAACAAACCATTTGTTGGACAGATGTTCAAAGTGTCTGGCCCCACTACCTGCTCCAGAGCCCACAGCAATGCACTGCAATCCGGGGCTTAGCCTCCTGTCTGCTCAGAGAAGGAGCCTGATGCAGGCAGAAAGCTCTCTTGAAGGATAAAAATCTATCAGCCTATTTGTTACAGCTCCTCTGAACTGGTCCCGGGCCTTAGCTGATGCACAATACTCTGACAAATGGTTAGAACTTGCTTCTCATATGAAGTAATAAAGCAGCTTTACATAAGTAAAGTCTGAGTTAGTTACTTGAAAATAATATATTTAAACATCTTACTGAATTAGTGGGTGTTTCCTAAAGTCTGGATCACATGCTCCGGTGAGGATACTGGACCGAGGACAGGTCTACATGCGTATGGGAGGAGGGGGAAAAAAAAAAAAAAAAAAAAAGGCAGACTCAGTCTCTTCCATAACACTGCTGCAAACAAATTTGGAAGCTGTCCAGGCAGGGACTGCCCTGAAAAGCACCGTGCAGATTTACAGCTCTGGGAAAACAATAACTATCATTAAATCCCAGCCTCTGCAACGAACATTTACCCCCATGTCTGCTGGATATAAACATTTTTAAGCACTTTTATTTTCCGGCTATGCGTTTCTGCCCGTGCACAGAACCCCTTGTCACTCCCATCCCACTTCTTCCTCCCAGCCCACCCCAGCCATTCTGGTAGAACAGCCCCCATCGGAGGGAGCAGTGACCTATGACTTTGCTATGTATAAAGGAAAGGCTGGCTAGGAATGTGACCACAGCCATCTGCTCAGGATGGCTTTACAGTAGAACCTCGGAGTTCCAGACACCTCCGGAATGGAGGTTATCCAACTCTGAAATATTCATAACTCTGAACAAGACCTTAGGGACTTCAATCACTGGGGAGTTGGGGCTGAAGCTTGGGGGTGGGCAGGGAGGGGAAAGGGTCAGGGCTTCTGACGCTTGGTAGCACCAGGACTTAAGATCTGGGGAAAGCGCTGGGGCTCAGGGTTTCAGTTCCCTGGCTCTGCTCTCGGTTTCTGCCTCGGAGGGGGTGCCTGGGCTCAGGACTTCAGCCCTGCAGCTCTGTTCCCAGCTTTTATCCTGCAGGGAGTTCTGGGGCTCCCCACGGCTTCATTCCCCGTTTCAGCAGGGCAGAAGGCACCAGGGCTCTAGCTGCGGGGGGAGTGCTGGGGCTGAAGCCTGGAAAGGAGCCAGGGGCTGAAGCCCTGAGCCCCAGTGCTCCAGAGGGTCAGAAGCCTTGATACTCACCCCCTGCCTGGAGCCCTGACCCCCACCCCTCACCCTGCGACTGCAGACCTAACCACCTGTCCCCAAGCTGGAGCCTCGAGTCCCAGGGCTAAAGCCCTGGGTGCGTAAAGTATTTGCTTTTTGTGCGTGCATGTCTCTGCTGCTACCTGATTACTTCCTGTTCCAGAGGGTGTCTGGTTGACCAGTGAGCCCATAACTCTGGTGTTTGTATCTTTGAGGATCTACTATACTGGTTAGTATATACTAAAGGCTCAGGCCGGGTTTTGTTCTTTTGCACATCTGAGGAAGACATGCTGCCAAAGCTGGGACCTTTTAGAAGCACCAGGTTCTTCAAGATCTAACCTGCCACCACTCTCCCCACTGTGACTCCTGTGAGCCTAACACCATGGCCACTCACCCTCTGCCTGGGAAGGGGTAAAGGCATCTCTCTACTCAGAGAGCCAGTGCTGCTCCAAGCATCAGCTGAAGATGGACTAGATAATACAAGCTCCCCTTCCCCCAGGCTGAGCATGACGTGACCTCTGGCACTCAGCACAGAGAGCGATCCCAACTTGTATGCCCTTGGTGACATCACATTTCTGCTCAACAGCCCAGTTAGCCAAATGCTAGACCCTTGTATGTCTGGTTTCTACCAAGAGCCTCAAAATGTGGTGTGGCGGGCAGATTTCACTCTACATGCTGTCAGCACTTGGACTCCAGGAGGCAGCAATTTCACCCCTACATTAAAGGCATTTATGTCCATGCTCATTATCCAAAGTGCTGACTTGTCATGCAACCCAAACGAGGGCTGATCTCTCACTGTCAGTCAGAACAAGGTGACGGTTACACAACTGCCACCCCTGCAGAATTAGTCATTACCTCAAAATGCATCTTCTTACTCAACAGCTCCCTATAAAGGGCTGGGTCTTCCAGGACATGGTAGCCGTGGCCGATCCGTTCTGTCTTCAGGACATTGATTGCCTGTAGAGAACAGAAAACATGTAAAGTCTCTCTTAGCTCTGTGCAAGGGTTTGGCTCCTGCTCCCCAGATGATCAGGCAGGCTCACAGGAGCTCGTGAGCCCTCCAAACCCCATACCAAGACTCCAATCCACTCCTGCACGCATGACATGGGGGCCCAGCTCCTAGGAGAGCCTGCTCCTTCTGAGCACTATACAAGGCTCGATCTCTGGCTCCCTCTTTGCATGATACACAGATTCTGCTCCCTTAGAGCAATGGGGGGATTTGGCTCTCAGGGGCTACTGAGTGCTGGGCCAGGATTTGGCCCTTGCTACCTTTGTTCCCTGAGTATTTTGCAGCTCTGCTGTAACTTATTCCACGGCCCTGCCCTGGGGTTTCTTACCTCCTTGATGACAGACGGTGGCCCAGCCTCCCCAGCATGGACAGTGCGATGAATGCCACATCTTTCAGCTTCCTGGAAAAACCCACATGAAGCAAAGAGTGAAAATGCTGTGGAGGGTTTGGGGCGGCACAGAGACAAGGGCAGCAGGGAGAGATGAGAACAAATTATCAGGACAGCAGCCCCACCACCAACTACTCTCTGCCTTCAAGACAGAGCGAATGCTTTCAACTGACCATTAGGCTGAGAGCTCTAGAGCAGCCAACTGCTCCAATCCCAGGAGTAACGACTGTGGAGCAACACAATCAAAACAAGAAGAAAATAATTACCAATCTCAGACAGTGTAGGAGCTGGGTAGGTGAGTGTCTGGGAAGCCCAGCTAGGACTAGGCAATGAAAGCAGTCACCAGCTGGCAGTTATTCATAGCCCACATGCAGCGAGTTTGGTGAGTCTCAGTCCAGTCCCTGGTGTCCACATCACACAAACACCCCCACAACTACAATACAACTGTCATTCTTGCTGGCAGTCTCAGCAGACAGGCTAAGGACTAACTGAGCCATTGAGACCAACCTGTCCTCTCCTCCCCTTGAGGCATGCTGGCTGAGGTGATGTGGTAGGGGGGAAGTTCCCACTGCTGTCGCCTGAGCAGTATCTATTCTAGAGAGGAGGGCCTGTTGTCTCAGAGGCTCTCAGCATGGCACTTTTCATCAGTGACTAAACAGGATTCCACAGATCTGAGAAATCCCAAAGGCCAAAGTCCTGAGCATGGGAATGGACACTGAGCTGATATTATAGGGATCTTACCAGAGGCAGCACAAATGTACACACACACCCTTCAGGAAGTTGCTGTTTTGTATTACTGAATTTTTCATGTGCTTTGTGAATTTTCCACTTGGTTTGCAGCCACTGCATATCCAGGCTCCGCTCTGAACTACTGGGTAAGACACGGCTCTGCTTGGTATGTTAATAAGAAAAGCCTCGTTGTGTCTATCTGAAATTAAATCGAGACTCCCTATGTCTGCAGTGATTGCTTTGTTTTAGCACACCCTTGTCATATGTCCTGCACAGAACAGGGACTCAGACGGTTACCCAGAAGGCTGACCATTCAGTCAGGACTACGCTTACCCTCCCGTCCCTTCACACTGACCTTTCAATCGTGTCAGAAACTGTTAATTTGGGGAGTTCCGAGGATGAACAGATTAATTCAACCCCCACGATATCTATGGAATGACTCCAGCGAGCTTTGGATTGGGCTCTGAACTATCAGAGTGCAATGCTCCTCCTACTGATCCCTATGTTTGATTGAGTAAGAGTCAATGAGAGTTTTGCTATTGACTTCAATGAAGCATGACAGGGCCTTCAGGTTAGGGCTCTGAGCAATGTGTTTCAGAGAACCCAGAGTCAGCAATTTCAGACAAAGATTCCGTGGTCAGGCAAAACTCCCGCTGAAGTCTGTGAAAAAGCTTTGACTGTGTCAGGACTGTAGGAGGTGGTTCTGAAGCCAGAGGTCTTAAAGATAAACAAAGTTTTGTTTTAAACACTATTTTGTTTCCAATGTGTGTTAAATGCACAGGCCAGCTCTCGGGGCAATGGCGCCCAGTGCGAGTCTCCTTGCCTGTCCAATTCCCATCATTTTGCCAGCTCACTTTACTAAAGTCACGCACATGAAGCAAATTAAGAGCCAATGTGTCTGCTCGCTTTTATTGTTCATTTATGTATCCCTCTCTGGTGCACTATGCAGATTAGAAAACTGATTTCTGTGGGCATGGGGGTGTGTGCTGGGGAGGAGGGAAGCCAGGAATATCTCCCCCAACTCCACTCTCAGGGATCACAGGTGCGACTGGAGCTCGGGCAGACATACAGAGCTACATTTAAATCTAGCTAGCTCAGGCTCCAGAGCAGTGAAGCTGCAGCAGCGCACGCTACAGTGTGGGGTAGCTGCCCAAGAATGACACAGGGTTACAGGCAGGTCTCTACAGTCCACATCGAAGCATGTGCTCTCACACCTTCACGCTTCACGATCTGAGATAGCTGGATTAAAGCTTAGCTCAAGTATGTCTACATGAGCTGCAATCACACAGCCCCCGATTGCTGTAAAGACATCCCTTCCAAACAGCCTCCTCTGGCTCTAAATAACCCAGAACTTCTCAACCAAGGAGACGAGCGGCTCTAGACATTTCGCCACCCCAAGCACGGCATCATGCTGCGGGGGGCACTCTGCCGCTCGCCGGTCCCGCGGCTCCGGTGGACCTCCCACAGGCGTGCCTGCGGAGGGTCTGCTGGTCCCGCGACTTCAGTGGAGCCGCAGGACCAGCGGACCCTCTGCAGGCATGCCGCCGAAGGCAGCCAGCCGGCCGCCCTCCCGGCAACTGGCAGAGCACCCCCCGCAGCATGCCGCCCCAAGCATGCGCTTGGCGTGCTGGGGCCTGAGCCGCCCCTGCAAGGAGATTGTCCATTCCTCTCTGCATGCTTCTTTGGTTTATAGCATCACTTGCTTACAACATTAGCACCAGCTAATTATCTAAAGTCACAGCTTCAAAATCTTTACATGGCTTCCCCCGACAACCTACAGCAGGCAATTCACAAACAGAACTCTCCCTGCTATCCCCAATTGTAGTGACACTCTCTGACTCCTGCCAGCCAGAGTTTAAATGGTAACACTGAAAATTGGCAACACCAGTCCAAGGGCAGACATCTGATCCCTTCACCATAAGTCTCTCATTTCATAAGTCATATTACCCATACTACTGTTGGTGTGTGAAGCTCCAGAGTGACGGCAATTTAGAAAGGGAGCATTCTACTTTCATGCTGGCTGAGAAAGCCTGACAAATTGGAACTTTTGTTCCTTTCATGTTTCCTTGAGTCTGAATGAGACAAGAACAATTCAAATCCTTCAGGTTGAAATTTGGACTTTGAGACCCCAAGCATAGCAAGCTAGATATTAACTGATAAACGTATTTTCCATCCTGTTTTATCAACCTTTAAACTGCCCGGACATAACGTGATAAGCACCTAATTGATTCATCTTGTATAATGCAAGTATAACAGTTGCACGAGATGAAGGTACAGCTGCTTGATTAGTGCTCATGACAAGGAACTTCAGCACGTTAGAAAGGATAAGAAACTGCTACATAAGTAATATGTTATTGATAAGTGGTTAATTGAAAGATGATAGCAAGTGAGAAACTGCATGGATTTAAAAAATAGCATTCGGCATTTAAGCAAGGAGACACTGATTGTGAAAGTACAGGAGTTCAAGGCCCTACAAAACAAAGTACATTTCTTCCACCCTCTTCTCCTCGCCCTCAAGTTTTTGCTTTCACATTAGGACATTCGTATTGATTCCCATGACAACCACAGATGGCAGTCAGACTGTTAAGTACAACAGTATACCCCTGAGATATCCATGATTCTACCTGAACCAATCACTTGACACCCAGCACTATTTTTAAATTCAGTGTCCTCTCAGACTGTGTTCCTGAGAACCCTCAGATCCCAATGACCTATGCAAACCATGTAACTTCTTAAATACAATCACCACTAGAGTGCTAAAATCCTTATATACAGATGGGAGATATTTGCATTGGGCTTCCTTTTTAAGCCACAGTAAAGTAACATGATCTAGTTAAAAAGAATACATTTCAGGAAAGAAGTCTCGTCCAATACCATCATCTTAGATTATTATAATGGGAAAAATACCTTTGAACATACATTTACACAGTTTCTCTGATTGATTTCGTTTTTGCATTTTACTCAGCTGGAGACAGTGAAAAGGGACTAGCCAGCTTAATTTTTGGTATTGAGTTATGATCATGCAAAGCAGCGTAAGCAGGCAGCCCAATGTAGAATCACTGGAGCACCCAGGCGGATCTGAAAGCAGGATTATTTTACCATCCATTTCACTCTGTGGTTCTGTGCACTAGCTCAGTGCTGCAGAACCAAGGTTGTGAACACAGCTGGGACACGATAAAAACATCTCTTTATACTTAAATTATGTATACGCTCTATTAGTAATTTAAACACCAAATTAAAAGTAGTATTTCTGCTATGCCAATAAAACACTTCTATACATTTTAAGACATGTATAAGTCCTACGGGCCATTTTGGATCTGAACTACTTGCCAGATCCCCTTTGTACTGTGCTCTGTCTGCATGAACTAGAAAGAATTTGAGGCAAGATTTTTCGAAAAGCTCAATGAACAAACCTCATAAGCCTTCCTATGCTCTGGGAAGGTCTCGGACACCAACTCATCCCCAGCCAGGTCTATAGCTACCACCGTATTGTTCTGGTATTTCTTACACAGCTCCACCACCTCCAATGACCAGCCTAGAAAGAAGAGCAGCTGGATTCAAGAAAAACATTCCACAAGGGTCACCCCTGAGCTCTTGTCCAAACAGATGTGATTGTTCACATGAATACAAAATTAAGTGTATTTGCTTTCTGGGATTTTTCCCTGAGTTTGAAGACCTATAAAAGCAACAAAACCCTAGAGCCAGATTTACAGACCAGAGTCAGATAGGAATAGACCCACTAACAAGTGAGCTCACTGCCTGTAATGTTGGTAGGTGTGACAGGTTTTAGCCCTGGTTATTAGGCCTGCCTAGGTGGAGCCCTTCATTATCATTACAGCCCTTGACAAGAGCAAAGCTCCATGAGTCATCCCCAGTAGATTGTATTGCACTCTTACTTTGCACTTTAGAACGTATGTGCCTGACTACATGGTATGGGAAGAACTCCCAGCTGCAAGCCCCTGCTTTCTCATTATCACGGTATTCACAGAATGTGTCATTTGGCAGGGCAATGCTTTGTACAGAGCTGAAAGCAGAAGGGGCTTTTCTAGTAACAGGAATCAAGAGAGGGCCATGGCTGGGCTCTGGGGAGGGCAGAGCTGGGCTCTGAGGAGGGAGGGGTTGTAGGTATCTGGAACTCTCGGCTGGGCTCTGGTGACGGGGGAAGAGGGTAGAGAAATGGGAACTGGGTGTCACAGAGGTTTCTTTAACTCTATATTCCTGGGGGAATTTTTGTGTTTGTCTGTATTGTTACAGACATACTTGCTGACAGGTATTTTCAAATAAATTACCAAAATAATTGAAACTGGTGTGATTATGCAGTGTTATTTTGACAAATAAAATTTGCAGAATTTTAAAATATCGCATGCAGAATTTTTATTTTTTTAGTGCAGAATGCCCCCAGGAGGATAAAAGCAGATAGGCGACTAGTGGGATTTTCAAAAATGTTTAGGTACCTTTCAAAATCTCACTAGGCTCCTGGCTGCATTTTCAGGCACCTACATGTTTTTTAAGTTTTTTGGCATTTAATAAATATGGCTTAGTGTAATTGACCTGTTTTTTGGACCTGATCCTGCAGAAAGCATTAAGAAACAGTGGATTATTTAGTTAGCCCTCATCATAACCAGACAATGGAAGTGAGGTCATTTTATAAGTGTTCTCCTTGGCCATGGAATGTTTCCAACTTGGGCATCTACTCTGCATCTTTACCGGAAGCACTGGGAGGTACCTTTGTTACTGCTTTTAACCGCTGATCATTTTTGTTCTACACTGTGCTTTGGGATGCTGGGAACAGCAATATAGGATACACATTTCCAACTCCGCCTCCCAAAGGAGTCTAGAAATTTGTTTCATTCTCAACGTAGGAGCTCAAGTTTCCCCATCTTTCTCATGGAAGGGGATAATACTGAACGAGGTTCCAGTATGGACTGAAGCAGTGTATTTCAAGGGTTTGGTTTGTTTAATACCAGAATTAGAAGAAGGCATATTATACGTGGTATTTCAACATATAACTAATAGTCTCTTCACAAGCACTTAATCCCAGGTATAACAAACAATCCCTTAACCAGGCCACATCTCCTCTAACCCCAGCTGGAGCTGGAGTTGTCCTGCGTCACTCTACCCAGCTCTTGGTTTTTATTTTAAAGCTATCTGCAGGAAACGGAAATGAATGACACCCACTCCACTTAACCTCTGTTTTGCATCTCTAAGAGATGCTGCTATCCATCTGATATGCCAGAGCACGTACACTACCCCATAAAGTGGCTTAGACAAACCTGAGCATAACACTAAGCTGGTTAGAAATTGCTTTTTGCAGAAATAGAAAAAACGGAGGTAGCAACCTTCGATCTTGAGACTGGGGAGATGTCAGATTTACCCGCTCCCCGGAGATAAAAGAGCTGGAAATCACTGTGTGGATATGAAGAGTGGCTTCTCCTCCCTCAGTCTCTCTCTTCCACCAGCACTTACATGAGAAATAGCCATCACCTTCCCATGGCACTGAGACAGAATTCAACCCAGAACTGAGCAACTGATGCTTCCCTAATATTTCCCCAAAGGATCTCAATTCAAGGCATTCCACACACATCTCAAAGGGTCAGGAAAGGAGGGAGTGGAGCAGAGCAGCAGGTGAACTGTAATACATTACTTGGCATATGGCGCATGCAGCATAGAATAGACCTGGCTTTGATGTTGAAATCCCTTTCTCCATCCTGTAATCCCTGATTAACGAGGTGAACCACTTCATCCGGAGTGAGGTCGCCCCTGCAGGAAGAAAACTTTGAAGTTAGCTAGCAAGCTCGTGAGGTTCGGCATCCCAGAGGAAGAGAAACTGCTTCCCGAATGGTAACATCACTGAGGGTACGTCTACACTATGGGATTATTCTGATTTTACATAAACCGGTTTTGTAAGACAAACTGTATTATAAAGTCAAGTGCACGCGGCCACACTAAGCACATTAATTCGGCGGTGTGTGTCCATGGTCTGAGGCTAGCGTCGATTTCTGGAGCGTTGCACTGTGGGTAGCTATTCCGTAGCTATCCCATAGTTCCCGCAGTCTCCTCCACCCCTTGGAATTCTGAGTTGAGATCCCAGTGCCTGATGGGGCAAAAATCATTGTCGCGGGTAGTTCTGGGTAAATGTTGTCACTCATTCCTTCCTCCGGGAAAGCAACGGCAGACAATCATTTCGAGCCCTTTTTCCCTGGATTGCCCTGGCAGACGCCATAGCATGGCAACCATGGAGCCTGTTTTGCCTTTTGTCACTGTCACCGTATTTGTACTGGATGCTGCTGACAGAGGCGGTACTGCAGCGCTACACAGCAGCATTAATTTGCCTTTGCATGATAGCAGAGATGGTTATCAGTCGTTCTGTACCGTCTGCCGTGCCATTGTAAATTGGTAATGAGATGACAGTTATCTGTCGTTCTGTACTGTCTACTGCTGTCATGGGTGCCCCCGGCTGAGGTCGGCCGGGGGCGCAAAGACAAAAATGGGAATGACTCCCGGGGTCTTCTTTTATGTTGTATCTAAAAATAGAATCAGTCCTGCCTAGAATATGGGGCAAGTGTACTAGAGAACCAGAAAGCACAGCTGCTCTGTGTCAGATCCCACAGAAATAATGAACTACATGCCATTCTAGGGGGTGCCCCTGCAACAACCCACCCGTTGCTCCCCTGCTCCCCCAACCCTCCTGGGCTACCGTTGCAGTGTCCCCCCATTTGTGTGATGAAGTAATAAAGAATGTAGGAATAAGAAACACTGACTTGTTAGTGAGATAAAATGAGGGGGAGGCAGCCTCCAGCTGCTATTAGTCCAGGCAGGACATTAAGCGGTGCGGGGGAGGAGCCCAGTATCCCGCTGCTATGATAGTCCAGGCAGTACAGAATCTTTTCTTAACACATGAAAGGGAGGGGGCTGATGGAGCTCAGCCCCCAGTTGCTATGATGAAGACGGTTACCAGCCGTTCTGTACCATCTACTGGGAATGACCAGGAATCATTCCTATTTTTATCCAGGCGACCCCAGCCGGCCTCACCTGAGGCCAGCCAGGAGCACTCACGGGCTGATGATGACGACAGATAGCAGTCATATTGTACCATCTGCCACCAGGGAGTGGAGGGGAGCGGATACTGCTCTTCACTGCCGCAGCATCGCGTCTACCAGCAGCATCCAGTAGACATAGGGTGACATTGAAAAAAGTCAAGAAATGTTTTTTTTCCCCTTTTCTTTCATGGGGGGGTGGGGGGGGGAGGGAGGGGATAAATTGATGAGCTATACCCTGAACCATCCCAGACAATGTGTTTGACCCTACAGGCATTGGGAGCTCAGTCAAGAATGCAAATGCTTTTCGGAGACTACTGGGGACTGTGGGATAGCTGGAGTCCTCAGTACTCCCTCCCTCCACGAGCGTCCATTTGGCTTTCGGTTACGCTTGTCACACAGCACTGTGCTGTGGACTCTGTATCATAGCCTGAAGATTTTTTTCAAATGCTTTAGCATTTCGTCTTCTGTAACAGAGCTCTGATAGAACAGATTCGTCTCCCCATATAGCGATCAGATCCAGTATCTCCCATACGGTCCACGCTGGAGCTCTTTTTGGATTTGGGACTGCATCGCCACCCACGCTGACCAGAGCTCCATGCTGGGCAAACAGGAAATGAAATTCAAAAGTTTGCGGGGCTTTTCCTGGCTACCTGGACACTGCATCCAAGTTCGGATTGCTGTCCAGAGTGGTCACAATGATGCACTGTGGGATACCGCCCGGGGGCCAATACCATCGATTTGTGGCCACACTGACCCTAATCCGATATGGTAATATCGATTTCAGCGTTACTTCTCTCATTGGGGAGGAGTATAGAAACCGATTTAAAGAGCCCTTTATATCGATATAAAGGGCCTCGTTGTGTGGACAGGTACAGCGTTAAATCAATTTAACACTGCTAAAATCGGTTTAAACACGTAGTGTAGATCAGGCCTGAGCTGGTTGTATTATTGCTGTGGGCTGTTAAATACAGGAGAATCCAAATACTGCCCAACCAATGTGACCACATTGGCAAAATGCCAGAAAGCTAAGGGCCACATTTATATCAAAAAAGGAGTATACTGCAGCCACCCTCATGCTGAACACTGGACCAGCCCCCTCAGAGCAAGAGGGAGCATGATCTGCCAGGAACTGTAGTTTCAGGGCCAGATTTACAAAGGTATTTAGGCACCTGGTAGTATTTACAAAAAAGTGTCTAAGCGGGTTAGGCCTCTGACTCCCTTAGGCTCATCTATGAATCTTCCTTTGCGCCTACGTGCGGCACTAGCCTCCTCTGTAACTGAGGTCCTCAGTGAACTGCATCTGTTTGGAGAATGAGGCAGGCGGCACTGCTGAGCTGCATGGGATGCATGGTGGCCAGAGAGAGAGACTTTCACAAACCCCATGCTAGATCACCATATTTCTTTAAGTAAATGAACCAGTTTGCCAGCTAGGGAAGAGGAACCTTTTTCTTTTCCTTTTTTTTGGCCAGAAAGTCTTATTAAGATGCAGAGCTTTGTACTATCCTGGCAGCAGTGAGCAGAGTGACACAAAAAGCAGCAGATGCCCCAAACCATGTTTTGTGAGAAATCCCAGAGGTCTCCTTGCAAAGCTTGGTGCTGGTTTAATTAGCAACACGCTGTTCTAAAGAGCACAGATGACACAGAAAGATAGACTGAGAGCTACCAGGGCTGCTCCCAAAGGCTCAGCCCATTAACTCTGCTGGCAGAAAATGTTACATTTTGAATGGGGGATTAGGGTGGGGATGTGTATCTGAACTCTGATGACTTCTTGAAGGGGGAGCAGTTTAGGCTGAAAATCTAACAGCTGTTTTTCACTCGGACAAGACAATGCCCCTGGGGCTAGTTGTCCTCAGAAGAGTGCAGCAGATGAAATAGTTACCAAAGGAAGAACATTTTAGGGAGGGAAGGAAATGCATATACATGACTATTACTGCATTCCAGATAGAAATAAAAAGTGTGCTGCCCCCCTCTGGTCCTACATAAACAGGGATTGGATTATATACCAAGTATCTGACACCAGTGCTAGGCTTCTCCCTGCCTGAGATGAAAACAACAGTGGAACCTCACTGATTTGTACGGATGGGGAGATTCATTGCAAGTTTCAGTGAACTCAGTGATTTACCAAGTGGTGAACGAACAACTTGAAAAAAAAAATCTCAAAATGTACTTGGTTCAATAACTTTGCCTACAACAGTTCAGTTTTGTTTGTAATCCTCAATAGTTAGCATGCTGCGGCATGTTCTGGAAAAAGATAACTGAGACTTCACTACAGCCCTCTGCTAGTAAGACTTTGAGGAAGTGGGAAGGCAGAAGGAGGGGTTACCAAAGCACAGATGAAACAGCTTCTAGTGTACCGTCCTTGTTAAGGCATATTAATGTAACCTAACTTGTGCTTTCCAATGCACCTGTATGGATTCAGCTCTCCATTTTGTTTAAAAGCATAACTGCACATATGAAGTGTGCATAATTGCACACACTAATTTCTATGCACAATTATCAAAATTTGTGCTTGCTCACTGGGTAATTACCAGCAAGAGTGTCTAATTAGTTATGTGCCTATACAACTACTGTAATTGCACATATAAATTAGGCACACAATTATACATCTAAAATAATGAAAATCTGGCTCTCAAGTTATAAATCCTCCTTATTGTCTGCCGGGAGCAAAACTGTGTTCTCCATTTGCTAGTCAGTGACTTTCATGGTTCAAGCAGATCTCAGCATGTTATGTTGGCACAGTCTTAAACTTAATGGATTCACTCACTCTTCTTGGTCCCATGGAACAGGATGAACTTTGCAGTTGGCTAGGAGATGAGGGCTGTACCTGACCTCAACATAGATGACACCTTCTTTTGCTTTCATTTCTACAAACTCATAGGCTATTCTTCTCACAGCATCACGGTCCCCCCTGTAAGGAAAAGAACAGGATTAATCTGATTTATGAGTTCTCAGAAACCTATAGGCTACTGATCAAGACGACTGAAGAGAGTGGACCTGCTGTGGGTCTGAAAACCATACATGCCCCAAATTGACAATTCTAGCTTGCAGGTGCCTAAAACCGATAAGAAGCTTGCAGCAGTTACCAGGGAATAAGTTACTTACGCAATGGCAGGCATGTAGAGAGCAAACTTTTCCAGAAACTGGGTGAGAGTGAGTGTCTCCGAGTAACTGATGAGCTCCAAGAGGTCTTCAACAGTGTCACCAGGGAGCGGAATTCCTCTTTTCCTAGAAAATAATACACATTTCACTGACAAGGATTTGGGTTACACTTTCATTTAGGGCTGGTCCACATTACGGGGGGGAAATTGATCTTAGATACGCAACTTCAGCTACGTGAATAACGTAGCTGAAGTCGAATATCTAAGATCGGATTACTCACCCGTCCACACCGCGCGGGATCGATGTTCGCGGCTCTCCCTGTTGATTCCGGAACTCCGTTAGGGTTGATGGAGTGCCGGAATCGATATAAGCGCGCTCGGGGATCGATATATCGCGTCTAGATTAGACGCGATATATCAATCCCCGAGCAATCGATTTTAACCCGCCGATACGGCGGGTAGTCTGGACGTGGCCTTAGAAACATAGTCCATGCTGCTGAAGCCTGCTTTGAGTCTATTTCTGCACAGAACAGACACAGCACAGAAAAAAGGTACCTCAATCTTTTCAAAAATGCCTCACATATGTACCTCAGCAGTCCCACCCGGATAAGAGAGGACTCTGATCTCTATCACCAATAACAGACCCAGAACTATCCAAAGAAATTGAGCCAAACAGAACGTTTCTTTTCCTGGTGCTTTGGTACTTTCTAGTCCTGGAAGCATAAACGACAAATTTCAAGAAAGAAATTTCCAGCCCCAATTATATAGACTCAAGAGCTGCCAAACATTGGACTGCTTATCTGAACTGAGTCACTGAACCTTCTCAGGTTTGCCTGTTGCTAGTCTCCAGGAGCTGGTCAATCCTTGACCTTTCTGCTGAGGCTGCCAATAATAAGAGAAAAATTGTGATGTGGTTTCTCTGATGTGGAAATCTTTACACTGTGAACCAAGGCTGACACCCAAAAAGCCCTTCACTGAGAAGCCATCAAAGAGCTTCCAGATAGGAAAGCCCATCCCCCATCTCTACCAAAAATGGGCTGTCTCGGAGCTTGTGAGCTGGAGAGGAAAGGCTCCAGATCTCATTACCAAGGGCTTGGCCTTCTCCAGTTCCAAAAGCCAACTACACAAGCTATCTGCAGGAAAACAGCCTGACTGATATTGCTCCTCTGCTCAATGTACACACACGTTTTATTGCTCAGTAGCGTAAGAAATCTACATTACAGTTAGAGTTCAGTGGCAAAGGCAGTTACCACAGATTAAGACCCTGGCACTCAGCATACATCATTCATTACTGTTAAGTATAGGATGACTAGACAGCAAGTGTGAAAAATTGGGATGGGGGTGGGGGGTAATAGGAGCCTATATAAGAAAAAGCCCCAAATACCGGGACTGTCCCTATAAAATCAGGACATCTGGTCACCCTAGTTAAGTATTACTCTTTCCATGTTGCCCTTTCCACTCTGATGACACATCGTTTCTCCAATTTAAATGACAGACATCTCCTTGCCATGCCCTACATTGAATGCTGCAATTAATGAGCTGGATTTTCTTGATGCACCTTCTGAATATTCATCTTGGCTGCATCACAGAAACTACTGCCAGTTCAGAAGGCACCTTAGCCATGGCCTGAGAAGTAATTTCCCCCCTACTCCTCATAAAAATATTTTATCAAATCCTTCAATCCATCCATCTTAGATGATGCCATATCTGTTCCATTTTTACTGGAAATTGCTTTCGTGTCTAAAGCCCCCTCAACTATGTTGAAGTGTTATTAGTTGGGACATGGGAAAGAACCTGCAAAGGCTGGTTGTTAGAGTCAACCTTATCATGAAATTCTTGATAAGAGGGATTTCTGCTACACTTTGGCAAACAATGCCAGATTTCTAATGTCCTTTATCTTTAAATGAAACTTCTTCCGGGTGTGAAAGTTTATGTTTATCTTGTTTAAAATTATAGAGCCAGGTCCTCAAGTGTGTGTGTCATTTAACCAGAGTTTGCCTCTCCGACAGAGCCCATCTCCTCCTTCTTGCTTAAGCCAGCAATGAAGCCATAGCACCGAAGATTTTCCTTGGCAATGGGTTACATCTAGCACAAGGCAACTTTTTTGCCGCAGAACCTTTTTTTTCCTGCACGGAACCCCTTTTTCCCCACTCCAAAACAAAAACAGACCCCACAGAGTCGGATCAAATTTGGTGTTCTGGGGAAAAAAAGTTTCAACTTTTCTTCACTTTCGAATTTCCCTCAATTTTAAAGAGATTTGAAAATTTTCAAATTCAAAACCAAATGTTATGGTTGACATGACACAAACCATTTTTTCCCCCAACATTTAGTTTGGCAAAAATTTCAAAACATTTTCATTTCAACTCAACCCAAAACAATTTTTTTTCAGACTTGCTCCTGAACTGAATATCCAATTATTTACACAGCCCTAATAATACCATCTGGTTTTAAGATGGCAAGGCAGGCTCATACAGAAAATTTACACTGAGTGCTAAGGGAGAAAACCCCTGCTGAAAACAAACACTGGCATTGGTAGTATTGCAAGTACAACTGACACAGCCAATTGCTTTCTGCAGACCAGGGACTGGCAGCCAACTACAAGGGACAGCCAGTGGCAATGGTGATGCACTAGGGTTGTTTGCGCTTTGCAAAACTCTTGCAGTTATTAATGAGACAGAACACTGTGCTGTTTTATGTATATATTTAGAAATGGACTCATAACTCATTCTTTCTAAATCTGTTTGGAAGCCTGACCACAAAATCTGTTTCCTCATCTAACCTGCTCATGTTGTTGTCTATAACTCTGCTTGGTTTGTGGCTTGTGAACATAAAGAGAGGGGCACTAAGTCACTGTTTGGTGACATATTTGGCACCAATTCAGTCCAGTTTCCCTACTACACTATTAGAAAGTGGACAGTTCTGTGCATCATGTACTTAGTCACAGTGTTGGTCTACACTCCGACTAGGACATGCTAGTGACAGCCGTTTGTTGTTTGCACATTTCAAGCAGAGTTTCCCAGATGGGCATGGACAGAGAACTTTTTGTCTGAGAATTGGGATGTCAGAACCCGGGGTAGAGATATACAGTGATTCTATAGGACAGTTTCATTGGCAAACAATAATAAACAAAAAATCCTTGTGTTTGTCAGATAGAATCTTGCAAATAGAAAGCTACAATTATGTTTATACATCCTAACATGGGACTAATCAGCAAGGACAGGGCCAAATTCTAGGAATTTTCCTTTTTACACAGAGGTGCCTCTGTTCAGGAAATCTTTACAAATCAAAGCACCCAGCTAAACACACTGAACCAAAATGGTATTTTTAAACAACTCACTTGCCAAAGTGTAAGATTGTTTCTAGCTTAATGGCGCCATCCAGGTGGACATGAAGTTCTACCTGTTTAAAAAAAAAAAAAAAGACAAATAACATTCATATAACTGTGAAAGTAATCTCTGGATCAGAAGATGCTACAAATACAACCAGTGTGGTGTACAACCAGTGTGGTGGAGTCACAAGATGAGAGCTAAAAGAGAGAACTTAAAAAGCTACACAATATAGAAAAGATACTTGATAAGTTATTTACTGAATGTCTGAAAATTGACAGAATTGGATTCATTGTTCTTCCTGGAAGTCACATTTTTAACATTCCTTTACAAGCAAACTCTGTTTCCAACAACTTTTACACTGCTCAGGAAGTTGTCCTACTCATATTTGGTCCCAGGGCCACCCAGAAGATTCAGGGGGCCTGGAGCAAAGGAATTTCAGGGGCCCCTTCCATAAAAAAAAGTTGCAATACTATAGAATACTATATTCTTGTGAGGGCTCCTGTGGGGCCTAGGGCAAATTGCCCTACTTGCCCCCCCCCCCCCCCCCCCGAGCGACCCTGGGAAAAATAAACTTTTAAAAACCTTCCACATCTCAGCACAAACCCAGTTTTGAGAAAACTTCTTTTCAAGTCATGTTTACAAGGTATCACTGGTTCTCAGCATCAGCTAGTGATAAAAGGCACTAAAGCTCATAAAAAGGGTTGGACAAATATTTTCCATCAAAACTTTTTTTGGATCGAAAATTGGGGTTTTTAAAAAGCAGAAAAAAATCACGGACAATGTCTGCTTTCCTTCAAATTTTGTTGTGTTTTTTTTTTTTTTTTAAATCGAAAAGCTGAAATCAGTCTGCCAAAACCTGAACATGGTTTGGGGCTTCAGAAGTGTGGCCAAATATTTGCTGTTTGCTGTGTTTGATTGTTTAAAGAAACAATAACAAAATTCTGCTTAAAAAAAATCCAAAAAACTTTTGAACCACCTCAGCTTGTGACCAAACGCCTGAGCCCATCCAGTCAGAGATTTTTCCAGGTTTCCGATATTCTGCTGGCTTCCTTGACTCATATATGTCTCCATAACTTTGGGTTCATTTAGGTTAGAACATAAGAATGGCCATACCGGGTCAGACCAAAGGTCCATCCAGCCCAGTATCCTGTCTACCAACAGTGGCCAATGCCAAGTGCCCTGAGGGAGTGAACCTAACAGGCAATGATCAAGTGATCTCTCTCCTGCCATCCATCTCCACTCTCTGACAAACAGAGGCTATGGACACCATTCCTTATGTATTCTAACTAATAGCTATCAATGGACATAACCTCCATGAATTTATCTGTTTCCCAGAGACTGGCTCCATGGGGTCCCTCACAAACTGGAAACGATTACTGTGGGTTTGTCTTTAGTATAGACTATGTACATACTCCACGAACTGAGCATTTGAGCTTGCTCCAGAATCTGGGATGAGCCTATGTTGTGAAAACTGAAATGCTCAAAATAGCACATGCATGTGAATGGACACAGGGTGCTAAAATTAAATTAACCCAGGGGGTCTCAAACTGGGGGTCGGGACCCCTCAGGGGGTCACAAGGTTATTACTGGGGGTCGCGAGCTGTCAGCCTCCACCTCAAACCCTGCTTTTCCTCCAGCATTTATAATAGTGTTAAATATATTAAAAAAGTGTTTTTAATTTATATGGGGGGGGTCACACTCAGAGGTTTGCTATGTGAAAGGGGTCACCAGTACAAAAGTTGAGAACCACTGAATTAACCTCTCTGGAGCCTCGGGGACTGCAGGGGAGGGAGGTCTCCCTTGGTAGGGTTGGGAAGGAAGTAGGTGGTGTAGGATATTGCTCTTCTCATGTGATCCCTCCCCCCGGCTCTTTTGGCTCTATCACTGTTAATCTAAAGTGGCTAATTTTAAACGAAGCTACCCTCCCCTGACATGACTCTCCCTATGGCACTGAAATTAAATGTAGACTATAATTTGGCATTTGAGAAGTGAAAGGGACGGTAGCCCTAAGGGAAAAGATAACAGCTTGGCTCTTTGTATTAAATAGCTGTCTGCAAGCCTCAAACTGCTGAATGAGCTTTAAGGTAGGGAAGGCTATGACTCCCCAAACAGCCTGGCCCTGCCCCCTGTCCAACCCCTACCCACTTCCTGCCCCCCGACTGCTCCCCTCAGAATCCCTGACCCATCCTGCTCCTTGTCCCCTGACCGCCCCCCACCAAGACCCCATTCAACCACTACCCCAGGACCCCACCCCTCAGGAACCTCCCGATCCCTGTCCCCTGACTGCCCCAGGACTCCCTGCCCCTTATCCAACCCCCACAGCCCCCTTACCATGCCACTTACCCGCCTCCCCCCTTTCCAGGAGCCTCAGCGCGCAGCATCCAGGAGTGGCCCTGGACAGTGCTGTAGCAGCGTGGCTCCAGCAGGACCCAAGCTCCTGCTGCTCAACCGCAGCTCACAGCCCCACCCCCTTACCATGCGGCTCTGAGCAGGAGGAGCTCAGGCCCCACTGGAGCCATGACGCTTTAGCTCTGTCCAGGGCCGCTCCTGGATGTGGCGTGCTGAGGCACCAGGGGATGGGGGAAGGCAGAGGCGGGGAGGAGCCTCCGACATTCTCGTGGGGGCCCTTGCGGGGCCAGGGCTGGGGCAAATTGCCCCACTGGCCCCCCCTCTGGGTAGCCCTGTTTGGTCCCCCAATAAGTAGGGGCGGGGGAGCGACATTTGCTTCTATCCTTCTCCATCTTGACATTCATAATCTCTTAAACCTATAGCCCTCGTCCGTTCCAGACTACTGTACCCTTTCAGGAGTCTGATTTGTCTTGTGTACCCTCAAGTTTCACTTCACTTAAAAACTACTTGCTTACAAAATCAAATATAAAAATACAAAAAAGTGTCACAGTGCACTATTACTGAAAAATTGCTGACTATCTCATCTTTACCATATAAATATAAAATAAATTAATTGGAATATAAATATTGTACTTACATTTCAGTGTACAGTGTACACAGAGTAGTACAAATAAAAGTCATTCTCTGTATGAAATTTTAATTTGTACTGACTTCGCTAGTGCTTTTTATGTAACCTGTTGAAAAACTAAGCAAATGTCTAGATGAGTTGATTTACCCCTGGCAGACCTCTGTGAACCCCCAGGAGTATATGTACCCCTGCTTGAGAACCACTGTCTTAAATGCTGGCTAATCCTGATTTCTGCTTGCTGAGAATGCCATTCCACAAGCATGTCAATTTCTCAACCAAAGGCTACTCCTGCTTTGATCATGTTTCAAAATGGTGCTTTAGTTTGGACCACTACAAGTGAGACAATAGCCCAAAATCACCTTTAATTCTAAACCCTTACTTGCCACACACTTTCAGAGAGAGAAATAATTATTGCCAGGAGCAAGACCTCTTGGAAGATGAAAGACTGGTATCTTTTCAACATTTGGTGGATGTTGCACATTATTTAGGATAAAGTTGGTAAACATGATTTGGAAAGCACAAAGTTAAGAGGAAAAAACCTTAATGATAAGAAGTTTAAGCAATATTTTGTGCGTGCAAATACAATTGTACTGGGAACACTGGGAGAGAATGAAACTTGCAAAGGAAAATGGGAAGACATTCTCAAGTCCATCACAATTACCAAAGAAGAACAGAATGAGATATTGTAATTAACTCCAGGTGTGTGGAAAGGAGAGAGGCACAGCTTACATCTTTCTTTATAACAACTGTTCAGTGTCAACATACCAGTGCTTGGAAGCAAATGTAAACAAAGACTCTTCTGCACCATGGGCCTCCCACGGAGGCTGTTTCTGATAACTCCTGGGATCATGTTCTCCAAAACTGAGTTTTTGGAACGTGAAAAGCATTGAACAGATTCATTTTATCGAAGCTGTTGCCACATTTACTAAGTCATTAAGGGAAATTTCTCGTCTTGTTGACTTGCACTGATGGGAGCTGCGCACGCAATTCTCTGCAATCTCAAGGAGACAATGCCCCTTGGTTGTTTTTAAAATGTTATCCAGACCAAATGAATCATTTTTTAAAATCACAACAGGCATTCAGCATGGAGATAAGTGAGGATAGTCATAGTATGAAGAGCATAAGACCTTGGTTATTACATGTCTATTGTGTTCAGGTCTTTCTGACAACAGCACGGATTGCAATGAACCTACCCTGAAACGAACAAAGAGACTATTCTATGAGTAGAGACTTAAGAGATCTGGGCTGTTCAGTTTAGAGAAAAGATGAATAAGCAGTGACTTAAGGAAGACAAACAAAATAATGAATGGGATAGAGAAGGTAAATAAGGCATACTTGTTAGTAATAGGAGAGATGAGGACATTCAAAGAAATTTTAAAGGCAATAAATTTAAGACTGAAAAAGAAAAAAAAATTAATACAATGCAATTTTTACCTCTTGTACTCACTGCTACAAGATATTGAACTCAAGAACTTAATAGGATTCAGAAAAAGACTGGATATATGCCAACCAATAACTGACAGGGGTTAGAAAGAAACTATCCCTACAGACACATTATTCCTTAATCATTCCTTAACTGTCTACTTCAGGTTTACTTCTGGCAAAGTGAAAAACAGGAACTCAACTAGCTGGACTACTGGTCCGATCTGGTAATTCCTGGTACTCTGTGTCAAAGTAGTAGGTTTTGGAGTTTGCTCTGCTCATGCCCATCCTGCTGTCTTTCAGGAGTTCCAAGTTTGTGGGCTAGTCACTGAGAAAGAGCTACTTCCTGCATACAGGGGTTGCCACCAAGGTTTTCCCAAGATTTTCCCTTTTTTGAAATAGCTGTCCTGGGAAATCTCTAAGAGTGCTCGGTATGCACTGCCAGCTGTCCAGTTTTGTGGGCTAAGGATCACCCTGGATGTCCTATTTTTTTTCCACCTCAGAGGTGGCAACCCTATCTGCACGAGTCTGATGCAAGGTCCACAGTCCCATTGGAACATGCCATTGCAGCAAGCCATGATCACATGGAGAGCTTCAAGTGAGACTAAAACCTGGAATTTGAGCCAGTGTTACATAAGGAGCCTGGGCAGACAGCAAAAACACTGGAATGATGGACTCTTGGTGGCCTGAGATGCTGGACAAACAGACTGCTCCATTCAAAACCAACTGGAGCTTTCAGTTACAGTCATCAAGCCTATATGTCATGGATATATAACAACTATGGCTAAGTACAAAGCATTATACATCATGGCTAAGGCTACGTTTTAGTCACAGGTATTTTTAGTAAAGGTCATCAACAGGTCACAGGCAGTAAACAAAAATTCACCTGTCCATGAATTATACTATATACCCTTAACTAAAACTTGGGACAGGGATGGGGGGTAGGGGGTGGGCACAGTTGCTTCAGGGAGGCTGCTAGTGCTGGGGAGGAGGCAGCCCATGAACCCTGCTGGTGCTGGGAGGGAGGGGGCGGGCAGCGGTGTGCAGCCCATGACCCCTTGCTGGTGCTGGGGGTATGGCAGGCTCCCTACTCAGCTCTGCACAGCTTCCCCGAAGCAGCCATCATATCCGTGCAGCCTCAGAATTACAAGAAATGCTTTTCTCTCTGCCCCAATTTGCAAATCCCTGAATGGGACTGAATCTAGTTACCTGAAACACCACCTCTCCAAATATCAGAGGGGTAGCCGTGTTAGTCTGGATCTGTAAAAGCAGCAAAGAATCCTGTGGCACCTTATAGACTAACAGACGTTTTGGAGCATGAGCTTTCGTGGGTGAATACCCACTTCCTCAGATGCATGTAATGGAAATTTCCAGGGGCAGGTATATATATGCTAGCAAGCAAGCTAGAGATAACGAGGTCAGTTCAATCAGGGAGGATGAGGCCAATTACAGAACCAGTTTCTCCTCTCTTGGTTTTCACACCTCAACTGCTAGAACAGGGCCTCATCTTCCCTGATTGAACTGACCTCGTTATCTCTAGCTTGCTTGCTAGCATATATATATACCTGCCCCTGGAAATTTCCATTACATGCATCTGAGGAAGTGGGTATTCACCCACGAAAGCTCATGATCCAAAACGTCTGTTAGTCTATAAGGTGCCACAGGATTCTTTGCTGCTTTTACACCTCTCCAAAGACAGCTTTGCTCCACTGGAGCAATGAAACTGTCAACCACCAGGAGACTCATGACTTCAAGAGGCAGAATTTTCAAAGGAGCCAAACCAAGACTATGGAACTCACTGCCACATGACATGAAATTGAGCACTAGCCTCACAGCATTCAGATCTAAATACACTACAAACCTTTTTATTTCAACAGAGCTTTTCAGCAATAGCCCTCTCTCATGTTCTGGCATTCATGCTTCTTTCATTTACTCGTTTAAAACACATACACACAACCTCTGCCAGCAGGATTGGAAGAGATACATTTTTTCATTCCAGTGAGGCATTCCATTTCTATGCAGAGGATGCAAATATAAGAACCTAAATAGATAAGGCCAAAACCTGGTCATTCACAGGCATGAGATTTTTACCAATACGTGAATTATGTGGTTCTAGTAATTATGACAAGGCTACCAGAGTGAGACCCAGAATGGATTCAGCTGTGGGGGAAGATGCGGAGCAGAGGACAAGAGAAGCACTAGAAGGAGAGAGGTAGCAGCAGGGAAGGAGGGATGGGAGTCAAGGTGGAAGAAGTTAGCAAGAAGGACAGGAGTGAAGGATGTGGATGGAAGAAAGTGCAGCAGCAGGAGAGAGCTGTAGACCATGCAGAGCACAAAGTGATACAGGTCCTGGATCCGTCCTCCTCAAATGTAAAAACCTGGCAAGTTTTGAATTCTTGGGCTCCAATTCCATTCAGTGATTGAGGCTTCAAAGAGGCGTCACTCCTTGAAGGTTTTGGTGGTCGCACAACCTTTTGATGGAATTATAGGCTTGAGGCTCATGCTCCTTATTTATTCCACATTATGCCGTGTACAAAATCCTAGCAACCTGCAGCTATAGGTTCCTAGCTCATCTCAAACATTTCCTACAAAAGCGACCCACAAGTGCAGTACTTTCATGGAAATGACAGCAACATTAAGTAGCTTCCTTTAAATTGTGGGCCATCTGCCTTTACCCTCTGTTGCTATTGTAAACAAGACACTTGTAAACTGCAGCAGTGTTAAGATAAGTTCCTGTCTGCATCCTAAAAGACTTGCCCATACCGGTATTGCCCTGGCCTCTTCCTTTGTCAGTCAGTGTTAAAGGCATTCTGAACTATATGCATTTCCTCACCTTTTGGGGGTGAAGCCAGACTTTCAGGCACCTGCTCCCCTACTTGGTGTAAACTTTGCTTGTACCAATCAGAAACGAACACACACAGTTTTTGGGCCCCGTCCCCTATGACACTTCTATGATGTCTGGTCATCTAGGCTGGTCTGCCATGTGCAGGCAGAAGAGGAGAAAGAAAAACGAATCCTGTGTACCTTGTGCACACCCGTAACCGAGCCTGATCACCTCGAAGCCTCTCTCAGCTCACGTGTTTTAAGCAGAGTTTCTACGTTTGCCGGTCGTTATGAGTTGGTTTGTATTCGTAAGTATTGGTTATTACTAAATGCTGCATTCGTGTTTATAAATATTGTTTACTGCATCTTTGTTTATAAATATTGTTTAATAGTAAATACTTTAGCCATTGTATGTTTTAAGTTCCATTAACCCTATTAGCTAATCATACACTGCTCCCCTACCCCTTGTAACTATCCCCAATAAAACTTTTAATTAATTAATTTTAGTTGTGTGCGTGCCTGCAGTTTGCATCGTGACCCAGACCCTCCTTGCATCCCTTACCTATACAGTCTATTGCCACTTGCAGCCTGGTAAATAACAGCTCTGCATTTTTCTTTCGCCCCTCAAAGTACGTGGCAATCTACAAGCAGGAAAGTAACCAGGTTCCACTCCATGCCTCTGGGAGAGGGTTCTCTCCCCCTCAAATAGCTTGTGATAAAACAGGGATAATGAAATTGGGTGAGGAGCATCTGAGCAATTCCACCCAAAGTAATGTGCAGCTTGCAAGGAAAATGCTCAGCACCCTCAGGTTCCCAGGGCTGTAAGGAACTACTCAAAGCTGACTGGAGCCTTGTCTCTCCAAATGAAATGGACACGTAGTGAACTGGATAAGCACAGGACTTTTCACATTGTTTATCAGGACTGGTCACCTCTTTGTTTCATTCTGCCTCCTGGAGGCTGGGAAGATGTACAGGGGTTTTTAATTTTGGGGGACATCATTACCTTTCCCAGAAACTCTTCTGCCAGATGCTCTTAGTTCTTGAGGACGTGGATGATCGTTCCAAAGATCTAGCTCTTCTTCCACCCTATGCAGTCCAAACATCCAGTGATGTCTCATCCACCTTCACCACCTCTAGGGAACTTGGCCCTCATCCACTGGGTCCATTGTTTGCTCTCGCTCATTACTCTGAGCGGGATCCCTTATCAGGTACTACTTCAAACTTTCCATTGAAGTGCAAAGGGATGCACACATTGACACCACCTGGCATCACCTGCAGGGCCACCCCAGAGATTTGTGGATTCACAGGATTGAGCCAGATCTAGGAACTTCGCTACATGATGCCTGGTGCAATCAGCCATGGTCATTCTGGCTGGCACACTCGTCCTCAGTAGACTAGGCACATTTGGGAAAATCATCAACGTATGCAGGGGACATGACTTTATTTTAGATCAGTGAGTTCTCCAATAACTAAGGGTTTAGATAAATCAGCTTTCATTGAACTATATCTCTACACAGAGAAGTGCAAATAAGCTAAAGCAAACAGAGAACTAAGGAATATATATTATACCCTTAGAAGGCCCAGAACAATGAGAAATGGAAGAGGCCTATGCTCTCAAGTACATTTCCCTGCATGACAGGACAGAGGAAACAGCTACAGTACATACAAAATGACATAGTACTAGTAAGGCCTTGCAGTTTGGACTAAGTTATAATTGTGCTGCAGATCAACTAATTCTCTATCAGGTTTTTGCCTATTATGCAATGTTCCCCCTGAAAGATCCCCTCCATCTGGCCTCCTTGCATAGTAGTGCCAAACAGGCGAAGCCTCCCTTGGCTAGAAGCAAGCTACATCTGCACTGGCAGAGGATAATGGAAGGGATGACCGTGCTTGTTGATTTACAAAACTAACTCCACATTGGGCCAAATCAGATTAAGCTCTCTCTTTTAGACTCATAGACTTTAAGGTCAGAAGGCACCATTATGATCATCTAGTCTGACCTCCTGCATAATGCAGGCCACACAATCTCACCCATCCACTCCTGCAGAAAACCCTTAGCCTATGTCTGAGTTATTGAAGTCCTCAAATGGTGGTTTGAAGATCTCAAGCTGCAGAGAATCCTCCAACCTCAAGCTGCAGAGAATCCTCTTGACTGACTTTGAGTGTTAACTCTTTCAGAGGTGCTTGACAGATGGTGACCTATTGTTCAGTCCATGGGGCGTCATCAGCGTTGTGACCAGTAATATGTTCTTCAAACCAATCTTTAGAGATGGCTGGGTAGGTGGGACATGATGTGCACTTGCTTCCCTTCAGGAGATCTGGCTTCAAATCCTATTTGTGCCCTAGCTGATCGTCAGCTGGTTGGTCCATGTCAAAAATCCACCTTGCAAACTGTCATAATATTCAAGCCTTGTTGAGAAGACAGGTCCAAGACTGGACTAGCTGATGCAATATTGAAGGTCAAGAGGTGTAAATGTGCACGATGCAGGTATCCAGCATACCTGGCTCTCAACAGGGCCACTTGCCCTTCACTTACACAATCAGTAAATTCACAGATGGCTTTTTAAAAAAGGCCATCCGATATGGTGTCCCAGAAAAGTATGTTACTGGCTCAAATGCTAGAGTGTTTACTCGTTCTGTTTTAAGGCCTGATTTTCCTTTTCACTTAGACCAAAGTTAGGGAAAGTTACATGGAAGTTAATACATAGGGGTGGTAAATACCTAGAAGGGCAAAGAGCTATTTAAGCTAAAGAACAGCCTTGGCACAAGAACAAATGGACATGAACTAGCCATGAACAAAATCAGGCTGGAAAGTAGAGGAAGGTTTCTAATCAGAGGTAGGAGGTTCCTGAACAATGTCCCAATAGGAGGGGGGGGGGGGGCAAACAACTTAATTAGTTTTGAGAGAGAGCTGGACAAATTTATGAGTGTGACTGTATGATGGGGTTGCTTGTGATGGTAGGAGGCAGGGCTCAACATTCCCAGGGTTCTCTTCCAGTTTGTGTCACTAAATGGTCATGCTCCAGGGTTTCAGCTGGCCACCAGCAGGGATCAGGAAGGGACTCCAAGTGTATTCTGGGGTGGGGGAGTGGGGTTTAAATCTCCTTCCTTAGAAGTATCAGGGATGGCCACAACTGGAGTGGGACATTGGACAGACTGGGCCAGGGTTTTGAGGTGGCACCAAGCATTCTCCCTCTGAGATGCTTAGCTGCTTGGATCTTGCTCACACGCTCAGGGTCTAACTGATCATCACATGTGTAGTCTGGAAGGGTTTTTCCCCACGTCTGACAGGCACTGACTATGGGGCAGGGATTAGTCTTCCTCTGTAGCATATGGGTGCGGGTCACTTGTCAGTCTTATCTTCGTATAGCTCATTTAATTTCCCTGCCACTGCAGAGGCCTCAGTCCCTCCTATTGTCTGCCTCTGGCTGGACACCTGGGTTGTGGGAGCCCCAGCCCTTCCTTGAGTACCCCTACTGCCTCCTCCACTCCATACACTACGGACAGGGGAATAAGGAAGTATGCGGAAAGCCAGCAGCCGGCAGACTGAGGAGGCTCAGCCAGGTGCTGGGGCTGGCAGCTTGGCATGGGGAGGGGGGCAGGGGTCAGGTCCTTGAGAGGCCAAGGAGATGGCACTTGGGGACCAGCGGCTCGGCCAGTCCCAACTTGGGGGGAGGCAGCACCTTGGCCTAGCAGGCACTTGGGGGGTCAGTGGCTCGGACCGGCGCTCAGGGAGGCCAGCAGCTCGGCCCGCAGCTGGGGGAGGCCCAACTCTGGCCAGGGTCGGGGGTGGAGGACACCCAGCGGCTCGGCCTGATGCTCGGGAGGGGGGGAAGCAGGTTGGCTGCTTAGCTTGATGTGGCTGGGGCTCCTCCTTTTATGGGGTGTGATGGGGGTTTCAGGAATCCAGCGTGCAGGTCCTTGGGCGGAAAGGGCAGGGCCAGCAGGCTAGCCTCCCCAAAGCGCGGTTCACCCACCACCCATGCCTGTGGCACATAATAGCAGAGTCTCTTCTGGGCTACAATGCTTTGGTCTAACGGTTGTTGGGTTTGGTGTGCAGGTGCTGGGTGATGTTGGTGGCCTGCGATATCTATGCAAGAGTTTGGAGTAAATGATCTAGTGATCCCTTCTAGCCTTAAGATCTGTTACTCTAATACTGATTTTTAATAACTGTATAACTTCATTTATTTCAATGGTGGTACTCCTAATTCTGTGTAAATGAAAGGGGAATGAGGCACTATCAACCTTTCCCCTAACAATCTGACTTTCAGTGTTTCCTTAATTCAATCAATGGTTGATTTGATCAAAACCTAAGGATCCAAATAATTTGTATTCATGGTCACACAACTCCACCCATTATGCTAATCAATTCAGGCAGGCATTAACAGACAACCCAGTTAATGACTATTTAATAATTAAAAAGGCCTTTAATTATCAGTGACTTTGCTCAGGTGTATGTATCAGCACATCATCATCAGCATTTTCTAAACCACCATATATTAACATGGACAATAATTGGAAACTACAGTCATTGCACGCTGTATCAGTTGACTCATTCAGTTATTGAATAACTTCGAAAACTTCAAGTAGAAAAAATTAAGAAAGGTCAAAATTCAGCATGTGGTAGGAGAAAGTGAATATTCATGGGTACAGGTCATCCTGTCTGTGAAGCCAAGGGAATGATCTGAAAAGCGAAATTAAATTTTGAAGCTGCATGATAGCATCATCTGCCCATTTTTTTTTTTCCAGTAAACAGTACTTTGTCCCTATGTCAAAAGGCTTTTAGCAAATGAGAAAATTCTGGTAAGTCACAAAAATCTTTCTGTCACAAAAAATACCCATCCTGCTTGCAACCTGTTGCTTCCGGGACAGTGACTAAGCATGTGCAATATATAGCAATAAACTATCAATTCATTCCCAAAAAGCAATTCCCCTATTTAGCATATCACACACACACACTGAGAGAAAACAGTCATCTTATTTGGATACTACTATTTATAAATGGAAGCTCACCCAAAACTATCTAATATCAAGACAGTGGTGAAATTGCTGTGGAAATGGCAACTAGATGCAGTCTCTAGAAGAAAGCTGCCTGTCAGGGGTTGTTAATGTAAATCATCAGTATTAGAAATGTGAGATCTTGACAGGAAGGTTACAGAAAATGCTGTTGATGAGACAGACGTCACATACTGCTTTCTCATCTCTCCTCTGTTACTTCGTGCTGGGTGTCCGTCACCGTTATAAAAAGGCCCATCACACACATTGAACCTTGGAGGGTTCCGAGTAACCCTGCATTAGAAGTGCCTCGGATTTATTAGGTTATGATAACTCAACTGCAATGCTACACGGTCTGTTGGACAGCATATGCATGTCACATACCTTCCTATGTTCTCATCCAACTGTTCTATCTGCTACTACTGAAAGTGAAGAGATTCCTGTTCTCAGAAGCACCTTGCTCAGCTGGTTCAGATGCATGCTGTCAATTAGGAAGTCTCAGGGAAGTTATAAGAGCTATGATGAAAAGCAGACACCTTGATGCTAATTAGAGACAACTCATGAAATGTGGTCCTTGTCAGAGTACTAATGCTGGTCATAAGATTGACAGAAAGGGACAACATTTTTCTACTAAGACACTGGGCCAAAAATTCTATTTTTCTATTGCAGGTAGCATCTGTCCCCTCCCAAAGATTCTGAGCAACAGGAGAAAGTAATCCACTAAAGCAACAAGGGCTGTATCCGTACCACATCCTAGATTATAGCCTGATTGAGTGGAATCCAGAATACTGGTAGCATTAGAGACTGCTTTTTTCTAGCTTCTCATTTAGCTTGCTTAGGAAAAACAGGTTAGCTATCCAAACAGTATTTAGTATAGTCTCAATGCCAAAAAGATAGTTTCTTTGGCATTGTCTATTGCACGTTTCAGAGTGAGTGACAGATCCTTCTTGTCAAAACAAGGGTTGACACTATCTGTTCAGAGGGGTCTCACTCTGTACTCTTTTAGAATCCAGGAAGAGAAGGGGTCAGATACAAAGGCGTTAGCTTCAATTGCTTTCTATGCTTCTTATGAGGTCTTACGTGAATAGGTCGAATTCCTGGGAAAAGGGCATTATGTTTCTAGTCCTGACCCGTGCTTAGCTTGTTCTTGGCAGCCCATGAAGCCAGCCAAGTTATCAGCAAATGTCTCTGTGAAATAAGATGATAGTTCATGGCACCAAAAGGTGCCACAACTGAGCAGAGGCAATCTGGGTTCACTAACTGATTTAGCATCTGGAAGAGTTATGCAAAGCATGACTTGGCTACCTAACAGATTCCAAACTGCACAGCATTTTTTTTTCCTGGTTCATATCTTACTTTACTGTCTCCTGCTACTCCACTGATTTAACAGTCAGTGAGCTGCATAAATGAGAGAAGCTATCATTTATGCTTCAGATGGCAAAAAAATTAAGTAATCACTATGGGTCAACTTCTGCTTTTAATGTCACTGATGAAATGTCACTGATTCTCTGGAGTGCCATCATTGTAACTCCAAGTAGGATTTGGTCCCTAACATCCAAGGATGGCTCGGGTTTGATGGCATGGCTGTAAAGAGGCATCTCCCACTGGAGATGGCACACACATTACTGGAATAAAACATGCATAAGAATACCTGTGTTCAGACTTTTCTAAGTAGCTGTACTTTTCTGATGTCAGCTCAAGCTAAGAGGAGAAAAAACTCAGAATGAAAGAACACGAACCTTGTAAGCATCTAGAGGATAATGGGATGATAAATATTGACCACCATGGATTTATCAAAAATAAATCATGCCAGACCAATCTAATTTCCTTCTTTCACAGGATTACGGACCTAGTGGATGGGAGGAAGCAGCAGATGTGATATATCCTGATTTTAGTAAGGCTTTTAATATAGTCCCACGTTACTTTCATCAACAAACTAGTGAAATGTGGTCCAGATGAAATTACTATAATATGGGTACACAACTGATTGAAAAACAGTACTCAAAAAGTAGTTCCTGCAGGGGTCTGTATTAGGTTTCGTACTATTCAACATTTTTATTAATGACTTGGATAACAGAGTGAAGAGTAGCCTTATAAAATTTGCGGATGACATCAAGATGGCAGGGGTTGCTAGTAAACCGGAAGGCAGGATTAGAATTCAAAATGACCTTGACAAATTGGAGAACCGATCTGAAATAAAAAAGATGAAATTAGATAAAGGCAAGTGCAAAGCACTACACTTAGGGAAGAAAAAATCAAATTGAGAATAACAACTGAGCAGGTGCTGAAAAGTATCTGGAGATTATAATGGATCACAAACTGAATACGAGATATAATGTGATAGAGTTGCAAAAAGAGACTAATAGAATTCTGTGGTGTATTACCAGGAGTATCACATGTAAATATTGGAGGTAATTGGCCTGCTCTATTCAGCACTGGTGAGGCCTCAGTTGGAGTACCATGTCCAGTTTTGGACACAAATTTTAAGAAAGACATGGACAAATTGGAGAGTGTCCACAGAAGAGCAACAAAAATAATAAAAGAGTTAGAAAGCCTGACTTATGAGGAAAGGTTAAAAAAACTTGGCATGTTTAGACTTGAGAAAACAAGGGGCGGGGTGGGACCGGATAACAGTCTTCAAATCTGTTAAGGGCAGTTATAAAGAGATCAGTGATCCATTGTCCTACAATGTCCTCTGAAAGTAGGACAAGAAGTAGTCTGTTTAATCTGAACCAAGGGAGATTTAGGGTAGATATTAGGAAAAGCTTTCTAACTATAAGGATAGTTAAATACTGGAATAGACTTCCAAGAGGTTGTTGAATCGCAATCATTGGTGGTTTTTAAGAACATGCTAGATAAACATCTGCCATGGGTGGTCTAGATATACTTGGTCCTGCCTCGGAGTAGGGGACCGGACTAGATGACCTCTTGAGCTCCCTTCCAGTCCTACATTTCTGAGGAACAGAAAAAGAATAGAGGCGTTTTCAGCTGTTTGAAATTCTAATGAGCTGGCAGATGTATATCTTTTACTTAACTTCCCACCATGTGGAAAAATCAGGAAGATAGCTCAATAATGTGATGTCTCACATCCGCTCTCTTTCCTCCTCTTCTCTTCTTCCTTTCAGTTGAGGATAACTAGCCACAGACTGAGAATTAGCTGTCACCCACTTAGATGAAGTGCCTGTTGAAAGCTGAATTCTGTCTTACCAGCAGCAACCAAAGTAAACCAAAGATTGAAGTGAGTCAAACATGGAAAGAGAGCCAGATACTGATATCATTTATGCCAGGTTTGCACCACAGTAACTGAGATCAGAAGCTAGCCAGGAGGTGGCTTCTTTGGTGATGTTCTCTGCAAGAGACCAAAGACATGAAACTAAGCATCTATTTTTTACTCTTCTCCCCCTCCTTCTTTATGTCTTTTGTTCAAATATAAACACAATGAACACCATGATTTGTATAAGTAAAGTGTAACCTATGACCTTTCTTCAGATGTATTTGTACTGCAAATGCTTAAGTGAAATATCAAAGTACATTTTACAGCTGTGATCTGTGTGATATCTTTGGGCAGACAGACTATCCTCACCAGCAAAGAGCTGAACAAAACATAAGGAAAAAAAATCAGAAACAGAAAGCCTGTTACAACAACGAGGATTCTAAGAGAACAAAAAACACACTATAACCCAAAGCCACTGCATCCTTAGTACATATCCCAAAATCCTATCAATATGTGATTATCAGCACACTGTCACTGAAGCTAATATATATATAAAAAATATAAGCTCCAACGACTCGGCCGCTAGAGTTTCTCCAGAAAGCCTAAGTTTTAGATAATAAGCTATTAAGGAAAGTGGTGTGTGCACATGTGTGTAGTGACCTTTATTTTTCATTAAAGGAGACACACTGAGATCAGCTTAGAACCTATGCTTATTTCTGAACAGTTTAATTTCAAACATATTGCACTTTACACAAAAGATGTATTTATCTAAACTCAATAAGACCAAGCCAACGTTTTGGTCTATGTTCATCTAACACGGAATGTAAATTATTCTTTCAATGTGCTGCAAGAAGAACATTCAATAATATCCTTTGTTTTAAACAGTGGTTATAAAGGTGATGGGAGGCTGGATGACTCAGGGAATTGATAATCTACACGGCATTTCATCTATAGATCAATGGCTCTGCTGGAACTCATAGAGAGTGACCGAAAAGCATCATCTCAGTTATTTTGTGGCCTCCGTTCAGATCAAAACAGACAGGTATCCACCCAAAAATACTACCACTGTTGCCCCTTTTGTTGGCAGTAGCAGCTGGAGCAGCCAAGAGGCAAAGGACCACATTGCATCATGTAGACTGAACTCTCCTCTGATCCTAATGAGGGAATTCCAGTCAGCACTGAGTTACAATGGCAGGATAGCTTGGAGGAATCTTGCACTGCTGCTGCCCATGCTGTACCCCTGGTCTGCCAATAAACAGGACTTCATACTCTATGACCATCAATCTGACACCTTTTCCCAGCACTGATTTCACTAGGAGACTTAATGGGTATATCATAAGCTTGGGTAGTCTACAAATAAAATCTTCCAGGTCATTCCTAGAAGGTCATCTCTCGTCTGCTTTTCCTGCTTTCTCAGATTAACAGAAGGTTTAAATCTCAGTCTCTTAGACTTTTTCTAATATGGAAATTAGTTCTAAAATTGCAAAATTTACCATCAATATTTTGTGATTTTTAGTTGTCTGGATTGAGTCTGAAAAACCATTGTTTGCTCTCCAGTCTTGGATGGTGGGGAGGGGACAGAAGAGAAAGAGGGGGGCGGGGGAACGGAGACAGGATGAATGGATACAACAGACCATGAGCTAAACTTCAAAATCTTACCCCTTACATCATTTTCTTTATAGGCTAGCTTGTACACTGCTAGATACTTTTCACTTCACTGTATTTTTATCAACTCTATAAACTGACAGTACTGCTAGGATATATTTTCTGGTGACTAATGTGAAAAGATTTCATCAATCTCTAGCTCATTTAATGCTTGGTGCTTGTTTTTTTAGTGTTTATTTTTGCCTTAACAATCTTTTTATATGTTGCTTATTTTCCTAAGCCTTGGCTACCCACAAACATCACTCACTGCTACCAAAAGGCATCAACAACTGGTTCAGCTGTAGTTGGAAACTACAAACACTTGCAGTTACGCTGTGTTAGTGCTGTGTCAGCGACTCTCTCAGCAGCAACAGGTGCTGCAGCTCTGCTGTCACAGACCAGGGTGAGAACCGGACAGCGTCTTCCTGCAGGCACAGACAGCGCCTAGCCCAATGTGGGTGCTGCTAATCGCAGTAAAAATAAGAAGTCAGCAGGATGGGCAAGAGAAAGCGGAAGCAACAGAACACAAACTCTTAGCAGCATAATGGGTCGATTCTGGTTGGCAAAGCCACCCAAGGTAAATACAAGCCCGACTCTGCACAATGCGGTGCAGGTGCCTCTGAAGGGAGAGGAACAGCTGGGACTTCCCCGCGTTCCGCGTGTCCCCCGGAGACCTGGGCGGGCTCGCGCCGCCCGTCAGCCGCTGGGGCTCGGGGCTGGCCCGGCAGGCGTTGTGGCCACTGGCTCTAGGCAGGGACCCCCCCCCCCACTGCCCGGGAGCGGCACGTGCCGGGGGAAGGGGAGCCTGCCCCATCGCGGAGCCGCCCGCCCAGGGGAGGGTCGCAGCCCCCGGCTCGGACCCAGGAGCATCCAGCAGGGGGGAGGCAGCCGGCTCGGAGCCGCAGCTCCCGGGCTCGCTGCCCGGCCCGGCGGTGCTGCCCGCTCGCTCACCTTGGGCAGGTCGAAGACGGACGGGCCCTGCCCCGCGTCCTGCTCCATCCTGCAGCCGCTGCCTCCCTCCAGCCCGCGCTACTGGCGGGACATCGGGGCTGCCCGGACGCTGGAGCCCGGCCCCGCCCAGCTCTCGCGCCGGCCCCGCCTCGCTGACACCCGCCCGCGCCCTTTCCGCGGGGCTCAGCTCGCGGCTCCCCGCAACCTGAGAGCCACCGCGCCCTGGCTGCTCCGCTGGGGCGGGGAATCCCTGCAGCCTGGCCCTGCCCCCGGGCCCCGCTCCCCTCTGCAGCCAGGGGCTCCCCCACCAACCTCCCTTGCAAGCAGCTTCCTCCTCGCCGAGGCGACTCTAGGTATTTTGCCGCCCCAACCTGCCTGCCGCCCTCTTGGCGACCAGCAGAGCGCCCCCCAGGCACGGGCTTGGAGTGCTAGTGCCTGGAGCCACCCCTACTCCTCTCTCCCCCAAAGACCTCTGGCCCCTCGGATCCCTGGCTGCAACCCCCTACTCATGTAAGTGTCAGTTACTGCAAGTGTTGAGGATTTGGGCCTTTGTTAGCAGCCAAACTGCGGCCAGGCACCCTGGAATTATTAATGAGATTAATAATTAATTTAGATATCTAAAAACAAAGATATCTACCACTTGGGCTAAAGGTGAATCTCCATCAGCTGCCATGTGACCATCATTTAACTCTGAATTACAGAGATGATGTTTGAAATTGAAGTTCCTTATCCCTCAGTAGATAGAGGGTGCTGGCTCAGTTATCAAAAACTGGTATTGATGTTTTCCCAGTTGCTACAGAAAACCTCAAACTGGTTTCCTCATATTTGTTTTTGTCTTTTAGCCCATAACATCGAGGGCAGGGACCTTGTCAGGCACTTAATAATAATAATAATGAGGGTGAACAGGGTTTTTTTGGTCCTGGAGTTGCTGTGTGTCTCGTAGTGGAAGATGGTGAGGTTTCTTTTGGGCTGGCATCTTATTGTTCCCTGCCAGCCATGCTTTACTGCTAAATAAACATAACTCCAGACTCTTCAGGCCAGATTTTTAAAGATATATAGGCACCTAAAAACAAGCACCCAGTAGGATTTGAAATAAATGGGAATTAGGTATCTAGGCCAGCGGTTCTCAAACTGTGGGTCAGGACACCAAAATGGGTCACAACCCTGTTTTAATGGGGTTGTGAGAGCTGGCTTAGACTTACTGGGGCCCTGAGCCAAAGCCGGAGCCCCATCTCCCATGGCCAAAGCCCAAGGGCTCCAGCTCTGGGTGGCAGGACTCAGGTTACAGGCCCCCTGCCTGGGGTTGAAGCCCTTGATCTTCAGCTTTGGCCCTCCTCCCCCAGCCCAGGGCAGTGGGACTCAGGCTTTGGCTTCTCCATCCCAGGGTGGCAGGGCTGGTGGGGGAGGCAGTAGCATAGCGAGGAGGAGCGGGGGAGAGGCTGCTCCCCTACCTAGCACAAGTGGCGCCTTTTTAATTTTACTCACCCAGAAGTGGGGGGAAAAAAGGTGCCACCAACTGCGGCACTTTTACTGATGGGATGGCACTCCGGGTCTTCGGCGGCACTTCGGTGGCGGGACCTGCACTCGCTTCGGGTGTCTTCAGCAGCACTGAAGCTTCATCGCTGAAATGCCACCCGAAGACCTGCCTTGTATCGGGGATAGGTTATGATCTGCTGAAAGTCATTTCTCTATCCATATATGTGTATCATTAATGCATATAAAGTTTTGAGAATTATGTTGTATGGTGGTCACTAAAGCATGCTGTAAATTGGGGAATCAGCCAGATATTAGCTCCCCAGAAGCAACAGCAAGGAAAGTAACCAACACTGGGTGGGGTGTCAAACAACCCGTCAGCAGCCATTGACCAGCAAGGGAGCTACAATGCAATGACTCATCTGCATGAGGCCACACCAGGGAAATTGCTCAACCTTGCTGGGAGAGACTCAGCAATTCTCCCTAGGCATGCCTGGATTTGTGCTCCCCAAGCACATGGACTGAGAGTATAAAACAGACTGAGTGGACACATACTAGCCCTTTTCCTGCCCCCACCTATGCTGCAAACAACCAAGACACTGAGAAGAAGACAAGACTCCAACACAGGAGATTGGCCCAGGTTTAAGGAACAAACCTATATATTAAGATCTGCAATATCCAATGGGGTGAGAAAAACTGCTTAACCTAGATGCTGCCCTAATAGGGTTGAGAGTTTAGAGTGCGTACTTTAACTGTATTTTCATTTGACCAAATCTGACTTGTTATGCTTTGACTTCTAATCACTTAAAATCTATCTTTATAGTTAATAAATCTGTTTGTTTGTTCTACCTGAAGCAGTGCATTTGGTCAGAAGCATGTCAGAGACTCCCCTTGGAATAACAAGCCTGGTACATATCTTTGTTAAATGGATGAATTCATATAAGCTTGCAGCATCCAGCGGGCATAACTGGAAACTACAAGACAGAGGTTCCGAGGGTTGTGTCTGGGACTGGAGCTATTGGCTAGTGTCATTCGGTGGCACAGTCCAAGGAGCAGCTTACATACCAGAGGCTGTGCGTGAACAGCTCAGGCATGGGTGTTCTCCCAGCACTGCAGGGTAAGGCTGGCTCCCAGAGTCAAGGATTGGAGTGACCTAGCAGATCACTGGTCCGGATAAGACCAGAGGGGAACGTCACAGTCATGTAGTAATTTCTGTTGTCAGAACGGGGTTACTATTCAATTAAATTTGAGAACCCCTGATCTAGGCAATTCTGAAAATCCCAATAAGTGTCTATCTACATCTTTAAATACCTAACTATCTTTAAAGATCTGGAACTTCATAACAACACTAACCCTTAAAGTCACATTAAAATCAGACTCTGCATTTCCCTTCAAAATGAACCCTCCAGTCTCAGCTGTTTTCTCTTTATTCCTAACCCTCCCCTCTTCCCTCTCCAACACTGTACCAGCAACATCAAATATTATTATAACTCAGATGTCCCCTCTTCCTTTTTGCTATCTTTTCTCCTAACTCTGGGAGGGGATAATTTTTCCCCAAACCCTCTCCTTACAGGCACCAGGAAGCTCAGCACCTGGTCAGGAACATGGCAGCCTCTCTTTGTCACCAGATCACTCTGTTTTCTATGGTGAGGCTTTGAAAGGTGCTCTTAGCAACTCTGAATTTTGTGTGGCTCCCCATCTCAGAAAGCAAGACAGCAGCCACTAGGTGGGGAGTGCCCCACTTGGGCACTCCACATCTTGGTTTGAGCTACTGATCCTGTTTGTGATGCCAATAAAAAAACTACTAAAACTGCTAATGGGAGAACGGCCCAGAGCTGAGCACTAAAGTATGTTACTGGGCATAGGAGAGGCAGGATCAGACTGAATGGAGCCATTTTGAGGGCAGGACCATGTTTCTTTTTGTCAGTATTGGGACACCATTTAAACTGACATTGAAGAAACACCGAGGAGTTTTCTTCTGCTTCTGCTTTATTCATTTAATAAGTCTGCATATCCAAACACACACAATGACCTGCCCACACAGGTTCTCAGACCCTTTTCCTTTCTTTCTCTTTATTAATCCTTTCACAGGCCTCTAATCCTTATTTGTGTGTTACAGTTTTTAGACACTGCAGGCACAGAAACATTACAATTGCTTGGGCCTGAGTCAATCACAGGAATGAGTTTCATTTCTTACTATCTTTCTTTACGTGTCAAATTTTAAATGAATATAATAGATTTGTAGATTTCAGCACTGGTGAAAGGTGCTGAATTGAAAGCCCTAGATACTGAAGTCCTCTGTTTATCTGCAAGGCAGATATAGCATGGCAGTAGTACTGAGAGCTTCTTCACAATGGACAGTAAATCCACAGCCTAACACATTGAAATCCTTCAGTGGGTACATCTACTCCAGCTGGAAGGTGTAATTTCCATCTTGTGGAGACAGATCCATGCTAACTCTGGTAGAGCTAATGTGCTAAGAGCAGCATCACTGAGATTTCGCGAGCAGCCAGAGAGACTAGCTTTCCTGAGTATCTACTTAAGGTTTCAGAAGGGATCATAGTCAGGGTGGATAGCCCATCCTACCTCGGCTACACTTCTATTTTTAGTGCACAAGCTTGATCAGAGTTGGTACAAGTACATCTCCCTGAGCTCCCTCAGCTTTGTCTCATGGCCTGGGCTTCTCTGTTGAAACTGCCCACAAAAGGGCCCAGGGTTTTCTTGCACTCTTACCATTCTCTGCTAGCCTATCACCTGTGTCCTGAGATTTTTGCAGCTCCACCTTGGGACCTGTCCCAAGTTCTGCTCCTCTGTTCCCCAGATCTTTCTTTCTTTCTCCTCATTGGGAACACTACACTTAACATTTACAACAGGCTGAAATTGAGACAACAACTTAGCTCATAAAACTGGGTTATTATCTCCCATGGTGATTTTGCTTCCAACCTTGGGCTGATGTGCTCACACTCTTTTAATCTATTCTTAACCCAAAAAGGGCTATTAAATTGTTTAAACTCACTAACAACCCTTGCTTATCACCCTTCCCTGTCTTTGGACTCCACTGCAAAATAATTCAGTTTCACAATCTGTCATTGGACCTTTCTCACACACCCCTCAAAACTGGAGTTCAGAGTTCTAGATCCACCATAGTTCTAGCTTCTCACTTTGCTAACCCACCATGTACCTGGACTTTGGAACATTCTCTCTCTTGTGCAGCCCCATTGCTTTATTTCCTCCTCACCAGAAGTGGCTGGCTGCAGCTTTCTAACTGCTGGCTTCTGTTGTCAGTCACCTGCAGTCACTGAGTAAACTGACAGGTCAGAACTCCAATCTGGTTCTCCCCTTGTGAGGGCAGGACCTTCAAACAGCCTCTAACTTCTTTTTGGTCCTCTAGAACAAGTAATCCCTTGTGACCGCATGTAGAAGGAATAGCTCAGTGACATAAGGCCTTGTTTAAATATAAAGGTGCACCAATTTAGTTAAACTGTGGCAAACTTCTATGCGGACACTCTTCAATCAATGCAAACCTGGCTTATATCAATTTGGCTTAAGTCTATTCCTTACTGAAATAAGTTAAATTGATATAAATCATGTTTAAATTGAGTTAAGAGTGCCCTCACAGGGGTCTGCACCAGATTAGTTAAATTAGTTTTAAAACACACACCTTTAGTTAAACTGCTGCAATTTTGTATTTAGACAACACCTGAGTCTCAGATGTGAAATACCTGCAATCCCAGATGCCAATCTCAGTTTCTGCTTCTAAGGTATTACATTATAGGTGGGGCTGGCAGCACTGCTAAGGCTGCTCAACACTTCCCATTAGAAGATCCTATTTTCAATTGTTTTTAAATTTATGAAATTTTAACCATTTGTGCTGAAATTTTGCATGCCAGACGCCTGCCTTAGACTGAATTTTTCTGCAAATTGTCAGCCAAAACATTTCAGCCATGGAAAAAACACTACATGATCATGTAATTAAAGACTATATCAATGCATATGCACAAGGGAGTCAAATTAAGGTTGCACAGGCAATCTTAATACTGGCATTTCTTAACTTTTGAATGCTTGACTTTGCAAATGTAATAACATTTTTAACATAGTTTTTTGTGCATAATATATATGCAATTTCCTGTGTAAGGATCTTCTGAATGAGATGCATAGCTATTGTAGGTCCTGTGGCAATGGATGCCTTAGTTTGTAAAGAGCTTTGGGATATATAGGACTGCAAGGTGCTATATAGATGTAAAATATTATTATTACTTGCTATGGTATGTAAGCAAAGAAAGAGGTTAACACTTCACACATGTATGCTACCACAAATGTTTGGAAAAATAAAGTTTCCTTAAGTTAAACTGTTCTCCCTCTCCTAGCTGGGTTTACAATGCATGCATAAACACGCACAAATATGGTTTAAAAAAGCTTGTGGCATGGAATCAGAGTCACATCACAGTCATGGAAATGAGGGATGGAGAAGACTTACGAGCGCTTTCTGCCAATGCATTTTACAGTTATGTCATCATCACGTTTCAGATTTATTGGTTCGCTGCTAGAGATGTGACAGGGCATTTTCCCAAAATGTGGGTAGCTCAGGACGTTGCAAAGTTGATACTAGGGAAGATTTTTGGGAATATAAGTGCTTGGGGGAAACCGTGGCCTTATTCTCTCCCATCTCCCCCAGGCAAAAAGGCTCAGGAATCCTCCCTTTGTTCCTCCTGCTATTTTGTTCATAGAACAGATGGCAAAAAATTGCCCTCTAAGCACATGGGCATTGAAACCTTTAATCTGGAAAAAGGCCAGGATGACGTTTTTCAGGCTGCTATGATTTCTAGAGGGTTAGGGAGCCTGCCAACAAAACTGTGGGAACAGAATTAGAAAGGACTTCATGGGAAACATGTTCATCTCCGTAGCCTTTTAAGGCGTTGTTTGTATAGGTTTGAGATTTTCAAAAGTGCCTGACTGAATTCGGTGCAGAAGTCCCACTGAAAGTCAATGAGACTTGTGCTCCTAAATTGCTTAGGCTCTTTTGGAAATCTCATCTATAGTGCCTATATAGTGGGGCCCTGATCCTTGATTGGGGTTCATAATACAAAAAAAAATAGTACTCATGAACATAAAAAGAAGAAAGTGTCAGGTGAAGAAAAGAGAGCCTTTTATACCCACAGTCAAGCCTCTGAAGCAACTCTTGGATGCAGTAGTTGTTGTGGGGAGAGGAGAATGTCTCATCAAAATGTTCTCATTCATTAACTACTCCCTTCCCCACACCTCATTGCAAGCATTTGTTGAGAGCTTTATTTCTGTGTATTGCACAGCACATTATTGGCATTTAACCAATACGCAGCCATAACCTTTATAAAATAATTTCTAACAGAATGTAATTTAGTTGACAACCTGCAAAGAACAATGAAATATATTAGACTGTGGGACAGTTTCTCAAGGGAAGTGGTAAAAGTCACTTGCATGGATCTTACATTGGCCAATGGGAGACGCATGGAATGATGCAATGGGTCCTTCCATCTCTAGTTTCTGTTATTCTCTGAACCATCCAAACATTTGAGGCCACATTTTCCAAGGGGCTCCAAAACTCTGGGTGTCAGATTTGCGGGGTCCTCCATTCACACATGCAAAATCCCACATTTGTGCATGCAAACTTGTGCAAAAATTGGATATCTGAATGTGCAAACAGGCAGCTGAGTGTATAATTCCCAAATCTATGTGCACCAAATGGGCTTTGGCACGTGCTAGGGTGACCAGATGTCCTGATTTTATAGGGACAGTCCCAATTTTTCACACTTGCTGTCTGGTTACCCTAGCACATGCAAACAGTTGCACCTCCAAATTATGCATAAGTATTTTTAAAGGCCCATCAAAAATATAGCTCTGTTTGCTTATATAGTGAGTCTCCCAATTTGGTTGCCATTTTGAGATTTATTTTTCTTTATTCTGTAATATCTCTACTGAAAACAATATTCTCTCCTGAGTGCTCTTACAACACAGTGGCCTAGTACAGACATCTATGCCTGTAAGAGATGCCACTTGATAATGGAAGGAATGTATCTATCAGCAATCTTCTATTTGAGATTTCAATAGGAGCCCCTGTAAATGTAACTTCATGCGTTAAAAAAAAATTATCATAAACTATGTCCCACAAGGATTAAAAATAGCATTGAGGTACCTTTCTGCCAAGAGGAAAGTCATGAATGCAGTGGAAAGCAATGCAAACTGGGCTGAATTACACATTTAGACATAGGCACCAGGGCTGCAAAGATTAAATTTATTTTTTCTGTTGAGCAAATAAAGCATGTGCTGCATATTCAGCCATTTGCAGGAGAATGTAAACATTGGTGCCATTGTTTATAGCACACAACTCGCTAGCGCAATGCTGTGGAAATCAGGTGGATTTTAATTGGCCTGCCCTTGATCCTGCCTATCCATCTTTACCATCTTGACTTAATCAGGTGGTTGCTATGACTGCCGTGCTATTTATATTAAACCAGAGTTTTCCCACTGAAATCCTATTGCTATATGCAAAGCTCAGTGCTGGCATCTCTTAGCAGCAGGAAAGGCTCAAAAGGCAGAAGAGTCTGAGTTAACTAGCATAGTCTGGCACAAATTGATAGTTTGCACCCTAATGCTACAACAGTGTAAATCTGGATCTTCCTCCACGCAGCTGGTCCTATATATGGAGTGGATACACAGAGGGTCTGAATGAGCAGTCATAATTTTGCTCTTTGACTTAAAGACAGTTAATACGTGAACTGGAAACAACAATAATACTTTCTACTTACACAGCCCCATGTTCCAGATATCTCAAAGCAATTAATGTACCTACCTCACTTAATTCCCATAGTTAATATGGGGCAAAACTCAGGCAAATAGTGCCTCTTGCCCAGTCACCGTATATAAACATTGGTTTCACAAGGAGTTTTTATGTATAACAGGTTCTAGTACTGTATAGTCACATTGGTCAAAGGGACTGCGCACCAGTAACTAGGCAGGGTATTTATGTCCTAATTCATCTGTGATGATGGACTCTCACAGTGCTGACATGAGAGGATTCAGCAAACACTATTGGTGAACACGTATATGTGAGGTCAGAACTATGCGAGAACTACAAACATAGTTACATGTGAGGCAGACAAGAATGTCCCTGGCCATTGCAGGCTGTTGTATCTTTTGTGCTGTGCACGTTTTTCACATAAGGTGTTAAAACCCCTGGCTTTAAAACAATTAACAGCGACATGACAAATCTTCCCCCATCCTGCCCTATCATGGGTTGTTACTTCCCAGTTGCTGGGATCAACCTGATATTCTTTCAACTTTGACTTCACTGCTTATGAAGCTGGTCAGGTTTCCTAATATGATGGTAATATGATGTCAGTGTTTCACAACCATATAGAAGCATTGTGAGCATGATTGCCCAATAGACATTTAGGTTAGTGCTTAATTTGATGCCCTTGTCATTCCATATGTGCTGTAACAGCATTCCGAATGCAGAGCTGGCTTTGGTCATGAGAAGGATAATCTTATAATCAATTGTGGCATTCTGTGACAGCACACTCCCTACACAGCAAACTTCTCCATGGACCTGAGAGAAGTGTTATTGATCTTAATCAGGTGTAGACATGAGCTCTCCCAGTACAATACTTCAGTTTTCTTTAGGCTGATTGTGCAACCAAAGCAACTAACTGCACCAGTGAAATGATCAGTTATAAACGGAATGTCATCAACTGAGTAAAAGATCCTTAATGAGTAAATCTGCCACTTTCCTATGAGCAACTTCTCACAAGTGCAGAACTGGGTAACTACTTCTCTGTTAGTGTCATGAAATGCATCCATAAGAGTAACTCAAAAAAGGATGGAAAAGAGTGCAGGAATTAGCACACAACCTTGTTTGGTGCCACTGGTGACTGCAAAGGGGTCTGACCTCTTGCCATTTTCTACCACTCTGGCCATCACGCCATCATGAAAGGACAGAAATGAACATTGCAGGACATCCCAACAATGAACAAAATAGTTGAATAGTTTCCAGATTGAATAGAATTAATGCCTATCTTGTGAAAACCATCTTCTTCGAGTCTCAGGGTAGATTTCAGTCTGGACGAGACACTGTGAACATGATCTTCACACCTCATTAGCTTCAGGAAAAATGCTGGGAACAAAACCATGGTCTTCATATGGTGTTCATCAACTTAGCTAAAGCTTCTGACTCTGTAAATCATGAGGGAATTCATCTGTACTTATGCATATTTTTACTGCTTCCAAAGAGAGAGATTTCAGTGCCTGGTAGAGCTTAGGGGAATAGGTATTTGTAAATATTCTAATGCTAACGGTGATATTTGGTGAGAGAACTGCCTGCCCCCTTCCCTTCTAGAACAACAAATGCTACATGAGACTTCACTCTTAGCAAAAACCGAAAGCAAGTAACAACAAACATTTTATTTTGGCTCTGACTAAATCTGTGGGACGCTGAGGAGCTGGAAATCCATCCGATCTAAACAACATCAGGTAGATTACACATAGGTCAGAGTTATGCTAAAGAAAAGCATGGCAATACAGGCCCTTGGTCTGGCCTTCCTCACACTCCATTTTACATTCATGCCACTCCATTGACTTCATCAGCGTTTCTCCTAATTTACATCTGTGTAAATGGGAGGACAACACAGACTCATAGGGACTAGGTTTTGCAGGTATCTGCATCTGAGTGAGGTTAAGGATTGCTAATTCCACCTCTGGTCACAGGGTGAATCAAAGAGGACCCTTATCTGCTGATAATGCGGGGGCAAAGTGAGGGCAGTGGCTTCAGCAGATGTTACTGAGTATGCTCAGTCTATGCAAGCATGCTCAGTACAAGCCAAGCAGCAACTCTGCAGAGCACATAACCCTGCATGGCCCCACCACATCACCTCCGGGGGGGGGGGGGGGAGAGCTTTTCAGCCCTTCCTGGGCTCTGCTCAGTCCCTCCCCTCAGCCCACTCTCTGCTCTCTTCTAAGCAGACACTGCCAGGTCTTTTTACCTGGAATCTTCCACAGGTTCACAGCGTACAGTCCAAGGGTGTGTCTACATCACATTTTGGAGACTCTCAGCCCAGGTCAACAAAGTTGGGCTAGCAGAGCTTGAGTTAGCACTATAAAAATAGCTGTGTGGGCAGTGCTTTGAACTAGTAGCTTGGGCTGGAGATGGGGTTCTGAAGCCTAGGACTGGGCTACACAGCCTGAGATCCAGCCCAAGCTGCAACTTCACAGCTATTTTTAAGAGCGCTAGCATGAGCCCCTCTAACCTGAGTCCATCGACCTGGGCTGGGAGGCTCACTCCTATAGGCTCAAAAAGGTAGACATATTCCAAGTGGCCCTCCAGGGTCAAAGGTCTCCTGCAGGATCCTCCTGTTCTCTGCAGCTTCTGCCCCAGCTTTGTCTCCCTGTTTCCGTTTCTCCTCTGGCTCTTTGTAGAGACCAGCTGCCCTCTATCAGACCTCACTGAGAGGCAATAAATGAGGCACAGGTGGAGTGGACCTCTTCAAGGGCCCAGTACCCCCTGTGACACCTAGTACTAAAATATTTATAAGTGTTGATACCACTTACAGTGTTACCTTAAACTTTGCTGAGTGAAAATCCTCAGCCACAATTATCAGTTGTTTCTGCAATTTTCCCCTTGAGAATTAAAGCTCTGACTCTAATGGCATCAATTCTCAGCTAACTTCCTCATCTGCTAACTCAGCATGACAGGAGGAGCGGCATCAAGCAGAGAAGCAGACTGCTGATATCGAAACTCCTGTGGCTGACTGACCTGCCAGATAACTGGGCTGTGACTGTCTGACTTTCCTGCTGCATGACATCCTCTTGGTGTCATGAAACTTGTGGTTAATGCAAGGCAAACATAATATGACTATATCCCAGTACTATGTCCATTCCAACAATGATCCTAGTATGTCAAAGGGACAATGGCTCCCCTCCTGCTCCTAGAAAAGTCAAGGCAAAGTTCACAGTGGCTTCAATGTAAGCAGAACCAGGTCCCAAATTATACAGTGGTGCGAGGTGAGAGGTTCACCAGCAGTTGCCTGGGTGAGGGGCATAGGTTGCAAATCAGTTCCCATTTCCCATGCTTTTAAGTGTATTTGCTCAGCCTCTTGCAGGCAGGTCCTCCTCAGACACCAGAAGTGTGGGGTGAACCAGTACATTAATTTTTGCAGCACCTCCTTGCAAAGCTGAAGGTTCCCTGGAGCACATGTGAGGAGAATAGTTATATGTGTCTGAATGTGGGGTCACAGGATGAGGAATAGCTGAGAAGACCTGGAGTTGTTTGTTCTTGACCCTGCCCACGCCCAGTTTTGCAATTTGTATTTGTCCTTGACAGAATGTATTTAGCCATTGGTTGGATTGTTTGGTAAAATCCCAGCAGATCTCAGGGACAGTTTTTGAAGAAATACTTTATTGTGAATCTCCCCCCACCCCACCAGCCCTTTGGCATTTTTAAATCTTAAATACACAGAATAGAGATTAATAGTAAGAACCAATGTTATAGCAAAATTAAGGCGAGGGTTTGAATTGCATAAAGACCAAGATACTGAGAACAGATGTGGTGTGTCCCACTGAGTCACATGGCTGCTGGCACCAAGCCCAACACCTCCATGCAGATAGTCCTTTGCTAGCAGACCTGCGTCGCTTCTTACTGTAGACCCTCTGCCCTGAAAATACTCCTTGAGTCGTCTTATGTATGAAGGTGACAAAGTACCTGTTCCTTCTTTTAGGCAAAACATGCCTCCTATCATCCTGCTGCAGATTACGGCATGAGAGATAGAGCCTAAAGTAAACTAGGTTTGCATCAGTGGGAACCATGAACAATAGATGCCTTACTAGCAAAGGCAGCAAGCCTCTTCTCAGGCCACAAAGTCAACAGTCTATCACCTTGCTGCAGCCTGCAGCTGCCAAGTTGATAAGGGAGGAGGGAAGTATCATGTCTCCCCAGCTGAAGGTGCCCCATGTTTTTCAAACCAGACTCTGCCCTCACCCACAGTTACACAAGGCTATCATGTTTCTGTGCTTTAGGGGAAGGTACTGTTACCAGCACAGGAATCATTCATATCAGCAAAGAGATGTCTGCAGGGTGGGGCCCTAGCTGGCTTCATAGCAGGAACACTCAGGATAATGGCAAAGATACCAGTTAAGTTAGCCAGGTGGATTTTTTTTCCCCACTTTTAGCTGTGTCAGGGTCCAGAGAATATGGACTAACTGAAATCCCAATAGGACCTCAGCTTTAGGGTGGTTGGATGGAGGGTTAATTATTGGATTTTCTTTCTTTGTGGATGTTTCTTTGTATTAACAAAAAAATGAGAGTACATCAACTATTAATGATATTGTCTATTATATAACTGCAACATACAGCAGCACTTGTGTCATCCTTTCCAACATGCTTCCAACTTGCTAATAGCCAGTCCAAACGGAGAGGCCCTGAAGGATCATTATCTCCATTTTACAGATAGGGAAACTGAGGCAGAGAAGTTTAGTGACCCCCCTCACCTTGTCTGCACTAGGGTTTTAGCCACCAGCACATTGATGTAGCTACATTGGGGAAAACCCTTACTGTAGACAGCACACGCTAGCATAAGCCACAACTTACACTGGTGCAGCTTCCTCAGTTCCAACCTAGTGTACCATGTCCCTCCCAACTAAGCTACTGAGGCTGTTTTGGTGATTTTAGCTTTGGGGTAGCTTCACCCTATAGACAAGGCCTCAGTGTCAGAATGGAGAAGTTCCTGAGTCCTAGGCCTGCGCTCAGACCACACCTCCCCCAGATAGTCTGAATATCCTTTCTGGCCCAGACAGGATCAAATGGATTCTCTAGGCTCAGCTAATCACAGCGAGATTGTCTACTGTGCTGCTATTGTCCTGCTAACAGAGTTGGAAAGACATTGGGGCCAAAATCTGCCCTGAATCACAGGGACACCCAGTACATCCCCTATTGAACGCTGGAGGCCTCATGGGAGAGATGTGGAGTTTTCTGATGGTGCTAAAAAGAAGCAAACTAATATTTGTGCCAGATATTGTGCCACCTATTGTATGGCTAGTGGCAATAACTGCACTACAATGGCAAACTTTCATCTTTCCCTAACTTGAAGCGATGGCACAACCGTGGGGCTGTTGGGGGTAAGAAAGGGATGCAGGACATGTTTGCTCCCACAGTTGGGGGGCAGGGAGCAGGAGTCAAAGGAACCAAAGCAGCTGAGAAATGAAATCTTTTGTATTTGATTTTCCACAATCATTTCCCCTCTTCCCTCCCCCAGGAAATTTAATTTCAGAATGATGGATTTGTGACCATGTGGCCATCTTAATCATCATGGGGCTTCGTGGCTTCTCAGCCAGTGGCACACCATCAGGTGAAAACTCATACCAAACTTCCTGATCTGTGCCAGTAACACCACCTCTGAGTATTAAACCAGAAGGAGATAATAAATACCATGGCCCTGATCCTGCAATTGGACTCACATGGGCAGAGCCTCCCATGCCGTCACTGGGTCTCAGCACAGGCAAGGGGTCCAGTCGTGCAGATCCCATGCGAAATCGTGACCCTTGTTTGTTTTTCACCAGTGATGCTGTTTGGTTTACTTTCGGCCATTTACCCAATCTTGGACAGATTGTATGGACCAGACAATACTATGTTTTGGTCCTTCTCACATACCTTGTTAGGTTCCTGACATGACAGAGGAGTAGAACCCAGAGGTTTTGGGTTTGAGGTTTTGGTTTGGCTAACTGAAAAATCCAACACAAAATTTCCATTTGTTTTGAATTAAAGCTGAATGTCTCCCCCCCCCCCCGCTCACTGAAAAAAACTCAGCCTGAAATGGAAAAAAAAGAATCAAAATAATGTTTGGGTTTTTTTTTTTTTAAACTTAGTTTAGTTTGAAAAAAAAAATTCAGCCAAAACTATTTGATGAATTCAACTCACTTGTGAATAGTTTCGGGGCACTGAAAAATGCATTTTTTAGCAAATTTACTATTCACTGAGAAAAAATTGCCTAGCCTTACAGAGGAGTCTAAACTAAAAATAAAACTTTCAAAATTGAATTTAAAAAACAAAACTTGAAAATATTTGTATTGATCTAAAAATTTGTGGAACGGAGGAATTGTCAGACTGATCCAGATCACTGGTCCGTCTAGCCTAGCAACCTGTCTCTCACAATTGTCAGCATCAGATTAGGGGGGAGGGAAGTAAATAAAACCTACACTATCTGTCAGCACCCATTGTAAATGGCTTGAAATATAGTAATCGTGATTAAATCACAAATATGGCCTGAATTCTTAGTTACGCTAAGATGCTCTGAGAGTGTAAAGGGATCAAGTCCCAGAGTGGTGTAAAGGAGCAGAACTGAGAGGCAGGCTCTGTATACTTTACTACATTTTAGTCACACAGAAAGCAGTGTTGCCAACTCCGCTTGATTTTTTTTCTCATGAGCCTCACAATAGCCAATATTTTTCTTAAAGCCCCAGCTGCAGGAATGGATGGATTCCATGAGAAACCAGCTTTCATTTTAAAAATAGCCCTTGTGGTTGTGGAGAAAAGCTGAAGTGAGTGCCCACTAAAGGCTCCGAAACTGCAAAGCATATAAAAAAAACCAAAATATATTATTTTTAAATATCTCATGAATTTTAAGGCAATCTCATGATATTCTGGGGCCTGGCTAATGATTTTTGAGTGCTTGGGACTCAATACTGAGAAAATCCTCTGGACTCTTTAACAAATCTATGATTTATCCCAACGAGGGCAAATAAGCAAAATAAGTACAAGTGCAGATGCCAAAGAAAAGTAGTAACAGGCCACGCTGTCAACATATGCTGACTAGTGGCAGCATGGGGGCTGTCCCTAGAGTTAGCATTCCTGAAATCAATGTTGGGAGCTCCCCTTGCCAGCTCTCTAGCAGCACTGCCACTAATTCATGCGTCCCAGAGCATAGCTAAGGCCTGGTCTACACTAGGGTGGGGGATTGCAGACGGGTCGGACTCACCCCCGCGGCACCTCCTGCTGGTTACTTCTGGGAATTAACTCAGTTCCAGCTCTGGAGCGCCCTCTGCAGGCCGGTGATCCACCTGTCCTCTGGCCCTGTATCCCTCCTTGGACCCAGTGCCTTTTTACATGGAGTGCTGCCCCCAAGCAGTCACCCCTTTCTCTGAGGGTTTCCCCTTCCCAGGGAACCCCCACCCTCTATCCCCACTTTGCCTCAGTACATGGCTACTGCCCAGTCTCCATCTAGCCCCCATTCACTGGGGCAGACTGCAGTATCAGCCACTCATCATAGGCAACAGGGTTTGGACCTGCTGCCCTTGCCTACCCCTGGGCTGCCCTCTGCAACCCCCCAATACCTTTTAGCCTACTGCTAGGCCACAGCCTGGGGCTTTCTAGGCTAGCGCTCCCCCACTCCTCAGCCTGTCCTCAGCCCTGCTCCTCTCAGGTACTTTACCTCTAGCAGCCAGGCCTATCTCCCTCTATAGCTTGAGAGAGACTGACCACTTCTAGCTCCCCTGGCCTTCTTATGAGGACCCATTGCTCAGTTTAGGGCGTGGCTCCCAGCTGCAGCCACTTCCCCAATCAGCCCAGCCTAAAGGCTGCTTTCTCCAGCCACAGCCCCTTCCCAGGGCTGTTTTTAACCCCTTCAGGGCAGGAGCAGGCACCCTGCTACAGGGATTGATCTACGATATGCCACTTCAGCTACCAGAATAACGTAGCTGAAGTCAGTGTATATTAGATCGACTTAGAATCACTTACTTTGCGTCCTTGTGGCCCAGGATTGACAGCCGCCGTTCCCCCGTCGACTCTGCTTCTGCCTCTCACTGAGCTGGAATTCAGCAGTCGACTGGAGAGTTATTGGGGATCGATTTATCACAGCTACACTACACGCGATAAATCGATCCCCAATAGATAGATGGCTACCCGCCAATCCGGCAGGTAGTGTAGACGTACCCTCAGTGTCGACCCTTGTGCAGGCAGTGCGGTACACCTGCCCTGAATGCAGACAAACTGAAACTAAGAATAACTGAGGACCCCCTACACTGGACATCTGTTGACTTCTGAGGGATTCCAGAAAGACATTGTGAAATACCCAGACCAAAAGGATGTGAAGAGAGTCCAACAATTTATAGGGATGCCCACCTATCTTTCCAGATTCTGTGCTCACCTACCAGAAGCCCATGAAGCCTTGACAGTTAATGCACCATGGGAATGGTCAGAGACCTAAGAACAGGCATTTGAAAGACTAAAGAAAATCACAAGTGAGGCACTGCTCCTAAGCAGAGCTCTGACAGATACAGAAAGGGGGTATGCTCATTCTGAAAAAGAGCTACTTGCTATGTTCTGATTCCATCAACTCGCCTTTGGGCACAAAGTGGACATGGAATCTCATCACCAGCCATTAGAAAGTATCATGGAAGAAGCCACTGCTGAGGGTACCCGAGACACTCCAGTGAATGTTATTGGGGCTTCATCTCTATGATGTGAGGATACACACTCAGCAGGACATACCTTCCAGAGTACAACACAGAATGGCTCTGTGGAAGAGGAGATGGAGTCTATCAGCATGCTACACTACCTTCACATCTCTGATGAGAGCCTCCAGATCAATCCAACAAAGCACTGATGGGGAGCCACGGCAGAACCACAGCTTGTACTCCCGGGTTGGCCACATCACAGAGTGAGTGCCACAGCAAGTTGCCCCACCCATGAGGGGAGGGATGAGCCGTGTGTGCAAGATGGGATTTTGTTTAAAGGGCACTGAGCAGTAATCTCAGCAGATTTAAGAGCCGACATCACGAGACAAATCACACCTGGGGACAGAGGCAGAAGCATATCTGAGGCAAGCCAAGGAGCATCGCTATTGGTCAGGCCTGAATGGTCAGATGGGAGTGTATGTGGAACACTGTGAGGTGTGCAAACAGTAGAGTGATCAACAACAGGAGACTCTACAGCCTCATGAAAATCCCATTTTGACCTGGGAAAGGGGGAGCATAGACTTGTTCACTTTTAATGACAGGAACTACAGAGTCATGGTAGCTTATTACTCCAATTTCTGGGAGGTGGACAGTGTAGAGGACACTGAGGCAAGAACTATGACCAGGAAACTAACAGCATATTTTGCAAAGTACGGCATACCTGATATGCTATGCTCAGGCAATACGCCACAGCACACTGCAGCAGAATTCAAATGATTCAGCACCATACGGGAATCTGAGCACAGGATGTCTTCCCCGGGTATCCACAGGGCAACAGGAAGGCAGTCATCAGTAGAGACACCAAGAGACTGATGGCTAGGGAAAAGAGACGGGAAGGAATCAAAACAGTTTAGGCCTCAAACCCAGCTTAACAGAAATGTTTTCATTAGTTTAGAACAAATGTCAGTAGAAACCAGTGTTTATACTGAGCCGCCTCCTGCAATGTTTGCAAACCTGTGATTAGGAGACACCCTGGATGCCAGAAACACAGAGAGAATCAACAGTCACTCCATTACTTGGCAATCCAGGCACACACAAGTGATCTTTCTCTGACTCAAAGCTCACTTGGGATTCTTTCAGAGTGGCAGCCGTGTTAGTCTGTATCAGCAAAACAAGGAGTCCTTGTGGCACTAACTACTGTAAATTTGTGAGTCTCTCAGGTGCCACAAGGACTCCTCCCTGTTTTGGGGATTCGTTGGCTTCTGCAAATTAGCATGAAGCAGACTGAAAAAGATTGGGTCTGTCCTGTGAAAGCTGGGTGGGTGGCAGCAGTATCACTGAACAGTGCTGCCTGCAGAAAGTGCCCTGGGCAGTGGAGCAAATATCAGCTCATTAGAATCAGTTTTACCGCGCCAGATTCTGCTGCTGTTGAGCAGGCAAAACTTCCGCTGGTGCAGCCCAGGGGAGGCATTTATCAAGGGCATCCAACAGCAAAAGTCTTAAAGTCTGTGTCATCCCAATGCTTTGCACCTGGTGCAGTAATTTACATCTGTGCTAAGTACGTGCAAAGATGGTGTGAACTGCCACCAAAGCCTGAGGGTACTCCCCTTGCACTCACTGGGCCAGAGCCTGAGCTGGTAAAAGGAGCGGGGAGAGCACCATTGGCTATTAGTCTATCATAGGGTTTTATATTGCCACCCATCACTGCTTTAACAGGGATATGGTGATTTACATCACCTGAGGATATGGCCCTTTCTGCACAGGTATAAGTGACCAGGAAAGTTCATGGAGAATTAGGACTTTTGTTATATTTTTACAGTAAATAGCCAATAGCTAGGGCCCTTTGTTTTAAGTTTTTATTTTATTTATTTTTTTCCTGGGAATTTATCAGTGTTTATTACCACAACAACATAGGTGAAAATCAGTGTAAAAAACTATAAATAATTTTTCTGGGTAAATATCAGGGTTTATTTTGATGGATGGAAAGATGGGGGAAAGTATTGAGTAGATTAATGCTTTGAATTCCATTCATCTAATTCAGTGGTTCCCAAACTCATTCCGCCGCTTGTGCAGGGAAAGCCCCTGGGGGGGCTGGGCCGGTTTGTTTACGTGCCGTGTCCACAGGTTCCGCCGATCGTGGCTCCCAGTGGCCGCGGTTCACTGCTCCAGGCCAATGGGAGCTGCTGGAACCGCGGCCACTGGGAGCCGTAATCGGCCAAACCCGCAGACGCGGCAGGTAAACAATCTGGCTCAGCCCGCCAGGGGTTTTCCCTGCAGAAGCGGCAGAACAAGTCTGGGAACCACTGATCTATGTGTTTTGCTGCAGAATTAAATCAGAACTCAAAACACAATGCCTCCTCGGAGTTTAAGAAAACAATAGATCTCTAATCCCCAAATAAAACTTTTCCTTTGAATAAACAGTTTACTGTTGTAGACTTAGAACTATCAGCCTATAAATATTTATATTTAATAACTGGGCCACACCGTTTGCAGTGCATACACTCAACTTCATCCTTTTCTCCTGTTTTTGTTTTTTTAAAACTTTTGAATACTTCCTTGTGTTCTGAAACGTAGTGAGACAGATTTTCGTTTTCTTCTCATTTTAGTGTGTCAAATCCTTAAACTGTTATCTGCTAACAGCTTGAAATGTGTATGTGGTGGGCATGAGATTCATCAGTACGTTCAGACGTGCACACACTTCAGAGCTGCATGCCTGCCTGTTTGTTTATTGTGTGTATCTTCTAGACTAATACATAACCTTACTTCAACAGGCAGCTTTGCATATATACACAGACTAACGTATTATTGTAATACATATAGCTCATGTGCTGTATTGTATTTTCCTAATAAAACATGTTATTTTTATATATTTAAATGACACAAAAGTAGGGTGAAAATCAGGAAAAAAAGAATAATACTTTTTGTAAAACCTGGGACTATTTTGTTAAAAATTGGTTAAACTGAAAACAAAGAGGCTTACCAATAGCCTAATATGGTGTGTACTTTACTATTAATGACAGCATCCCGTTCTGTAGAGGCACCATTCATTCCAAAGGGGGCCATGGATCCCGTACAGACTGCACATGCCTTCTGTCAGCCCCACAAGCTCTCTTCCGTTTCTCAGTTTGCATTCATCCTGTTCCAAAATACTTTCCTTCCTGGCTCCTTGCCATTCCCATCACAAAGTGCCACTGCCAGCAGCTCCCTGTTCAGTTTAGTTACAATGCACCAGAGTGACAAAGTGCTGCTCAGTGGGCTGATGGCAGCTCTCACTATAATCTAACTTTCCAGTCCCAGCCCCTTATCTCTTCCAGATACTGAACCTTTTCGCTACTGTCCCCCCTTGCAGCAAGTCCACTGCTGCCACTGTGGGATGGCTTAGTGGCTCATGTGGCAAGTATGAAATAGTGAACCTTGCTGACGCTATAGAGTGCAGGGTCAGCTTTGCCTTTCAACCCTCTCACACAGATGAGCTGAATTCCAAGCACTTCACTATGTATTGATCTTTGAATGGGTCCTTCAAAAAAAAAAAAAAAAAAGCCATGAAGTCCTGTCTGCTCAGCCTGCATGTTAAAGATCCCATGTCACCTGAAAAAGTAATTTTCCCTCTGTTAAAAGAACGAGGAGTGCTTGTGACACTTTAGAGACTAACAAATTTATTTGGGCATGAACTTTCATGGGCTAAAACCCACTTCATCAGAGGCATGCTGTGGAAAATACAGTAGGAAGATATATATACACAGAGAACATGAAAAAATGGGTGTTGCCTACTGTATCTTCCACTGCATGCATCCGATGAAGTGGGTTTTAGCCCACGAAAGCTTATACCCAAATAAATTTGTTAGTCTCTAAGGTGCCACAAGTACTCCTCATTCTTTTTGCGGATACAGACTAACAAGGCTACCACTCTGAAACCTTTCCCTCTGTTGATATTCACCCCTTCTTGTCAACTGTTGGAAATGGGCCACATCCACTCTAATTGAATTGGCCTCATTAGCACTGATCCCCCCCCCACATGGTAAGACAACTCTCATCTTTTCATGTGCTGTATATTTATATCTGCTTACTGTATTTTCCACTCCATGCATCTGATGAAGTGGGTTATAGCCCACAAAAGCTTATGCTCAAATAAATTTGTTAGTCTCTAAGGTGCCACAAGGACTCCTCATTGTTTTTGCTGATACAGACTAACTCGACTACCACTCTGAAACCTGTCATCAGTGTTTACGCTTGGGTTTGTGGTCCAAATTATCCTCATTCCATTGCTCTGTGCCTGTGTGATACTAGCAGACCGGGGGCCAGCTCATGCCAAGGGCCAGGGCCTCACTGAACAGTGACAAATGCATAGATGGAAACAGTCTGGCTCACCTGTGGGTTAGTATAGTTACAATAGATATTAGTTTTATAAGAATGTGTTCAGACTTTATGGACTGCTTGTAAGGTGCTGCATGTATTAATCTTACTTATACTATCTGTATCCCATGGTATAAAGCAGTGGCTTTCAAATCTTTCCAGATTATTGCATCCCTTTCAGGATTTTGATTTGTCTTGTGTACCGCCAAGTTTCACCTCATTTAAAAACTACTTGCTTACAAAATCAGACATAGAAACACAAGTGTCACAGCACACTATCACTGAAAAATTGCTGACTTTCTCATTTTTACCATATAATTATAAAATAATTTAAATATAAATATTGTACTTACATTTCAGTTTATAATGTATAGAGCAGTATGCACAAGTCACTGTCTGCATGAAATTTTAGTTTGTACTGAATTCACTAGTGTTTTTCATGTAAAACTAGACAAATATCTAGATGAGTTGATGTATCTCCTGGAAGACCTCTGTGTACCCCTAGAGATCCATGTACCCTTGGTTGAGAACCGCTGGTATCAAGTTATATTGTGTGTTTGCATTGTAAACCTCTGTAATTGTGTACCTCACCAAACAGGAAAAGAAGTGTTAATTAAGGTCAAGTGCTCGTCCTGCACACATGTTGACCCATTGAAGGCAAATGACATATTGTGTAGCATCAAAGGACAGAGATACCTTGTTGGTTGCATTCCTAATTCCCTCCAGGAAGGGGAGACCTATGCATAAACTCATCCTATCATCTTGTATTTTGGGTTGACAGGAATAAAAATCCCTGACAATGAGAAATTGGGTCTTTTTATGCTGTCTGGACTCTGAGGTGCAAAGATTCCTAAACATAAACAAGAGATTCCTATGTCGCTTGGCATGGGTCAGCCCTAAGGACATATAGAGCTGCTTATTACAGAACCTTATCTTACCTTTTCAAATCTAAGACTGTAACACATTTGTGTGTATATGTTTCCTGTTTTAACCTTGTTAATAACTCTTTCTTGTTTCTTTTTCCTAGTTAATAAACCTTTAGTTAGCTTGTTACAGGATTGGCTACAACTGTTGTTTTGGTTTGAGATCTGAGCACCATTGACCTAGGGTAAGTGACTCGTCCTTTGGAAGTGGGAGTAACCTGAATATTACCATCATTTTTAGTGTAAAGAACCATCTATCACCAAGTCTAGCTTACCTGGGGGACAAGACAGACTGAAATGCTCAAGGGGATTGTGTGTCACTCCAAGGTGAGACTTTTATAGTGTGTTAGGAGTTCATCCTTTTTCTTGGTTGGTGAAATCTAATTCTAGAACATACAACCTGTTTGGGGTGTCTGCCCTGCTTTTTGACAGTTTGTCCTGAGGTTAGCACTCATGATCGATTGTGAGCCACTCCAGACAGTGTGACACAGCCTATTTGTAGCCATGCTTCACCCCAGAGATTGCTGCATTTCTTAGTAGGGCTTGTATACTGCATGAAGATGAAATGCACGACGTTATTCCATTGATGGTGCACAGAAACCCACACCACTCAGTCCACTGAGACCCCGTATTATCTAGTTTCTATGCCCTTGCATGGAACCAGAACTCCTACTATACTCAGTCCTCAGGGCTTTCCTCTTGCCTCTCTAGGCCCCTCTAGTGCAGGTGCCAGTTTCTCTTGCAGTGTCACAGCTTTTAGCGCCCCATTTTCTCTGGCAGAACTTGTTCAAAGAGCCAGTGCTTCTCCTCAGTGGTGCTAGTGCTCAGGGTACGTCTACACTATAGGGTAATTTTGAATTAACATAAACTGGTTTTATAAAACAGATATTATAAAATTGATTGCACGCGGCCACACTAGGCACATTAATTCGGCGGTGTGCGTCCATGGTCCGAGGCTAGCATCGATTTCCGGAGCGTTGCACTGTGGATAGCTAACCAATAATAACAATAACAATAACTTCAATTTGCAGCCACACTAACCCTAAATCGATATGTTAATATCGATTTTAGCGTTACTCCTCTCGTTGGGGAGGAGTACAGAAATCGATTTAAAGAGCCCTTTAAATCGATATAAAGTGCATTGTAGTGTGGACGGGTACAGCGTTAAATCGATTTAACGCTGTTAAAATCGGTTTAACTGCGTAGTGTGGACCAGGCTCCACAAGGAAAACAAAGGAAAGAATGGATCAGTTTTGTAATAGTCACTAGATGGCGCTGTTTGCTGTAGTGTGTTCACTGCAGTGCTTACATTGTAGTGAAAGAGGTCATAGAATCATAGAATATCAGGGTTGTAAGGGGCCTCAGGAGATCATCTTGTCCAACCCCCTGCTCAAAGCAGGACCAATCCCCAAGTAAATCATCTCAGCCAGGGCTTTGTCAAGCCTGACTTTAAAAACCTCTAAGGAAGGAGATTCCACCACCTCACTAGGTAACCCATTCCGGTGCTTCACCACACTCCTAGTGAAATAGTGGTTCCTAATATCCAACCTAAACTGCCCCCACTGCAACTTAAGACCATTGCTCCTTGTTCTGTGCTGGGGTTCAAGCAATTTTTTTACTTTCATAACTGATGCGCCAAGCCCAGAGGTGCCAGGGCTATGAACTGCCAAGCCCAGAGGTGCTGGGGCTCAGCCCTGACAAAAATTAACCATTGGTTTGCTTAGGGTGACCAGGTGTCCCAATTTTATAGGGACAGTCTCGATTTTTGGGTTTTTTTTAAATAGGCACTTATTACCCCCCACCCCTGGTCCTGATTTTTCACACTTGCTGTCTGGTCACCCTAGGTTTGCTGCAAGGTTTTGGATGGTCTGTGCCTTACATCTGAATTCTGGGCTGCAGGGGTTGGGGGGAAGAGGGATGCTTCCCCGTAAACTGCACCTATCCAAAAAACAGAGCAGTGAACTAACATGCCCTTAGGGTGCCACTATTTAACAAGTCTTTTAGCCGGCAGGTAAGAGTGTAACTGTACAATCAACAGGTTGATTTCAGTGTCAAATAAGCTTCTCTCAGAAGTGTTGCCCTGTTGTGTGGCACCCTATTGCATGCAGTGGCGAGGGGTGTCCCATGCTGTTTGTGCCATGAGCAATCTGCAGTGTGCAGATTTAAGTGGCATCGCCTCCTGTGCATCACTAGCCCCCATTCCCCTTCTCCAATCCAGCTCCATTAGGACATACTTTCTCCTACAACACAGACCAGATGCTGGCCCTGGGTCTATCCCCTTTGCAGCTCCAGAGCTGCACAAAGAAGATATCTAGGAATTGCTCTGGTGTAGGCACAACCAGGTCTATGCTACCCACTCCCCATTTCAGGTGTAAGGAGCCTGTTGGAGGTGATTCCTAGCAGGTGTCAGCATAATTTAGAGCAGTGGTTCTCAAACTAGGGCCGCCACTTGTTCAGCCCCTGGTAGGCTGGGCTGGTTTGTTTACCTGCCGCATCTGTAGGTTCAGCCAATCGTGGCTCCCACTGGCCATGGTTCGCCGCTCCAGGCCAATGGGGGCTGCAGGAAGCGGTGCAGGCTGAGGGACATGCTGGCCAGTGGGAGCCGCGATTGGCCAAACCTGTGGATGTAGCAGGTAAACAAACCAGCCCAGCCCACCAGGGGCTTCCCCTGAACTAGCGGCAGCCCTAGTTTGAGAACCACTGATTTAGAGCAGCCGGCAAGGCTGCTCTCAATTATGCAGGGACTGTGTTAGCCCCTGAACAGCTGCAGGATCAGGGGAGCAAACAGATCACTTAGTTTCTCCTTCCTCTGGGTCCTGTGCCAACCTCAGCTCAGTCAGAGCTGGAGATCTGGCCCTACATGTTTATTACTTATCATTAATATGGCAGTAGTGCCTAGAGGCCTCAACCAGGGTAGGGTGCTGTACAAACACATAAACAGCAGTCCCTGCCCCCACAGAGTGCACAATGTAAAAGACAAGCCATGGCTGGAGAATGAGACAAAACAAGCAGAAAGGGGGAAAGGAGAGACCAAAAGTAACAGGTTGTTTAGCACAGAATGCAGGGGTAGCAGGAACCCATTGTATTGGCATGTCAAACTCCAGTTAGCTGGCACAATCATGATCATCTAGTGGCTGTTTGGTGTCTTATGTCCTCAGTTTGACTTCTAGTGGCGAGGTGTCCCACCACCCACAAACCAGCAACATAGCCAACACCTCAAAGGTCACAGAGACTCAACTCCCTTCTTCCAGATCCGGCTGAGGAAGCTCACAGCACTGCTTCTGCCCTTGCTCTTCTGTAGATTCACAGAAGACTCCAGGCTCCTGGGCAGTCTAGGCACAAGCCTTCTCTAGTTCTTAAATATCTACAAGTAACGATAATGTTTTTAAAAGGAACTGATCCTTGCCGTTTAGAACTGGAACTCTCTGGAGACTCCATTGGACTTGTATAATTCAGGGCTCTGGCCCAACTCGCATTCTATAGAAATTCTAGCTTTTGTTTTGTTTTGTTCTTGGCAAGGTAGACTGGTAAAGAAATTGAAAACAGATTATTGGGGAGAAAACTACTTCAATTTTTAGACAACTGTCTCTTGTGCATCTGGCTCCATTCCTGACCATTCCCCAGCTGTGACGCAAGTCTGGGCTATAATAAGCTCTTCCCCTGTGGAAACTGGACGGTTCACTTTAAAAAAGGATAAATATCTGGGAACGATGCTGGGCAAATAATGTAAAGATTCATTGGAACCTGTACATGAATCCACATTGGTCATGTTCACACTACCAGGCACATCTGCGGGTGAGAATTTTACTGGCAAACGTAGTCACAGAAGGTGAATTGCAAAGTCAGTCGCGTATGCATGCATGGGACTAAGTTTCCCTGAATAATCGACTATGTTTGGGCTGAGAACTGGACTTGAGCCCAGGACCTTAAGAGCTAAAAGCACAAGTCTCTACCACTTAAAATAAGAGTCTGTCTATACTGCATTCAGAGGTGATTGCAGCTCAGGGATGCATATCTACACTAGCTTTAATCCAGATAGCACAGCTAAAAATTGCAGTGAAGTAGCAGCTGCATGGGTGTCAGTATGGGCTAGCAATGTTGAGGGGTGCCCAGGGTACTGGGCTGGCTTGTGCTGACACGTGTGCCACCAGATCTTCATTGCTATTTTAGCTGTGCTAGTTCGATTAAAGCTAGCACGGTGTGCCAACCCACGCTGCAGTCACATCTTCGACTGCAGCGCAGACATACCCTAAATCCTGTACAAGACTAGGACACCTCTTGCATTCACCAGCCACTAGAGGAAGACAGAGGCTCACACATTCCACTGCTTATGTGCTCATCCAACCAAGGAACAGGAAACAACCCCAAGTGACCAGTCTCACAGTTGTTCCTTGTCATTGATCAGTCTACAGAGTTAAAAATATGAGAAGATATGCATCTGCTCAGTTCTGATAATAAAGACAATTGGAGAGAACTGTGATCCACTTAATGTTCCACAAACAGAAAAATTCACGAGAACAACTATTCATTGTTGTTTATTCACTTCATTCCACTTTGGCGTACTTTCATTCAGTTCTCCTTCCTGGCCCAGCTAGCCTCTTGGAGAAAGGAAGGTTGAAATGGATCATGCTAATTAGGTCTAACACTCTTTCTGAATGGCTATTTTCTCCTTCAACTGCAGTTTGCATGAGAGGTTCAAGAGGCTGGCTTGTGTTTCCCATTCACAAATTCATCAGAAGTGAATGGTTGGGAGACTGGATGTCTTGTGGAGTCAGCAGTGGGCCAGAAGTGATAGTATAATCCTTCCTTTGGGGAAGGATTGTAAAAGAGTTCTACTGGGATATTGTGAGAGGTCTGCTATAAACCCCCAGGGTCAGACTTAGATATGGACAGAAATCTCTTTAATACTATTACAGATGAATACTTTTGGAATTGTACATTCCTGCACATAGAAATGCACATAGAAATGCTCCTAATGCTGACAGGGCCCACTTATTCCTGGATGTGATAGATGACATATATGGCAGTTTTCTTCATCAAACTGTGACTAAACTAACAAGAAGTGATGCAGTGTTATACCTGGTTTGGGTAAGTAGTAAGGACATCTTAGAACAGCTGGTCATAGGAAGTAAGTTTGGATCGAGTGGTCACTGGATCGAGTGATTCAGTTTAAATTGCATGGAAGGATAATCAAAACCAGATCATCAACTATGACTTTTTATTTCAAAAAGGCAGACCTGGAGAAGTTAAGGGAATTAAAGAAGTCAAGTAGACTGAAGAGATCAAGAACTTAATATGTGGAGAACATGTGGAATTTCTTTAAATCGACTATACAAAAACTATCTGAAATTTGCATCCCAAGCAAGGGGAAAACTTGTAGAGAAAGGCTTCAGACCCAGCAGGATGAACTACCTCATAAAGGTAAGCAGAGAGCCTCTAGGAAATGGAAAAGGAAAGCTACATCTTGCAAAGAAAGCTATATCATGGAGGTTAGAAAATGAAGGACTAAACTGAGAATTGTGAAAAGCCAAGCTGGATTAGCTCTTGCCAAAGAAATTCAAATAAGGTTTCTTAGTTACATAAATAAAAAGAGAGTAAGGAAGGATGAGGTTGGGCTGCTCTGCAGTCTGGATGGGAAGAAGATTAAACATAATCTAGGTATGGCCCCAAACCTAAATGAGTACTTTGCCTCAGTTTTCAATAATATGGAACATGTGTGTTTAGGCAGTGCAGCTGATGGAAATGAGTGTCTAGAAATGGAAATGACCACATCTGAAGTGAAAGAAAAACTGAAGGAGCTTAACACACTCAAATCAGAGGTGTGGGAATGACCCGATCACTTCCATCCCAGAGTACTGAAAGAACGGGCACATGCGATTGCTAGTCTGATAGCAAGGATTTTTTATAAATCTGTTTTTTGGGGGGTAGTAGCATCTGATTGGAGATTAGTGAAGGTCATAACTTACATTTAAGAATGGGGAGAAAAAGTGATCCAGGAAATTAGACCTGTTAGTCTGACCTAAGTAGTATACAAAGCGCTAGAACGGATTGTGAAGGAAAGAATCATTAAATTCATGGAGGTAAATGGTAAAGAGGCTGCAATGCACCATGGGTTTACCAAAAGTAGATCATGCCAGACTAACCTGATTTCCTTCTTTGAGAAAATAACTGATCTTTTGTATAAGGGAAGTGCAGTACTTGGAGTTTAGTAAAGCAAGCGAGATGTTACCACATGGGAAATTATTAGTTACATTAGAGAAGATGAGGATCAGTACAAGGACTGTAAGGAACTGCTAAAATGGAGAAGCGACAGGTTGTGCTGAAAGGTGGTTTATTGAATTGGAGGGGGTTACTAGTAGATTTCCTCAAGGATTGATCTTGGGACCAATCTTATTCAATATTTTTCTTAATGACCGTGGCACAAAACATAGCAGGGTGCTAATGACATTTGCTGATCAGACAAAGCTGGGAGGCATTGCCAACGCAGAGGAGGATCAGAATATTATACAGGGAGATCTGGATGACCTTGAAGACTGGAGTGAGAGAAATGGGATGAAACTCAATAGTACAAAGTGCAAAGTCATGCACTTAGGGGGTCTAATAATAGGAATTTCTGCTACAGAGGAGGAGAGAGACCTGTGTCTCGGGGTCGATCCCAGGATGATTATGAGCCACCAGTGTAATGTGAAAAAAGGCAAATGCAATCCTAGGATGTATCAAGTGAGGCACCTTCAGCTGAGATAGAGAAGTCTTAATGATGTTGTACCAGGCACTGGTAAGACCTCAGTGGGAATACTGTGTACAGTTCTCCACACCCATGTTCAAGAAAGATTCATTTAAATCAGAACTGGTACAAAGAAGAGCTACTAGGATGAGCAGGGAAATCAAGGACCTGTCTTATGACAGGATGCGAGAAGAGCTTGGCTTGTTTAGTCTAGCAAGAAAGCAGCTAAGAGGGGACATGGTTTCTGCTGTCTATAAGTCCATTAGGAGGATAAATAGCCATTTAAGCTAAAGGACAATGTTAGCTCAAGAACAGATGGATATAAATTGGCCATGAACAAATTCAGCCTGGAAATCAGCATAAGATTTCTAACCATCAGAGAGGTGAGTTTTTGGAACAGCCTCCCAACAGGAGTTGTGGGAGCTGTGACGGAGTTCATTCACTGTTGGGGCACTTCCATGTGGCTAGGTCTGGGGATTAGCTTCACTCAGGTCTGATGCCCTCTTTTTGCACTATGGTCTCTCTCTCTTCAGGACCAGGATGCTCCCTCCTCATGACTCAGCCCTCCAGCCAGGTCACTATAGTCCTCCCCTTCTGGGCTATCAAAGTGTCACTGGGTCAGTTGTCTACCTATTCCAGACAATCTTCCAGTCCAGGCCAAGTCCTGTGCCACTTCCCCAGAGGCTGGTAGGAGAACATAGGATCACTCACTCCTCCAGGTTCCAGTCCAGGGACCCTTTGTCTAGCAACTCTGATCTGCTTGTTCCCAGACCCGGTCACTAATTCGCTGCACTCCTTCCCATTTCCCTGCTCTATCCTCTGGGTTTAGGGGCCCAAACGCCATCCTCCCAAGAAGCAGCTGTAGACTACTCCTTTCTTTGTCTTCTTGACACACTCTGCAGCCCCAAACACTTCTCTCTTCTCAGAGGGAATAACTGCAGACTACTCCCCTAGCAGCCCTCTTCTGTTCTTTATATAGGCCCAACCTGCTCCTTCCCCGCTGGGCTCCATCTTCACTTAGTGCTGGTCCTTCAAGCCTAAATCTTTTCCCAGGTACAGCCTACTAGGTTAATTAACCTAATTTAACCCTCTCTTGTGGGAGGTGGACACCCCATGACAGGGGCAAACAACTGAATTGTTTTTAAGAGAGAGATGGACAAATGTGACTGTGATTGTATGATGGGGCTGCTTGTGATGGTAGGAATAGGGCTCAACAGGCCTGGGGTTCACTTCTGTTTTATGTTTTATGTTCCTAAAAACTCTTGCTTTCAGAATTTCCCCTCTGCCCCATCAGTTATGGATTTTTTTAACTCCTTCCTCTGAAGCATCAGGGATGGCTACAGTTGGAGATGGGAACCTGGACAGGGAGAACCAGGGCTCTGAGCAGGAAGGAATAGCTCAGTGGTTTGCACATTGGCCTGCTTAAACCCAGGGTTGTGAGCTCAATCCTTGAGGGGGCATTTTTAGGGAGCTCAGGCAAAAATCTGTCTGGGGATTGGTCTTGCTTTCTGCAGGGGGTTGGACTAGATGACCTCCTGAGGTCCTTTCCAGCCCTGCTATTCTATGATTCTTTCTCTCAGGTGCTCGCCTGGCTGGCTCATGCTCAGGGTCTAACTGATCATTATATTTGAGGTCAGGAAGGAATTTTCCTCCAGATCAGACTGGCAGTGGGCTTGGGAGCTTTTCACCTTCGTCTGTAGCACGTGGGCACAGGTCACTTTTCAGGATTATCTGGTTATGTCTCACTTAATCAGTTCCCTGCCATTGTAGGGGTCTCAGGCTCTCATGCACCTCAGTCTCTCCTGTCCTCTGCCTGTGGCACATAACAGTTTAGTCCCCAGAGGACCATAATACTTTGGTCTCATTTCCATTGTTGGATTTAGTGTGCAGGTGCTGGGTGGTGTTGGTGATGGCCTGTGATACACAGGAGGTCAGACTAGAATAGATCTGGTGAACTCTTGTGGCCTTAAATTTTTTTACCCTGTGACAGAGCCTTTCATCTGTAGGTGACTGGTTCCACTTCAGCTGGGGTTAACAGTGACCAAGAACCATTGCTGTCTGAAAACTAGTGACCTGTGGTGGGAAAGGAGTCCAGTCCCCATGTGATATGGACACTTGTTCAATATCATTGCAATGCAGGTCAAAAGTCTTTAGGGGAGCAGCTCGGCCTTATGCTTAGGTGGGGTCCTTCTAGGTCACGGCCGGGAAAGCTTGATCTTCTGCTTTGTGGCTTTAGAAAGAACTTGACTATGCAGCGCTGCCAGCCAGCCCCATTCATCAATGTGAAAATCACTTTAAAAAGAAGAACTGGGGTGTGGGGAAAGGAATGCAAATCAGGATGGATTGTTCTGCCATACTCTGAATTCCTCGGCATCGGGGTGGTTGAGTCGCGCCTATAACATTACTACAGGACAGGGTTTTGCTTAATGCAATCCATACGTATACACACTTGTGTCTCATCATGTGCCAGGACTTAATTTTTGGAAGCACCCAGAGCCAAGTACATAATAAATCAGGCACCAGCCTCCATCCAAGACACATTCAGCCAGCATAGTCTTCTGAGAAATGAGCATTTAGCTTTTAATCTGAACACCTGCATTGTGCAAGAAAACCACATGGATCAGGGACAGGGTATTGTCTCGCAAATGAAAAGTATGCTGCTATTCTGACATCATTTCCTTAGTCATTTCTCTGCACCCCATCATTAATGTTTCACCTTCTCTGGAGGGTGGGAGAAGAGCAGACTCATGTGCCCTGTTCTCTCAAGCTCCGTGTATATTTGAGCCCAAATTCACTGGCTAACAAAGCACACCTAGGTCCATTGGCGTCAGTGTGTATTTGCACCCATTTATGTCAGCATTGAATGTGGCCCTGCCTCTCCAAATATCTGATGAGAGGTCTTTGCTCCCAGTGACCTGCAGAATCTCTTCCCCACACCAGTGCACCAAATGCAGAGAAGAGGGCGGTGATATGTGTTCACATCTTCCTTTAATCGCCATCATCCCCGTGGATATGTCAGTAACAGAGCCTCTCCACTCAGGAAAGAATACTTCCTTAATCACAGAGATTACTTGCAGCAGCAGCAGGGTCCTGGTGTTTTGTTAACAGCCCCTCCCCTCAATGCACGAGTTGGGTCTCTGCACCTGGATGGCAGAGCTCGCCGTGTGCACTGGAGTATTTGCATACAGGTATGTCAGAAGTGTGCACAGAGTTTGGAAATCTGGACTCTGCCTTCACGTGCATGCAACAGTGCAGGATCATTTGCACGAACACAGAGACTACTCAGAATGTAAACTTTTCATTCAATCTTCCCATCTGTGCCTTGTTCCTATGCTGGCCTGGTTGTTATTTCACCTGCACAGAAGCTTGCTTCAGCCAAGGGGCCTCATGAACAGCTTGACTCAGAATCAAACCAATTCCACGGTGCATGGTCTTCCAAGTCAGCTCGTTCTCACACTCCAGGCTTTCCCTCCTTTCATCCAAAGTACCCACCTGACCCCTGGTCTCAGCTCATGACAAACTCAAGAGAATGGGGATGAAGCAGAAGGGGGAAAGCAGGATGCTGGGAATGGCCTTGAGAAGCGGTAGGGGAGGATTCGCTGAACTGCCTCTTGTTTTCTAGTGCTGTATCCCTGGGCAGCAACAGGACTGCCCAGCCAATGGGTCTCAGCCCCAGGCTGGAAGGAGCTGGGAGTTCTGTCTCCATGATCCATTTTGTTCTTGGCTTCTGCTGAGATTCCCAACAAGGGGGCCCATTAGTGCCAACTGTGAGTGTGGTTTGTGTGATGCAGACACCTGACCATAGGAACCAGACTGAGTGAAAAGACCCAACCCATTTCGCACATGGGAGACCAAGCAGCCATCAGCTGGAAATGCCTCTCACTATTAACTTGGCCTGGACTGGAACTGGCATCCAGATCCCTGGAGCAGCTGGGTCTCCCTGGTCTGGTTATTGCCCACTCTTTTTAACTACACTTAACACAAAACAGCTTCTGAGATCAGCAGCAGATTAAACAAAACAAACCCTCTCCTTTTAACGTAGATGCATGGACTGAAAGCGCAGTGTCAGGTGAGCCACCTGGCAGAGCTGGGGTGGGGAGTGGGAATGCAGATGCCCCGAAATTACAAGGAGAAGGCATTGTCCTCCAAGAGGAAGAGGGGTGTGCAGAGAGAACCACCTTTGCTAACACTGGCCCTTTTCTTTCACACCGCTGGTAAGTATTCAGCATCTGCCAGGCAGCTGTCCCACATGGCCAGGGAGCTCCTGGCTGGGGCAGAGAGCCAGAAAGAAATCTGTGCCTTCGGCAGGAGCAATGGGAATTTGGGGATTTCACGGTTTCAAGCTGGAGCTTCACAACTGATGGTTCAGTTCAGCAGAACAGAGGAGCGGCGCCAGGGTTTCTGGTGCCCTAGGCAGAATTCGGGGGGTGGCATTTTGTGCGCTCCCCACTGGGCACGCGGGAGCTTCCGGTTCAGTTCCCGTTGTGCCGTCAAAGAAGGACCCTCTGCCGAAATGCCGCAGGCGACAGCGGCAGTCATTGAGCTGCTCAATTGCCTGCCGCTGTTTTCCACGGCACATTGGCAGAAGGTCCTTCTTCGGCGGTGCAACGGGAGCGGAACCGGAAGCTCCCGCGTGCCCCGTGGGGAGCGCTCAAAATGTCGCCCCCTGAATCCTGGCTCCCTAGGCGACCGCCTAGGGTCGCCTAATGGAAGCGCCGGCCCTGGCAGAACCCACACTGGAGCAGTCAGTGCTGCCCAATTAGCTGTGGAGAGGCCCTAGAAAAGGCTAGCACTACTGCTAGGGCAACAGTGCAGCCACCCAGAGACAGGACGTAACCTCCACAGACACCCACAGGGTCACAAAGACCTGAGGAGACAGCCACCAAGACACAAAGTCGTAGAGACATGGAGAGATAGGGAAAGCTAGAGACAGCTAGAGATTTCGGAAATGAATAGTACCTCAAGGAGAGCTTCCGAGCGTGAGAGAAGGGAGAAAAGCAGAGATCCCATGAAATCCACTAGGGACCCGGTAACACAGATCTCATTTCCCTGGGAAGCATTCAGATACTCTAGTGGCGGATGCAGCAGAAGCCCTTAATGTTGTTAGACAGAGACAGACCCAGAACCATGGAGAACTGGGAGTACACAGACATAAGGCACAGAGACAGGCAGGGGAGACCCAGGCATGTGTAGCTACAGGCAGAGACACAGACCAAGGGGGAGGCAATTCTATAGCTGAGTACTTTCTGTTTTTCAGATGTTCCCCCTGCCCCATGCGTCCCCACCCCCAGGTCTCCTGTAAGGTACCCCATCCCAGGGCTGCGAGCTGAGGCTGTGCCTAAGCTTTGCCACCCATGCCCTCTTTCATTTGTGCTGCATTTTCAATACAGTTTTCACTGGTGCAAGCCCTCTTGTACCAAAGTCCCATTTTAGGAGGTCAGGAATAGGGGCCAGACCGGGCTAGGTTTGAATGCAGGGACAGGCAGGAAAGTGTGAGCTTGAAGCAAACAGGAAAAAGGCAGGTTCCCTGGATTGCTATTTTTAACTCCTCAAACAGCTTTAGTGCCACAGTGTTTAGAAATAAAAACCCAGAGTTTCCTGCCTTCCTGTTCAACGCTGTCAGCTATTTCCTGGCAGATGTTTCCAGGGTCCTGTGCTTGCAGGCAGGAGGGGAGAGGCTGGGCAAAGGAAGGGAACCTGTGCTTTCTCCTTCCAGACAGGCACATCCCTGGAAAGAGCTTATCTCTCACCACTGGGTGTCAAAGAGAACATTGCCCAAAAGCAAGGGGCCCACTCTGATGATAATGACTATCAGCTGACAAGGCACCTCCCTGCGCCAGGCAAAAGCCACACACTGCTGTAGAGAGTCACCCCCTCCTCGGGCATGGTTATATTAACACAAAGGTAGTTCAAACACTCCCCGAACCTCAGCCTAGGCTTGGCTGCTCTACGGAGGGGCATGTTGATTGGTTATCTGCCTGTGATCCTAGGTTCCTTTTCTATATTCAAGGTGGGGTCTAATGAGCCACACCTGCCCCAGGGAATCCCCAGTAATTAACCTGCATCTCCTTTCAAGATTCCAATACCTGTTCATGGGGTGGGGCAACCAGAGTCTCCTACTCCTGACGATAACCCTATGGCAATACCAAACGTACATGACCCATTGCAGAACAGGCCCCTGACCCCTGCAGCTTGCAGTCCAACACAGAGAAAACAACGCTGGGGTGCCCAAGGCCGTGAAGACGATGCTGCCTGACAGGTCAGTGTCAGGGGATCCACAGCTGCAGTGAGGCAGAGGATGGTTGGCACAGGCAGAGTCGGAGGCTGGTCTATGCATGGCAGACAGCATCAAAGAAGGCACAAAGCTGAGAACAGGAGGAGGAGACCTGGGGAGCAGTGTGGCTTGCACCACAGCCTTCATTAGCGATGACAACAAACACATAGGACACAGCTATGGGCCAGAGGAGAGGGATCTCCACAGTTAAACCTGAAAAGCAGGATTCTCAGCCTGCCAAAGCCCAGATATGGGATAAAGACTCAGAATGCAGGGCACATATCAAAACCAAAATGCCAAACAACATGGTTCTACATTTCATCAGCCTAAATAACATTGTCTCTAACCTCCAGCTCCAGATTTTGCTTTTCCTGGTGTTGATAATTTGCAGAAATGGCACCGAGAACCCCTCAAATAGGGGTAGGATGGCAACAAATTTGGACTCGAAATACAAAGATGATGGCTGACAGTTATGTGAATGAGACAAGGTAGGTGAAGATCTTTTATTGGAGCAACATCTGTTGGTGTAAAGTACAAGCTTTTGAGCTATACAGAGCTCTTCTTCAGCTCTGGGTAAGGAAGCAGAGTGTCTGAGCAAAATACAAATTGGGACAGATAGTTAAGCAGAATGTGTAAGGCATGGTGTAGGTGACCCGGATAACTGTGTGGGTGAAACCACACACATCACGACGCTCTCGAATGAACTCCCGCAGAAAAATGATAAACGACAAAACCACACTATCACCCATGGGCGAACACTTTTCACACAGTGATCACTCCATATCTGATCTTTCAATACTTGTCCTCCAAGGAAACCCAGCACAACATCTTCAAAAGACAAGCCTAGGAACTTAACTCTGCTAGACACCTAGAGCCATGGACTTAATACGGACACTGGTTTTATGGCTCATTACAACAATTTGTAACACATCACGCTTCCTGATACCCTTACCTGTCCACTTCAAACCTTTTATGCATAACAATATAACCCCCAAATGCCCAGTGACTACCTCCACTTGAGTTGGTCCAGTAAAAGATGTTAGCAGACCTACTTCTCTCTCTCATAGACTGCAATGGACAGAGCTAGAACAGCACTGCAAAAAATGTATATAAATGATAGATATGGATTTGACCAGATTCTCAGGACACACACAAACGTGTGCTTGCATTTGTATAGATACCTTGCACATGTAATTACCAAGCTTGTGCTTGCAGCTGTAGTAATTGTGCAGAGAACTGACTCATTGCACTTCTAACCATCTGCACATGCAACTACCAAGACTGTGTGGCTTTGCATGCACAATGGTGAAAAAACCCTTCCTCTGCTTAAAAAGTTAGTTCACAAATATTGATTCCTAGCCCTGAAACGTACAACGGCTCAAGGGCTGTGTGAACATGCAGACAGGCTTCATCAACAGGATACAGACTAAGGATTTTGGGCTCTGAAAGCATGTTTTCCTGGACACCAGATCAATGGGGTACTACATTAGCATAGACCGTAGAAAGAGCTGCTGTATCTCAACAGAACTGGGAGAAGTGAAGAATGCCAGTGGTTTGACGAGGGTCAGCTAATGATTATAGTGGTCACAGGTAACCTGTGCCACTGTTTCTCTTTGCCAGCAGGCCCAGTCCACATCTACTAAGCCAAATCATGGGGCAACCATGGTTTACACCAGGCCAGAGTAATTCTGGGTTGCTCCAAAGAGTTGGGCATGTCCCAGGATATGCTCCAGTGTGGCCAAAGCTTTGAGATAGTTTTTAATAGCTCTTTCATTTGACTGGATCTTCTTTTCAAACTGTGACTGAGACACATACAAGCAGGGAGAAGAAGAGGTTAATACTGAAACTACAAGCAGCTTATTTTTTGTGTCATGTATAACACCAAGCATTGGTCATCAACAGGGTTTGCACTCAGGACCTTCATATCCACACCACAGACCTGTATCGCTTGACCTAAAGGAATAACTCTATTAGGTGACAGCAGTACTAGGCTGTTACCCTTTACTGGGCCAGCCTATAGTGGGGAATGTGATATGTACTTTGCCAGTGTATTGCCTGTGCAAATCTTCTGAGTGCTCAAGTCACAATCTGGAGTCTGGGATGTGAGAGGAGCAGCCTGGTGAGAAGACCCTTTAATGTGCTTTCCTGATGACTTGATGGGTGCAAACTTCCTCATTGCAGGCAGCTGCTTCACTAGGATAACTTGCACCTTAGTGTGCTCTGTCCCTGATCTGGAAAGCACAACTCTGGAGGAATCCTGTGTCCATGCTCCCTTCACCATTCACTTCTCAGTCCTCTCCTCCATTTCCAGGATTGGCATTTCAGACTGTTTCTTAAAAAGGGTTTGTGGAAGGACAAAATGTAACGTCCTCTGAACTGGGTGAGTGCAGAGTGATTTGGATTCGGGGCAGTCCCATAATCAAGCCACTTGCACTCTTTTCTGGCATCACCCGGCAGGCAGAAGCAAACCTCACCGGGTCTTGCTGCCCCTTCTCCTGAGGGATAGTCGGGTGACAGTGCATTCCAATTCCTAAATAAAGGCCAGGCTGTGTTTATGTGATACTAGGGCCAGCGTACTTGGGGAAGAAGCTACTTGCTGGCAGTTCCACTCCATCTCCGCTGTGAGCCAAGTTGCTGGTCCTGTTCCCAGGTTTGAGGGAAATTGTTATGGAAGGAAGTGTTGCTCTGTTGATCCCCAGCAGGGGCTCCTGCTATTTTTGCTCTGTGTCAGAGAAATCTGGGCTGCCTTCAGGATGGTAACAGATTTCACCACACAGGCCAGATTCCCACTCAGAGATGAATGTTACAGTGGCCTTCAAGGCCTCCTCTCAATCCACAGAACTGCAGCTCTCCACAAGCTGCCTCTCGCATTTCAGGCTGGGCAGGAGACTTTATCTGCTTAGGCTTTTTAAAGGGAGATTCAGAAGCGACCCCTTTACCGGCGACCCGTCTGGCCAGGTGATTCGAGTGAGGGAATTCCAGAGTGCAATACTACCAACAGAACAGGCTGAATTAAGCAAGGAGAAATGACACCCATAAATTCATGGCATACGGGACATAACCTAGAATTAGCAGACACTAATTCAGACCACGATACATCTCACTAAGTCAGGCATGGGCTTTTTTTTTTTTTTTTTTTTTTGGCTTTGTTTTAAATAAATAATTATAAAATGCTTCTGAAATCACTAGCAGAAAATGCAGAAGTTCCAGCAAGTTCTAACAGCTCACTAAGCTGTGTGCTTCCACAACTGAGGTTCAGTAGGGCAGGTTTATACAGGGAAGGGCTCGGGGATTTGGCTGGGCATAGTTCCACTTTGTAGCCAATGGGATTCCCTTGAAAGGGAGCAGGACAAGCACGGTGGAAAGCCTACAGGTTTCCATTAAATGAGTGCTGGAGGATTTCGCTGACATACCCTGGAAAGCTAAATCAGCATCTACTACACAGGCCCTTTCCTTGCAGCGTGGCAGGGAGAGCGATGGTATTTGTGAAATACTCCCACAGTTTGCTGCAAACGCTCGTCCCTGTTCGATGCTCAGTCAATATGGGTGGATGGGGATAAATTCCAGCCCAGCAGCCAACCAATCCAGATTTTATATTTCTAGACCTCTCCCATTCTGGGGCTCAGGGGCTCCATCCTGAGAAAGAACCAGGCAGAGGGAGGTGTTCATATTTTGCCTCAATGTTGGGTTTTTCCACTCGCTGTGTTTTATCAGGTGTCTATTAAGCCAGTACAAATATTATTAGCTAACTCAGAACCAGTCTCTGCCAGCTGATTAACTGAGCCACAGAGGAAGGAATAACAAGGGACTCCATCTACACAAACAGAAAAAGAGACACACACTCATTTTCCTGTTCCTCACTGTATCAGAGAAGTTCCTCCGTTTGAGGTTCAGTTCATCCCTGTTGGGATCTCTTCATATTTTATATTTTAAGATCCAGGCCTTGGAAACTTCAGCTCCTCAATTCATGAGGAAATTTCCTGAATCCCCAAGGCATGGCCAGGGACTGACCCCATCACAGCCTGCAACACCTGGGGATTTCCCAGGGCAGGTTTTTCCTCTGGTCCCACTTCACTGTGATCCCCTGAGATCAGTGATAGGAAAATATCTCGAAGGCCAGAGTCAACTCTAGACAAGGAAGGGCTCAGTAGGGTCTTGACAGCCCAGGAACAGTGTGCAGTAGAGCTGGGTGAAATTCTTGGGCAAAAAATGCAGATTCGGTGCCACTGAAATATTGTACAAATTTGTGAGGGCTTTGCCGAATTGTGTCAACCAGGAAAAACAATTCTGACAAAGTCAAAATACTTGGTTTCTATAATTTTGATTTTTCCTGTCAAAATGACTTTGTTTTGTCATTTTCTTCTATTTCATTTTTTTAAAATGCCAAAACATTAACTCCTCTCTCCCATCAAAACAAAACACTTCTTCTGACCCCAAACTTTTCTCCCCCTTTTTGAATCTCCAAAACGTCAAAAAAAAACCCAACAACATTGTTTTTGGGTCAACCCAAATCAATTCCTGTTTCTTTTTTGGAAGAGTCAGTGAACAGAAAATTGACACTAGAGCCCCTGAATCAGGCATCTGATTGCAGCAGCTTTCAGAGAGTGCAAGTATGGGCTCACCCTTCCAGGGCTGTGGAGTATCCATCAACCTGTGCCTGGCTGGCAATTCTGGCCAGTTGGAGGGCGTGGGGGGCCGAGACACTGTCTCTTCCTGCCCTCTTTGTGGTGGCCAGCATTTCTAGGGGCACTAATCAGCAGCAGGCCCTGCACGCTGGGGAACAGACTGCAGTTGTACCTGGTCTCTGCACTGCAGCATGGAGGGTGCAGGCTCTCTGAATCCTCCCCGACTTGGTAAGCAAGAGCAGAATGGCACTATTGTAGAGGGCACTCTAGTGCCAGCTGTGTTGTGTTGTGCTAGAATACAAAATAATCCTAGCCAAACAGTCCATTTGCTTTTAATTAGGCTCTAGACCCGAGCAAAGCAGCTGCCTATCCTCATGTTCCTGAAGGCAATGTGGATTTTCCCTAAGGGATGGGAGGGGAGAGATCAGTTTTTAGCTCTCAAGCTGCCTCCCTCCCCCTCCACAAGAGTGGGTCACCCTGCCTCACAGTTAGCACAACAACTGAGATAGAACTCTAAGGCAAATACCTTTCACAAATCATTGTGCATAGTTTGCATTCCGAGCCACTTTATGGGCATTTCAGCTCCTCGTATTGATCAGGGCTGGAGCCGAAGTCATTATGTTCATCAGAAATAATTTCCAGGGATTAGTCATATTTGAGTGGGTGCCCACCTCCTCCCCAACCCCCTGATACAGGGAGTTCTTTTTGCTCTCCGGTACATATTTTCCAGGCGACATCGTTGCTTTCATAACCGTATGGAGACGGAGAGGTTTGTTTTTCTCTACTGGATCACACACACACACACTAAGGTTTCAGTCGCGTCTTTATTGACTTGGCTTAGGATGCTGACAAGGGGAGCAGCTTGAGCTGGTTTATAGGATCTCTGTGTGTGAGAGACGCTTCCAGATGTCTCCAGCACGGAGGGTGGTAGACAGATGTGGATGGAGCCATGGCTGCAACATCCCCAGCCGCAGGATTCTAATCCTGTAGGTTGCCACTGGAAATTGTTCTGCAGATGGGGAATTTGTAGAGAAAGCCTGGCTCTGGCTCTGCCAGCACCTGCAGTGTAAGAAGCTAGCCCCAATGTTCAGGCAAAAAGCTGAACGTCCATCCGAAGCACTGCAGCGCACTGAGGGCTGTGGCTGTTCAACAGAAGCAGGTGTCACAGCTGAGCTCTAGGGCAACCCACCCCTGTTTGGCTGCAGTTTGCTCTCTTTGAATATTGGGTTTGAATCAAGTGCTAATGAAAGATGCTGAACTGATGGCTCTGGAGACTGAAGTCCTCCACTCAATCCCAGATCAGGCCCTGGGGCTTCCCCACGTAGACTTGCTAATTTGCCTGACGGCTGATCCAGCAGGGCCCCTTTTTACAGATGAGAAGAGAATTCAGTCTCACCAAACAAGGATGTCAACAAGTGCTAGCTGCAATGGTAGTTATTTGGGACAGGGACACCTTCTGCTTGGAAATGGACTCCTTCTCATCATCATCCAAAGGGCCGTGGCCTCCGTGCAGATGTAGCACTGGTTGGATTGGTGTCCCTCTAGGTCCTTAAGATGGTATGGCTGGATGTTCTATGTCTATCACTGCCAATCTTAGCATGACTGCTGATCACATGGTCACCAGTGGCGCAATCGCTGCCATGTAACAGCATACCTTGGTAAACGCGCTTTGTGCTTCGTTGGTCTTCCATCCTAATAGAATGTCCGTACTGTGACACTCTTAACCTAAGCGCCCAGTCTGGCAAAGGCCTAGGTGTCAGCTGTGATCTGACAAACTCACGGCTGGAAGCCAGACCAGCTCACTTGGGTGGTAGTATAGTTCAAAGTAGATGTTAAAATGTATAAGAATGTGTTTAGTGTTTAAACTTCATGAAGACTTGGAGGATGTTACATGCATTGTTTTCACTTATCTGTACCCTGTTATAATGGAACAGCAAACACCTGTATTGTGCATACCCCTGTAACTAAGCAACCCATCAAACGAGAAAGAAGCCTCATAGAATGGAAATGAAAACTTTAACAGGAAAGTGCTAATTCCTGGAAAGCAAATGGTCATTGTGTGTGAGATCAAACATCAAAGACTTTGTTAAGTGCATGAAGAAGGGCCCTGCATGCGGTATGTTGCTGACAGCTTGGATTCTGTGAGAAGAAGCTATAAATATGGATACAAGATAAAATTCTGCATCTCTGGACGGTTTGGATTCTAACAGAGCACTGCTGGAGACTCACCTGTACATATACTTTGATTTGCTTTAGCCTCTCAATAACTCTCATTCCTTTTTCTTAGCTAATAAATCTTTAGTTAGTTTACTTTAGAATTGGCTACCAGTGTTATCTTCGGTGTGAGATCTAGGAAGCTAATTGACCTGGATGAGCGAATAGTCTCTTGGAACTGGGTGTAACCTGAATATTTTGTGATTTGTGTGTGTAAGACATTTATCACATAGTCCAGCTTGCCTGGGTGGCAAGATAGTCTGCAGTGTCTAAGGGGACTGTCTGAGACCTCATTATGAGACTACTATTGTACTTTGGGAGTTCACCTGTGGTACTGGGTTAGTGAAATCTAATTATAGAATGTACTCCCAGTTGGGGTGTCTGGCCTGCGGGAGGCACTCACAGTCCTGAGCCACTCCAGACAGCGTGACATACACCAAGAAACCTGGTGAAACTAGACCATTGGCGATGAAGGCGGTTCTGGCTACAGCTACAACTACCCAGATGGCTGATCTTGTCCTCGGAAACAGACTAAGGCCATGTCTACACTACTGGCTAAATCATGATTGCTGCCATCGATGCAGCAGTGTCGATTTAGCAGGTCTGGTGAAGACACACTAAGTCAATGGGACAGTGCTCTCCCGTCGACGTCTGTACTCCACCTCCATGAGAGGCGGAAGCATGCTCCCACTGGCATACTGCCTTGTCTACACTGCACTAAGTCATCCTAAATTATGCTGACTTCAGTTATGTAACTTACATAACTGAACTAGCATAACTTAGATTGACCAACAGCGTTAGTGTAGACCAGCTCGAGGACCCACCAATTCATTTACATGGATGCCACCAAACAGCCATCAGATAACAGAGCTCTCACTCCCTATGAAGCTAGGTTAGATTACAGAGGAAGATGCTCCACCTCCTATTCCCTCTCCCTTAGGCCACACAGCCCCCACATAGCTGGGTTCTCCTTTTAAATATAGGTTTGTGGAAAGCCACATTCAGCTCAGTGGCTATTTGCTGAAGAAGAGACCAAGCAGCAGAAGTACCATGTGGTCCCCATTCTCCTAAGGTTTTTGCAGTAAAATGTCACTCCCCCATCCCACCAAATCTCTTTTCTCTTTGAGGTCTGTCTTGCCACCCATCAGGAAAAACAGTAGCACTCAGAGGGACCACTCTGCAATCTTCCCTTCAGGCTTGCACTGGATGGATAAAACAACAAGTGGGAACTTGGAATGAGCCCAGGAGGCAGAAAGCAGCAATCGCATGAGCTTGGAAAGCCTCATTCTCCTGAGCTAGCCCAAGAACAATAATGCTTCTGCAGCTGGAGCCAAGGACAGGAATAAAATCTCTTCCCCAAGTGGCTGACTTTCCAACACCACCCCATACATATCTCTTGTTCTCCACTTTCCCTTTCCTGCCCCTACTCTGAAAAGCCCCTGTCACAGTGTCCTGCCAGGGAGAGCTGCCTGCGCTTTCCCCAGAATACACCAATGCAACTGTGCAATCCGGATCTGACTTTATATGTCACTTTCTTTTCAACATCTCCACTAGGTGGAGTACCACATCAGGAGCGAGGGTCGCAATCTGCAAGGAGGTAACTGGATTGATTCACCTTTGTCAACTGAGGGTATGTCTACACTACAAAATTAAGTCAATTTTATAGAAGTTGATTTTATACAGTCGATTGCGTATGTCCACACTAAGTGCATTAAGTCAGCGGAGTGCGTCCTCGCTACCGTGGCTAGCACCAACTTACAGAGCGGTGCACTGTGGTTATCTATCCCACAGTTCCCGCAGTCTCTGCTGCCCATTGGAATTCTGGGTTAAGCTCCCAATGCCTGATGGGGCAAAAACATTGTCATGGGTGATTTTGAGTACATGTCATCAGTTACCCCTCCCTCCGTGAAAGCAACAGCAGACAATCGTTTTGTGCCTTTTTTCCTGGATTACTCATGCAGACGCCATACCACGGCAAGCATGGAGCTTGCTCAGATCACCATCACCACTGCTGTTGTGAGCATTGTAAACACCTTGCACATTATCCTGGAGGATACGCAGAACTGGGCTAAGAGACACCAGTATGAGGAGGATTTTGATGAGGACATGGCCACAGACGTTCCTGAAAGCACAGGCTGTGCCAATTGGGACATCATGGTGTCAGTGGGGCTGGCTGATACAGTGGAATGCCAATTCTGGGCCAGGCAAACAAGCACAGACTGGTGGGACCGCATAGTGTTGGAGGTATGGGATGATCCACAGTGGCTGTGAAACTTTTGCATGCATAAGGCCACTTTCCTGGAACTCTGTGAGTTGCTTTCCCCCACCCTGAAGCGCAGGAATACCAAGATGAGAGCTGCCTGACAGTTGAGAAGCAAGTGGCGATAGATCTGTGGAAGCTTGCCATGCCTGACTGCTATCGGTCGGTGGGGAATCAATTTGGAGTGAGCAAGTCTACTATGGGGACTGCTGTGATCCACGTAGCCAATGCAATCATTGACGCTCTGTTATCAAGGATAGTGACTTTGGGAAATGTGCAGGTCATCATGGATGGCTTTGCTGCAATGGGGTTCCCTAACTGTGGTGGGGCGATAGACGGAACATATATCGCCATCTTGGCACTGGACCACCTTGCCAACCAGTACGTGAACCACAATGGGTACTTCTCAATAGTGCTGCAAGCAATGGTGGATCACAAGGGATGTTTCACCGACATCAGCGTGGGATGGCTGGGAAAGGTGCATGATCCTTGCATATTTAGGAACTCCGGGCTGTTCGAGCAGCTGCAAGAAGGGACTTACTTCCCAGACCAGAAAATTACCATTGGGGATGTTGAAATGCCAATAGTTATCCTTGGGGACCCAGCCTACCCCTTGCTCCCATGGCTCATGAAGCCATACACAGGCAGCCTGGACAGTAGTAAGGAGCAGTTCACCTATAGGCTGAGCAAGTGCAGAATGGTGGTAGAATGTGAATTTGGATGTTTAAAAGCACGCTGGCGCTGTTTCCTGAGTAGGTCAGACCTCAGCACAACCAACATTCCCATTGTTATTGCTGCTTGCTGTGTGCTCCATAATATCTGTGAGAGTAAGGGGGAGATGTTTATGGTGGGTTGGGAGGGTAAGGTAAATCGCCTGGCATCCAATTTTGAGCAGCCAGACACCAGGGCGATTAGAAGAGCACAGCAAGGCGCGCTGTGCGTCAGAGAGGCTTTGAAAACCAGTTTAATGCCTGGCCAGGCTTTGGTGTGACAGTTGTGTGTGTTTCTCCTTGCTGCAAACCCACCCCCTTTGTTGATTTTAACTCCCTGTAAGCCAACCACCCTCTCCCCCTTTGAAATAAGGTAACTATTGTTTTGATACCATGCATTCTTTCATTAATTAAAAAAAAAGAAAATAATGGACAAGGTAGCCCAGGTGGGGTGGGAGAGGAGGGAAGGACAAGGCCACATTGTTTATTGTGGCCACACTAAAAATCAAACCGTTTGAATGACAGTCTTCTGTTGCTTGGGCCATCCTCTGGAGTGGAGTGGCTGGGTGCCTGGAGGCTCCCCCCACCCCTGCGTTCTTGGGCATCTAGGTGAGGCGGATACGGAACTTGGGGAGGAGGGCATGCAGCTATACAGTGGATGCAGTGGGGGTCTGTGCTCTTGTTAGCTTTCCTGAAGCTCCAACAGACGCTTCATCATGTCCGTTTGCTCCTCCATTAGCCTCAGCATCGTGTCCTGCCTCTGCTCTTCGCACTCACTTAATTCTTTCCTGGCCTCTGCCACTGAATGCCTCTATCCATTAAGCCATGCCCTATCAGTGCAGGAGGACTGCATGAGCTCAGAAAACGTGTCATCGCGAGTGCTTTTTTTCGTCTTCTAGTCTGCAATAACCTCAGGGACAGAGATGATAGGGGGAGCATAGAAACATTTGCACCTGGGGGGAGATAAAAAGGGAGAGTAAAATTTAAGATGATACATTTCTGAGAACAAAAGGGAGACTCTTTCACAGTGAATCAAGCAATTCACAGCAGATAGCACATATGCTTTAGGTACAAGATCACATTTTGCCTTTTATATTGAGCGCCTGCCTGTATGGTGACACATCACACATAGCTGGGTAACAGAATTCAGTTTAGAGGCAGCTATGGTAATGTTGCTAAATTCGACCTAATCCCGTAGTGCAGACCAGGCCTAAGACCTCTTTGATTACTTGTTTGTGTTCCAGGCCCTGCTGATGGCTGCTAACCCAGTGGACTGGCTTAGCTCTGAATTATGTACATTGAGAATGTTAGGCTGGCTCCTAAACATAATGCAAACAGCCAACAAAAAAAAAAAAAAGGAGAGAGAGAAAGGAAGTCTTACATTAATAGACATACTCCATGTACCTATCTCTCATCCCAAAGCTCTTTACCATGTAGGCATCTGGAGTGCACCTACCTCTGGGATGGGACACTGCAGCTGTTTAACAGCCCATAGTAATGCAACATGCTAGATTATGACAGGAAGTGAAGAAAAATATCCTATGTAGCTGCAACTATAGGGAGAATGGCAGCAGGCAGAAGGAATGGCAATTTGATCCGGAGACCTCAGTTAACAATGCAACTCCTGCGAAAGTTACCATGGGCTCTTCTGTCACCACACAAGGCCAGGACCGTGGTTTTATATCTCAGCTGAAAGACAAAACATATATTAAGATTTTTTTTTAAGGCGCTTACGTTTGATCATGTTTGGTAACAAAAATAAATTCTCAGAGGACTATAGTGTTTGAAATTTGAAGATTCCTGACATTGCTTACCAAACAATAGTGAAAAAGCTTCCTCTGACTGAAGTCTACAGGGACAAAAGCTTTGTTATACAAATTCCTATTCTTTGGAATATCTGAATATTGAATTTATGGCGACAATTATAATTATTTTTGTCTGGCCTCTAGCAAAAATCTCACAGAATTACTGCCAGGATGAAATATCTACTCAAAACATTTTTATTATCCTTTCACAATGGTTGATATATGATTGGCTACACTGTAGCAGTAATAACAATAACCCCCCCTGGGTCTGAATTATGAAATTTCTCCATGTATTTGGCTAAGCAAACTATTTTTTCAGTTTGCATTATTGAATTTTTTTCCCCAGTACAATCTCTTGGCTACTTCTCCCTGGACATTTTAGAATTTGACAACAGACAATTGGAGCACGGGTACAGAGAGCCATTTTAAATATTTTTTTAATGGTGTTAGTTTAGTGCCCCTGACAGATGATGAACAGACAGTGCTGAGAAAAAAAAGCCTTTTTCCACAGAATAGGGAGAGTATGAGCACTGGCAGGGCAAGCTAACCCTCTCACTGTCCCACCTACATGCCTCAAACCTGACCTGCTGGGAACATCTTTGGGTAGGCGGAGGTAATTCATTGTCATTGCTCACTCACTCCTCAGCCTCTGCTAACATAGAGGGGGTCAATTGGTCCCAGATGAGATTGTGGTTTTATGACGTGGTCGCCTGACCATTAGAAACTGGACTAAGGCCTACATTCTTTTCTCACAAGTCATTTGAACAGCCACCAGATGGTAACTACTTTCAGTCTCTACTAGTTTGGGCCTGGATTGGAATCAGTGAACCAAAGGTAAAACACTCCACATCCCATTCCCAAGCCCCTGGACTAGCCAGTTCTCCAACCTCAGACTTTATATTTTAAGTGATGGCGAAAGACCTTGAAGAAGCAGAGAAAAGTTTCCAGCCCTGGGTGGAGATGCCTGTTATCGTGGCTAGTCTTTGCAATGCAAAATAGAACAGGATGGCCAAAGTGAACACTTGGAGCTACAGGACATAACAGCTCTAAACAAATGAAAGGTATTAGGGGAAAATGTGCTAGACTGTATTAATCGCAGATGTATGTGATTTCAGTTGAGTACAATGCACTGAAAATATATGTGATGTTATCAACGATGGTATGTTAAATGGCTTTGATGTGAAGAATAGCTGCATGAAACGTAAATTCATTGTGTCCGTTTCTTCATTTCTATAGCAACAGCAAAACCTGCCAATGTGTTTCAAAGGAGTTTTATTCAGATCTTTGTATCAACTATTTTCTTGCACAACTGACTACAAGAAGAGGTGCCAACTGTTTAATACCATGGAAAGTGCAGAGCATAACATATGGCTTTAATTACAAATGATGAAATCACATGCATGGTACAGAACACATATGGGTCACACGCTCCAATGGGGAAATGTTACAATGACTTTTAAAGCAAACCACCAATCTCCTTGTCCTGTGGTGCTGGAGGTCCCTTTGTGTATCAGAGTCTGAGCATGGCCCATGTCATTCTCATGGGGATGAAGATCCCCCTCATTCTTTCCCTTAGATCCTTTATTCAGATGCCTCTGATGGTCCAAGCTCCAGTTGCAGGCAGCAAGAGAACACTCAGCTTCACCCAAGGTTACCATGACTGACAGTCTAGGAATCAGACAGCAGAGACAGAGTGTGTCACTCATGAGAAATGCTATATTTTCACGTCTATGAAGACATCTCAAGGCCAACCCCAATCAGCAGGGGCAGAGTCAGCATGGACCTTACAGGTACTGGAAGCAGTTCAGCTGGGGCGTTTTAGCCATCAGCAGAAAATATTTTTACCCATGAAAAACAAATTTTTTCTTCCTAAGTCTGTAGTTGCATGTCCCACTGGAAGTGAAGTGGGAGGCTGGGTTGAAATGCAGGCTTGTCCCATTCATGCACTAGGAGTCCGCTTCTGCAACTCAGGACAATCGTTTAGTGCTTAGGAAAAACTGACTGCCCTTTGCAAGGCCAGGAACAGTACTATCTTCTAGTCTACAGGCTGGTGCACCTCCCTAGAGCTGCTAAACAACTAGTCCTAGCCCAATCTCCAATAAGCATCACCAGCCAGTTGGACTTCCCCCTTCCATGCACAGGCTGGTAGCATTCAATGCAGTTGTAACAAGAGCCCTGCTTGGATCACCTGTAGGGATTGAAGGCAGGACCTCTGAGGTGAAAGTAAGCCGGTACACCCCAGTATGGCGTACTGGCAAGAGCCGGTGCACCGTACTGGGGCGGATCGGCTTCCCCTGGCAGCAAATAAAGGGTCCAGGGCTCAGGCAGCTGCTACCGCCCGGCCCTTAAAATAGCCGCTGAAGCCCCGCTGACGCTGGTAGCTCCGGGGGAGATTTAAAGGGCCCGGGGCTCCGAGCTGCTGCTACTACAGCCCCTTTAAATCCTGATTTAAAACACTCAGGGATTTAAAGGCCCTGCCTCTTCAGGTAGAGGCTCCGCCTCTTCTGGACAAGGCCCTGCCCCCTTCTAAGGACTCTGGAGTACCCATAAGTCCTTTAAGTTATTTTCACCCCTGGCCACTGCTGTTTGAGCTGAAGGGCTTCGTCCATTAGAGGCCATAGCAGACTCATTAACCTCTGTAAGTGGTCTAGACAACAGAAAGCACCTGGTATTAGCGTGGGCGACACAGGCATTTTAGCAAGTTTGCAGCTTACACCCAGGTTCATGATGTAGCCTGTTTTCCCTTTGACTATGCATATTAGATAGTTGCTCTAGTGTGCTACGTAGCATCCAGTAACTGGCCAAGTTGTGTAATATGGTCAGCAGCGATGGGCACATATCTTATTAAAGTGTCTGATCACCCAGCTGCTTCCTACCCAAATCTCCTCCTTCCCTACTACTTAGCTTCCCCAACAACTTTAGCACGGAAGAAGGCATGATTCATGTATTCAGTACCCAGCAACCACTGCAGCCTAAAACTGTGAAATAATCAGACATTAGTGACACTATGAAGAACCTCAGTCGAACCTCTCTGCCTGCCAATGTTTTCTTGGTGTTTGGAGTTTCTCATTCCATCTTACTCAGGGACAGGTGCATATCCCACTGAACGCAAAGCAAAGACTCTTGGCTTCAGTGGACTTTGGATCAGCTCAAGAGGATTCTGAGCCAGTGTATTAAACTAAAGGCTAGACTAATGTAAGCATGTCTCCAACTGCCTAGCTCCCCCACCACTGTGCCGATTGCCTTTCCTTTGCAGGCCTTATTTCTTCAAGCACTTCTCTAGCTGGCAGGACTCTCCATGAGCAGGTGTTGCAGCATGTGGATAAGATCCCCAGACTCAGATACAGAGACATACATCTTTATGGATATTAATAAAATGCTGCCTCCCTTCATTCTTTGGTTTCATTAGGTAATTCCTGTGCTAATGAGTGGTATCAGGCTGATGGTGCTGGACTCAGAGTTAGACTCAGAACAGTTACGACACACAGCAGGGAGTAATGGCAGTGCAGGCTTTCCCTACCTGCCCAGTGTCTCTCAGCCCAGCCCTGGAGAAGCCTCCTGTGTATGCTTATGGGGAGTTCAGTTTCCATGGATCATTTCTTGTTTGGTCTCTCTGTGAGCGCCAATGACGAAGAGACACTTGTTGCACTGGCACCTCTCTGTAGAAGATTCTGGATTTTTAAAAATCGTTTTCATTTTTGGGAGGAAATGACTCAGCAGGACCCCTATATTCCTGCCCTTCACACTCCACCCTGATCACAGGGGGATCGCCTCCAAGGGAGAAAACAGGACACCAAGGGCTAATCCTTGGCTACCAGTATATTTCTCCTACTTTTCAGTGCACCTGGAAAGGGGGCACAGTGTTTTGGAGGATCATTCATCATGATCTCCTAGGTAATCAGTGACATGCTTCCCTCACAGAAGCGGGTGGCTCTCCCAAGGCTATAGCAGGGCTGGAGTTGGTCCTTAGCATGTGCTCCTTGGGACCCTGTGATGCCATTGTACGCACTGCAGGAATCTCACTTCCTTTCATCTGAGCCTTTCGTTCTCACCGACAATCCCCTTTAATAATCTTCTGAGCAGGAACCATTGGCACCCACTCCATAGGTGCTCTGGGACTGCAGCACCCATAGAAAAAAAGTAGTGGGTGCTCAGCACCCCCCAGCCACCCTGATCCACTGCTTGATGGCAGGCAGGAGGCACTGGGGGAAGGGATAGAGGTGGGACGGGGCGTCAGGGACGGGGCGGGCTAGGAAGAGATGGAGCGAGGGTTGGGTCTTGGGGAAAGGGGCAGAGCAGGGGCAGGGCCTCGGGGTGGAGCAACGGAAAGAAGAAAGTCAGCACCTGTGGCAGGAACCCGCCACAGATCAGGGCCAGACGAGCAGAAACCTGCCAGGCCAGTAGATGTGGTGTTGTCTCATCGTGATCCTCTGGTAACACAAAACATCTCCTGTGGGGAATGTCTGACAGTCCTGCAAAGCATGGGCAAGCGCGGCCTATGCCTGCTGCTGGGGCGCACGTGGGAGAAAACGCCAGCAGGTGCTAGGGGTGGGGCAGGGGGCAGGAGACAGAATGGCGTGCCAGGGGGGTTGCAGAGTTGTCAAAGGGGAAAGTACTGAGACTACTGAGGGGGGATGTGGGAGAGTGCAGGGGATGGGGGCGAGACCAGGAGCTCATCCAGGTGCTGGGGTGGAGGAGTGGGAAGGCGACAGGAGAGGAGGGTTGAAGCAAACTGGGTCAAAGGGAAAATGGCATCATCCTCAAGAGGGAAAGGCAAGGAACTTCAGAGCCAGATGCACACACCCGGTTATGTGCTGATCTGATCTGACCAGGCTCACAGAGCGGAAGGTGATGGGAACTGCTTAGAAAGACACGCACCTTTTACACTAACTCTGTGCACGCCACACTTCCCCATGGGCCTGAGGAGAGGAAGGCAGGCTGCATGCTTGCTCCACCTGACATTCCCCCAGCACAATGGCACCAGGCAGATGGCAGCCTCTGCACCACCTGTGTGGCTGGAGGGACCCTTCTGCGGAGCTGAGCGTGGAGCAGTGAGTCCTCCTCTGAGTGGTGTTTCACTGGGAGCCAGTCTGGCACCTTGTCTCCACCCTCCTCCTCACTGACACCTTGGGTGGAAGTTAACGGCACGTATCCCACTCCCTCTGCCAGCTCATAAGCAACCCAGCCAGTGCGGCAGCCTCCGTAAGGACCAGAGCCAGTAAGGTTGTGGGGAAGAAGCCCAGTCCCTGGATGGGTTCCCTCCGAGCAGCCAGGAAATCTAATGAGGTTGGAGTGGATCCCTCTGCGGATACTTGTTCAGTAAACAGCCCTGATAAAATCCTAAGTATGGGCAGTTGGCTGCGCTCGGGTTTGTGGTTTTGGCCTCCTTCATCCCTTGCTATTTTCTTTAACGCTGCAGCTTCCTCTCGCTGCCTGAGCTCACCTGGGTTCCTAGTGATGTCACTTGTTATGGCAATTTCAAACTCTCCCTACTCCTTGAAGGGCTCTCTTCACAAGTTACTTTGTGACCCAGCTCAGAGAGAAAGCTGAGCCTGCAGGGGAGACTGCCATCCACTGGGCATTATTTCCCTATACCCACCAGCGACAGATGACCCAGGAGCCTCACAAGCAGGGTTTGCAGTTCAGCTCACTGTATATGTTGTTAGTCTTGACAGGGAGATGGTCATAAAGAGAACAGAAGCCACTGTGTCTTGGAGTCAGGCATTCACCAGTGAACGTGTCTTGACTGTGAGTGCTAGGCATGGTGAGGTGCGGTCACGTGGCTAGCGCAGGGGGCCTGGGAGCCGGAACTCTTATTCCAGGTTCTGCTAGTATCAATGATTTATATTTCTGTAGCACCTGCAGCGCTATGCACACATGTAGTAAGAAACAGACCTGACCCCCCCAGGCGTACTAGAGAAGCCAGACAAAGTAAGCTTTATTATCCTCATCTAACTCAGGGGTACCTGAGGTTAAGTGACTTGCCTGCAGTAACACCAAGAGTCTGTTGCAGAGCCAGGAATTGAACCTAGCTCTCAGGGGCCCCAGTTCCCTGCCTAAACCACAAGCCCCTACCACACTGCCAGGTCTCCCACTCACTCAGCCAAGCCCCCTTGCTTTTCTGTGCCCCCCTTCCTCCCTTTGTAGCAACAACACCCTACCCCAAGCAGGTAGCAATGATCACTAACATCCAGAGTGTGCGCTGGGGTGCTTGGCTCACAGGCCTGTATTACTGTGCACAGTCCAGCTATTTCCTCATTAACTGCAATACACAGAACATGGGCTGACTTTTATGAGGTGGGACATGCTTGATCCAGGAGAGGATCGTAAATCTACCACAGAAAAGGGCAGGCTCTCCCTCCTTCTGTTGGCACCATAGTGAGTCTACACTTGTGGCATAGTGAAGATAAGTGGAGGGGGAGCTTCACTGGCTCCTCAGCCTTTTCCATGCCTCTCTGCTCTAGCATACCATGGCAGGAGCACTCTTTTGCCCTGTCAGAAATCCAGAGGCTTTGTGCAGACTGCTAATTGATTCATTGCAAGGAGTTGCTCTTGAAGCTGCTAATTGAAGAGAGGTACTGCAGAGATCGCATCTCCGTTAACGCAGCTACAACTTAATTTCTCCATTGCAGCTGGACTTGTTGCCACTTATCAGCCTCCCCAATAACGAACAGAGAGACGGGAATAATTAATTAACTCACTGCACCTGAGCCAGCCAGGAGCAGACCAACCTTTTGGCAACTTTCAGGGAGTAATTGATGTGGGGTCCTCCTTCCGCTGCCATTTCCAGCTGCCTGCCTGGGGCCTTGTGATGCTCAGGGTAGCGTAGCTTCCAGCCCCAGTATGTTGTTTTCCTGGAAGCTTTTGAGGCTTCACCAGAACTGCTCCCTCCAGACAGCTAGAAACAGGAGACAAGGTGGAACGCTGGCTTGACTTGGCTAAAGCCTTTTTACTGCAAGCTTCTACTGAAGGGTGCTAATGGAGCAGAATCCTTGCTCCACCAATGAACCTGACTGCTTGTAAGGAGATAAAGAATAATTGGAACAAGGGCAGCCCAAGCCTCTACTGGACACTGTGTGGTCTTCAACCTAGCCTGCCCAGTTCCCTTGAAAAACGCGTCTCTGAGTGATAACGGATTTGAGAAAGAGACTCTGATTGTCTGACACATCCGTTCCTGAAGTGGAGAGACTGTCGGTTTTGCCCAGAATAATGGGAATTCCTGCCCTCTGTTCTGTACCATTTTACAGCAGCCTTTGGGAGGTGGGGTCATATCTGCACAGAGGACAAGGTCTCATTAACACACTGCTTACAATTAATGCTTTGCTGAGCTGGAACATTGGACGACCACAGACAGCTGGGTAATGAGGTGGAGACTCAAGCTGGTAACTGAAAATGTCTAAATCTTTTCTTGATCCACTTGCTCCATTCCTGCTCTAAGTTTTAAAGAACAGATATGTTCCTGGTGGCGTTTGTTTGTGTATTCTTTGTAGCATCTGCTTTCAAGTACCAAGGAATGCAGAAGGCTTCTATGGCAAAGAGAGAGGAGCAGAGATCTAGGACTGACGTTACAGTGACAAAAGTTTCTTTTATTTTTCTCTTCCCTTTCAGGCAATCTCAGTGACACAATGGCTTTGACAGTTTGCACCCAGGAAAATAAAGAACAATGTCTTTTTCCCGCTAATTGTCATTTTAGTCCTCTCCTTCGCTTTTGAGTTAACACTGATCCAAAGACATACAAATAAAGGTTCCTGGTGTTCCCATCAGGCGCAGAGCTAGGGGGAATCTAACCAGCTCCATAACATGACTGGAATACAGGGCATACCTAGAAGTAGTTAACACCTGCAGCCCACACTGGAATTAGAGTCACAGAGCTTGAGGGCAGAAAGGACGGCCAGATCATCCAGTCTGTGTATCACAGGACCCCAACACCACCCAGCACCTGCCCACTAAACCCAACAACCAAAATATCACAGCCCTCAGAAGAATAGGAGGAACCAAGGTGCACTAATGTCCGATGCCTGTGCAGTGGCTGGGAATTTATTAGGTGAAATACACCCAGATAATCCTGGCAAGTGACTCCATCCATACTGCAGAGGAAACCGAAAATCCCCCAAACTCACTGCCAGTCTGACCTGGGGGGCGGATTCCTTCCCAGCCCCAAATACGGTGGTCAGTTAGACCAGTGGTCTCCAAAGTGGGGTGCGCACACCCCAGGGGGTGCACAAGATGATCCATTGGGGGGTGCGATGGGAGGAGCGTCGCCGGAGGAAAAAAAGAGAAAGGGGCGGCCGGAGGACAGAGGGAGGGAGCGAGCGGGGAAGTTGCCGCCCCCATCCCCAGCCAGGCAGGGCCACCCGGAGCGCAGGGGCTTTAGGGGCTGCAGGGTCCTGGGCTAAGGGGTCCCCGGGGCCCTGGCCTGCAGCTCTATAGCCCCTTTCGGAATGTGGCCCTGAGTCCTCTGGCCCCTGGAGGAGCAGGGGCAGCCGTGCAGCCAGCGGCGGGAAAGAAGCGGCGCTTTCCCCTTCGAAGCTGGCTGGAGAGAAGCAGAGCTTTGAAGGGGAAAACGCTGCTTCTCTCCAGCAGCTGCTGCTCCTCCTGAGTCCTCCAGCCTGTACTTGCAGGGCCACATTTCGAAAGGGGCTTCAGGGCTGCAGCCAGGGCCCCAGGGCCCTTTAGGCCAAGGCCCTGCAGGCCCTAAAGCCCCTACGCTCTGGGTGGCCCTGCCTGGCGGGGAGGGGCAGCTCCCAGAATAGGGGCCATGGGGGCGGTGCCACGCCCGCAGAGCCACCTGCACACCCCCTGCACCAAACAAGAGCTGCCCCAGGTAAGTGCTCTGCACCTCCTGCCTGCCCCAGCCCTGAGCCTCCTCCCGCACCCCACCCTGAGTGCCCTCTTGCACCCTAACACCCTCCCAGACCCCACACCCCACCCTGAGCGCCCTCCCGCACCCTAACTCCCTCCAAAACCCTGCACCCTACCCTGAGTGCCCTCCGGCACCCTAAGCCTAATGCAGACCTTCAAATTGCTGTATCACAAAGTGTTAAACCAAGATTTTCAGAAATAATGAAGCATATTCAATCACATTGCTCTCACTAAAAATATTATTAATAGCAATTTTTGTGAGAGCAAAAAGGGGTTTTGTGTCATTAATAAAATAAAAAAAAATTTAAATATTTTTCATCTTTATCTCATCCTTTTTTAATTTCTATTTTTGTGTATGTTTTATAGTGTACATAATATATTAGTACAGTAGTACGTGTATACAATTTATACATAAATATACATATATTGTGGGGGTGCATGCTCAAAAATTTTTTACTGATGGGATGAGCGATCAAAAAGGTTTGGAGACCACTGGGTTAGACTCTGAGCATGTGAGCAAGAACCAGTCAGCCAACACCTGAGAAAGAGACTTTTCTGTACCATCTCAGAGCACCGGCCCACCCCATCCAGTGTCCTATCTCTAGCTGTGGCCATCTGTGGTGCTTCAGAGGAAGGAGACAACAAAACAAAACAAAACAAAACCCTAAAATACAATGGGGGGGAGGAGAGGAAGCCTTTCTTAACCCTGCTGTATCAGTGTTCCTCAGTCAAAGGTAGAATACAGACCTTAGGAGATGTCCCCTACTAGCAGTCGTGTCAGACTGAGGGCAATGTATGACCCCTGAATGGTCCTCAGTGGGGTCAATGGGGTAGTAGTGGAACTATGTGGTTAGAGCAACAGGGACTCGGTGTCATGATGTATCTATGGCAGGTTGCCTTAATCCAGCCCTAGTACTGTGCCCTCCCCTTTGGATTGTGGAGAAAATGCCATCATGACCATCCCTCTATGCAAGGTCCTGTTAGAGGTGGCAAAAGGGAACACAGTATCCCCCACCCCCAGTGTTGCCAAATCTCATGATTTTATCCCAAGTTTTGAGATAGCTGGTGTTTTTCTTAAAGCCCCACTTTCTGGATTCATGAATTTCAGCTTTCTTTCTTTTTTCTTTTCTTTTTTCTAAGTAAGTTTCTAGCTCTTGTGGTTCTAGAGAAAACCTTGCGACTGTGACCCCCACCTCCCAAATGCTTTAACACCAGAAGGCAAATAAAAAGCACCCAAAACTTTGGCTTAAAAATCTCATGATTTTTTAGGGCTGTCTCATTATTTTTCAACACTAGAGGCTGTCAAATACTACTGTGAGGGCCAGATTTTAGTCCCTCAGCTGCCCCTTGTACCTTCCCTTTGCAGACACAAACACCCCTGCATGTAGTAAAAACTGAACACACCCTTTAAATATTCTATCTCAGCAACAGAAGCTCCATGCAACAGCCTGGTGAGCCACTGCAACAAACCAGTTCTCCAGTTTAATGCAACACCTGGACTTAGAGGAGATAAACCTGAAATTAGTGAGAGAATCTCACCTTGTAAACTGTGTGTCCTCGGTTTCTGGGAGCCTAAAGCAACTCACTGAACTTCCATAGTGAGTGAGGTACATAACCCTGAGATAGCTGTACTGCATGAGTAACCACACAGCACCCTGACCTTCTCCACTTTCAAAGTCCAGTCCCAGCATGTGGGCTCAATGTAAAACTAGGATGGATTCCCTGAGGCAGGCTCCTCTCTGGTTGTTCCAATGCCCTGGTCAGGAGTTTAGAGGGGATGCCAGATTATCTGTGTATGTTGATTTTCCACTGGCAGGAAATGAGAGAATGGGGCAGATATTCCAGAAAAAGGTTTATAAAAAGTGGAATCACTTTTAATGTACAAATCCAGGGATAAACAAGTCCTGCAAGCTAGAAATTCAAAATCCACAGGGAAATAGTTCAGTAAACAAATAGGTTCTATTCCTGCTGAGTTTGAAACAGCAGGAAATGGTGACTAAGCATGGAGCTTTCATACCAACCTCAGCTATCGCCAGTTTGCCATTCCCTACTGCAATCTCTCTGAGCTGTGCACACTTTCCTGCATTCTAGTACAGCCTGTTCTTCCCTCTTCTGCTGCTTCTCCAAGCCCATGGGAGAATTTGCCTTCTCTTTGCTTTCTCAATGGGCTGCACATTCTCACCTTGAGGTGAGTGGAAATGTCAGCTGGAATGTGGGTTTGAAAAAAAAAATATCTTGATGCTTGTCCAAACCTACTCATGTTTATATTGGAGCCTGTGAGTGACATCAGAGCAGGGAAGAGTATAAACACCAGCAGGACCTTACTCCGAGACTTTTAAAACTGCAAACACATTGCTGCCTCCAAAGTGCCTGGGGACTGATGTGCTGAAGTGCCAGAGAGTAAGGCAGCATGAGAAGCCAACTGGAAAAGCAGCTTCTCTTCTTCTCTCTTCTCTGCATCCTTTCCAAGGTAAGGAAGCTGGGGCTTTATTCTTAGTCAAGGAAGCTTTTGGTTCTTACTTATAAAGCAACCTGTAACCAATAGAAACCAGCTATGTAACTGCAACAATTCAAAGATCTTACCATGTTGATTAGTATGCACGCTGCAGAATGTATCATATTCATGCAATCCCTTGCAGGTAGAGGCAGGGAGTTCATGACTATCAAAAATGTTGAATTAAGTAGTAGTGATTTAAAATTAATAAGCCAAATGTATCTCTAGTGCAATTCCACTAAAGGCAAAGGAATGACATCAAAGGTAAATTTGGACCTATATGCATGACCCATCTTCATTATTAATTGTGTCCAAGGCTCTGGCATGCATACCTGCTACCTGCAGACAATTGTAGTAATGGTTTATAGACCTACTTCTCCAGATTCATTGTCCTGCACTGAAGCCTCTAGGGACAGTGAGCCAAGCAGCCATCACTGCTTTTTCAGGATTACTCAGTGATTGTCCAGTTTTCGCTCCCAAGATGCAGTGAAGCACATGTACAGCTGATGCCTCCTACAGGATTTTGGTTGCTCTAAAACTTTTTTCCCTGGATCTGAAGTGCTGTGTGAAACAATTCCCTTTGCAAAGAGCAGGAAAATTTAAAACTTTTAAGTTTTTCAATTGCACATTTCTTGAAATGCTGCTTGAGTTCCTTAAGTTGGACACATCACAAGCAATGAGATCATTGCAGTGTGATGCCTGTTTGAATTTTAACCTGCATACATGTGGCCTATAATTATTAGGACAAATTGTCATCTAAGGACAAGCTAACTACAAAGGAACAGAGGAAAACAGGATTAATGGAACTAGATCAGATCAATCATCTGGATAATTTTTCCCCAATAGTGGCCTATAGTAGATATTTCATAGGCAGATGAAAATCCATTATAAAGATACATCTGGCCAAAGCTGTACATGAAGAAAAAACTTCTTCCTGACCCTTGTAGCTCTCAACTTATTTCCTGAAGAATGATGATTGATAGCCCTTGTTATTGCATCCTAGCCAGTGTAACTGTAGCTATTGTACCTATGCTTATTCCTGTAAATGCCACCACACTTTTTGTCTCAGTAATAGCATAATTCAATAATAAAAGTGTATTAAAGAGGGGGTTGTGCTAGCTATCTTGGATACATTTGACTCTCGTGCCTGCCACTGAAGTTACTACAGAGAGATAAAGGATCATCATGTGAGTTCACTGATGCAGATGAGGAAAATGAACAGCAGCACCAAGATCCATTCTGTCCAGGTATAGGTTGCACAATGGGAGCGTGTTGCTATGAGACATGCTGCTAATGAAAGAGGGAAAGAAAGATGGGAATTAATATGAACATTTCAGTGGAATCCACAGATTGCTCCCCTCATTGTCAGTTCAGCAGAGAAGCCAAGGTCTGAATCAGCATGGAGACTGAACTTGCTCTGGCTGCATTTAGTAGGCAGGAATGCATGGCACATTGGTAGGGGCAGTGTGTGTTCATAGGAAATTTACTCTGCTGCTGTTCATGGTGTACACAAGGGGGCTATCAATCCAGCATCTTTCACCAGCAATGAATTCACTTGAAAAATACAAATGGAAAGCTACTGATATTTTTTATGTGATAACATATCAATATTCACAGCCCGATTTGCAAACAGGGCCCTTTCTGTGTCTGCAAAATATATTTGCACACAGGTAATTGTGCATGCAGAATGGATAATCAATATTTATATCGATCTACCTACCTAAACTCCTGCAGGTCACTGCACTGCAGATCAGCTGACTGTCCATGCAAACTGGCATTTGTGCACAAACTTTCCAAAGCAATTATCCATTCTATCTGAGCAGCTATATTTTCCAAGTGCGACTAAGCTCCCATTGTTTGAAAATTACAGCCAAGTGTGCCACTTGCACAACTGGCCAAGTTGGTGCAGAGGCCGCAGCAGCTAGGGCTCAGAGCATCACTAAGGATGCAATATGGGCCAAAGCGAGAAGTAGTGACGCTCACTTGGGTTCACTCATTTGATTAAGCAAGCCTCATTTTGGGTACCCATAGAATATGGTAAGAGGTCCCACTGCTCTGATAGTGTTGGCCAAACAGGGCCCGTTTCCCCCTGGAGCTTACCTAATTACACCAAGGAGGCACGGAGAACAAGAAGACGGGTACCACACCTTTATTTTCGTTCAGCTGAGCGGGTGTTTCTTCTCGACTAATGCCAGAGAAGAGCACACCTTACATGGGGGACATGAGTCCCTTTTATAATCAGTAACAAACAACTTTAGTAAACGTCATTATACTGACCTATAGATAACAGGTCACACAGAATACATGATTATTTTGGGGAAGGGGATACAAGATACATCTGTTGCGGATACATTTATCATTTTGAAGGGAGTATAAGGTACATACCTTGACCTTTGGTATTACATATCTTTGAGGATACATGAGAAAACAGCTGCATAAACTTTTGTGCCAAGCGGACTAATTAGTAAATAGCTGACATGGTTAAATGAGACTAGATACATGTCTTGTCCTGGATTCCCAGGTTTTGCTTGTTATTCAAATCCCTAGGCCCCTCTTTGGGCTAAAGCCAGGGAAAGAGAGGAAGATACAGGCCTGGGCCTGTTGATTTTTAGGCCTTTTCTATCAAGTTTCCCCCCCCTTAAAAACATTTTAAGAGCTTATGGGCTTTGCGCCTCAGTTCCTTCAGGTTTGTACAATATCATCATAAACCTTAACTCCCAATTTGTTTCCCTGGGCTTGAGGTAAGAGAAAGAACAAAGGCCTAATGTATCCTATGTAGCATATTCCCGACCAGTTTGGAGGCAATCTGCGATAAGCATAAGAGCCACAGATCCAATAATGACCTTTTAATGCCCAAGTTCCGTTAGCAAAGGGACCATCCCAGGTCTCAGGGGAATCAGCGGGGCCCGGCTCTTCGTAATAGAGAGCGTTGCCTGATTCTATAGGTCCCCCTAGGAAGTTGTCTACATTTGGGTTACAATAGTTGCATTTCCATGCTCCAGCTCCTGCCTTCCATACACAGTTACAACCAAATCTCGGGTTATTGGTACTAGCCCAAAATTGTCGAAAATGGGTAACTCGGGTTCCATTAAGGTGTTGCCATGCCCATTGGTACCACCGCACCACATGATTTTTGTCAGTGGTGTTGTCTCGCTGGCAGCTTAGGAAGAGGGCATCGAAGTACCCATCTAATCCTACTGCTTTACAGCCATCACCTCTGTGATTCCAGTAGGAACACTTTACCCAGCTATTGTTAGTTAGCTTTACATGGGTAAGGTTCCATCGTCCTTGGTACTTTAAACAGTCATATGGGCGACAGTGGGGATCCCAGCAATCAAAACCCAGTGATAGGGTCCATTCACATTTGCTTTCCCCCATATATCTTCCCCCATGCCTTGTTCGATTAAGGCAAAAGACACCGATTCCAGCAGAATAGAGTCGCCAGGGGCCCTGGTTTTCAGTCCACCTTCCCGTTCCCTTATGTACTATGCTCAAACTACTTAGCCACCACTTAGGCTGTACCGGCTGAGCTACCCAGGGCCACTCATTTAATTCTCCTGGACCGCCACATACCCAGCAATTAGTAAGGTTAAAAGAATCTGCTATTAGTTCCCCTAGTTGCAGAAACCTATTTTCCCAATTATATGCATAAGTAAACATACAGACCAGAAATACAAAGAATGGTTTCATTGTTTCTGTCTTTTAAACAGTCCTTTTAGTCCTTCCAATCCTTGGTACTCCCAGGTAGAGTCTTCGCCTGTGTCTCTCCGGGCTTCCGGAGCCGGAGGGGACAGAGGGCTGATGTCCTCTTCAGCTTGGCTGTTCTCTGAATCAGGGCTCAGGAACCGCTTTACTCGGGAATGATGCGTCCACTTGTCGCTCCCAAGGACCTTAACAGCGGCCTGGCTGATGAGCGATACAGTATACGGACCGTCCCACCGCGGTGTGAGTGGATCACGCTTCCACTTTTTGACAAGGACCTGATCACCGATCTGGAAAGAATGCACCGGTTGTTCCAAGGGAAGGGTCTGGAAAGGCGCCGCGTAGCGATGTAACTGTAACAAAACAGATTGCAGCGCAGAAACCTGTTTCCATAAAGAGTCATTCCCCACTTCCCAGTTTATATCCTCTCGGTATCCCGGGATGAGTACTCGGGGAGGGAACCCAAAGACCAGCTCGAAGGGTGAAAGTTTTAGACCCTTACGTGGGGCCCTCCCATGTGCACGCACGTGTACTACCGCGACCCGGAGAGGAAGCATCAGGGCCTCAAGCAGTGTCTTAATAAGAGCCCCATGGGCTCTTCTTTGGCCTGAGGCTGTAATGAAACCCCTTTCTTTCCATAAGGTTCCATGGGCATGCACCACCATGTATGCATAACGACTGTCAGTATATATATTAATAGTCTTTCCAATTCCCCTTCGGAGCGCCTCAATAAGAGCCACCAGTTCCGCCGCCTGGGCAGATAGGTTGGGGCTTAGCTGAAACTTATACACTTCTCCCTCCTTAACTATGACGGCTGCTCCTGTAAATCGCTTCCCGTCCTCTACATAACTAGATCCATCTACATACATTTCAACATCGGGGTTGGGCCAGGGTATATCTGAAAGATCAGAGCGAGGTTTAGTTTCTTGTTGTAAAACTTCAATACAATCATGGGTGGGACTAGCCCCATAAGGGACTTGGGGCTTTGGTAGTAAAGTAGCTGGATTGAGGGAACTAACTGTTTTAAAAGTTAGGTTAGGAGCTAACAAAAGTCCTATCTCATATCTGGTATGCCTGCTGGGGTTTAAATGTTTTTCCCCGGCTCCTGTTCCCAATATCTGAGGTATTCCATGGGGTACCACAACCTCAGTATCCCCACCCAGGGTTAGTTTTTCAGCCTCCTGTACAAGGAGAGCGGTCGCAGCTACAGCTCGGAGACAAGCTGGCCAGCCCTTAGCGACGGGGTCCAATACCTTGGAGTAATAACCCACAGGTTGCCAGGCCGGTCCCGACCTCTGGCACAGAACCCCGGACGCCACCCCCCTTCTCTCATGAACGTATAGAGTGAACGGCTTCCGGGGATCCGGGAGAGCCAGTGCGGGAGGCTGAACCAAGGCTTCTTTAAGCTCTTGAAATGCTTTTTCTTTTTCTTTAGTCCACTCCCAGTTAAGCAGACCCTCTTTAGTGAGGGACTCATATAGTGGTTTAGCCTTTCCGCCGTAGTCAGGGATCCAAAGCCGGCAAAAACCGGTCAGTCCCAAGAAAGCCCTTAGCTCTCTGGGATTTCGGGGTTGAGGGCTTTCAAGTATCGCCTGGATTCTGTCTTTACCCAAGCTACGACGTCCCTGACGAAGCTGATATCCGAGAAAAGTAACCTGTTGTTTGACCAATTGGGCTTTCTCTCTAGAAACCTTATATTCCTGAGCTCCAAGAAAATTGAGGAGCTCTATTGTACATTTCTTACAAGCAGTTTTTGTTTTAGTACTTAGGAGTAAATTATTACAGTACTGAACTATGTTACATGAGAAATGTGCAGCTAGGAACGGAGCCAGGTCTTTTTTAGTTGGCTGCCAAAAATCTCGGGGGCACAAGTTAGTCCCTGGGGGACAACAGTCCAAAGATACTGAGCCTTGTAATGGGTATCTGGATCTTCCCATTCAAAGGCAAACAGTTTCTGAGACTCCTGATCAAGAGGTATGGAAAAGAAAGCATCTTTTAAATCTATTACAGAGAACCACCCGTGGCTCTTGGGGACTTGGCTTAAAATAGTATGGGGGTTTGGGACAACTGGATAGGGGGCTTCTATCAACTTATTAACCTGCCTCAGGTCCTGGACTAATCGATATTGTCCGTTAGGCTTAGGCACTCCCATTATTGGAGTATTATATGGAGAAGTGCCTTCCCTTAACCACCCACACTGCAAAAACTTTTGAATCAAAGGCTTCAGTCCGATCCGAATGGTTAACTTAAGGGGGTATTGTCGAATTCGGACTGGACGGCTTCCCTCCTTAAGGGAAATGTGTACTAGCAAAGCATTTCGAGCCCGAGCAAAACCTCCCTCCTCAGCCCAGACCTCAGGATTAACCCCTGGCATTTGGTTCTTTTCACTCTCTGGCTGTGCTGGGGAAGGATTTTTAACATTTAACAGGGCCATTTGATAGTTAGAAATTTGGTGTTTAGGGAGCCTAACCTCCAGAGTCCCATTATTGTTGAACGAGATTTCTGCTTGCAGTTTAGTAAGTAGATCTCGTCCTAGCAGCGCAATGGGGCAGGAGGGGCTGCAAACGAATTGGTGGGATATATGGCAGTCTCCTACTTTTACTAGAAGAGGTAGAGATTTTTCCAATTTTATACTTTGTCCTTCTATCCCTTGGACTACAGCACACCCTTGAGCTCTCCCCCGGGGAGCCTCAGCTAGGGGAAGCAAGCTAAGGGCAGCTCCTGTATCGATCAGGGCTTCAACTGGGCGGCCCCCTACCTCAATTATCACCGTGGGATCCAGGCCAGCGGGTTGCGCCGCTAGGAGGGGCCGCTGGGTCCCTCGGCCTCCCTATACAGCCGACTCATCGTGTGCCTCGTTATAGAAAACGGGCACAGGCGGGGTCCTATTCCTGCTTCCCTCCCGTCTGTTATGTCGCTGGGGGCATTCATTCTTCCAGTGTCCCTCTTCCTTACAGATAGCACACTGATTTCGTCCCAAACGGGGGCCTCTTTCCTTCTCCTGTAATCCTGTTCGTCCCTTCGTGTTGCCCCCCCCCTTTCCCACTCTCCCCCTTCAGGGCCATTCCACAGTACAGAATTTTATCAAATCATCCTTACATAATGGCATTCCATAATCAGCCTGACGTCTAAACGCCTTCCAATTATTTAGCATACATTCTAAGGGCGTCCCAGCATAAATGCTTTGTCCGGACCCCATTATGCTTGTGTGTAATTAAACCTGGTCACGGGTTCGACCGACCCCCCTTGCGATTAAGATATCCTGGTCACAGGGTTTCCCCTCGCAGGAGTCTCAGGGCGGCTGGAGTCGGTTTAAGTCCTAGACCTGGTTATCACAATTTTGGCCTCCAATACAACATCAATATGAAGAAAAGCAAGACTCCCCCCAAAAACAGAAGCAAGCCCTGAGGCTGTTCTATATCCCAGTAATTATCCAATACAGCCCACGGGCTCGTGAAATTAGTGGTATTATTCATTAATTGCCTGGCTTGCTTAGCATAACCTTCAAGCAACCACAATATCTTCCCACACCGGGGTTACCTATGAGGTCCAATCACACTGCGGGGGCGTTATATCCTTTAAACCCAAGAGGTAAAACGCACTTACCACCCGGAGTGGCCGCGTCCGGCTGTTGGACCTTCCCCTTCTGGCACCGTCTTGTCTCCGTGTCGTTAGGAGTTCTCTTTAGAGAGGACGCAGCCGTCCCGACCGATTACAACGACCCGAGGCCCGAGCGAATCAGTGGCTCGAGGTGGCCACTCCTCGGAATCGCCCTCGGTCGCCGGTCAGCGCCCTCTACAGGGAGAGAAGTCCCGGCGGAGTCGCCAGTTGTTGGCCAAACAGGGCCCGTTTCCCCCTGGAGCTTACCTAATTACACCAAGGAGGCACGGAGAACAAGAAGACGGGTACCACACCTTTATTTTCGTTCAGCTGAGCGGGTGTTTCTTCTCGACTAATGCCAGAGAAGAGCACACCTTACATGGGGGACATGAGTCCCTTTTATAATCAGTAACAAACAACTTTAGTAAACGTCATTATACTGACCTATAGATAACAGGTCACACAGAATACATGATTATTTTGGGGAAGGGGATACAAGATACATCTGTTGCGGATACATTTATCATTTTGAAGGGAGTATAAGGTACATACCTTGACCTTTGGTATTACATATCTTTGAGGATACATGAGAAAACAGCTGCATAAACTTTTGTGCCAAGCGGACTAATTAGTAAATAGCTGACATGGTTAAATGAGACTAGATACATGTCTTGTCCTGGATTCCCAGGTTTTGCTTGTTATTCAAATCCCTAGGCCCCTCTTTGGGCTAAAGCCAGGGAAAGAGAGGAAGATACAGGCCTGGGCCTGTTGATTTTTAGGCCTTTTCTATCAATAGGATGTAATGCCTGTGGGCAATGTACTACTGTTGCAATGTACTACTGTGTTCAATAACTCACATCTTAACTGCTCCACAAAATTACACAAAAGTACAGACTGGCACAGCCCATTAACAGTGTAACACACTTAGGAGCTGTTGTCTAACACCTGCATCATTTTTTGCACCACCACTCTGTGTTGGTGTATATAATTGTTGTTGAGCCAAGTCCTGCGGCTGTGATTCAGTTTCTATTCAGTCCCTACCACCTGTTCTCAGGCTAAACTCCCGTTAAAGTACCAAGATGGTAACAATACTTAATGCTTACCTAGTACTTTACAAAGTACTGTGTAAAAAATAATTAACTCAAACCCCAGTTCCAGGGCAGGTCAGTAGTATCAACCTCATTTTACCAATGGGGAAACTGAGGCACAAAGCCATTATGTGACTTTCCCCAGGCCTCACTGCAAAGCATAGTCATTAAGGTTAGGGGGAAAGAGACGGAGACTCAGGTATTGGAGGAAATAAAGAGACAATGCAGTAAGACCAATTCTCATTGGTTTTTTAAATCAAAACTGCACCAGTACATAGGGTGCCCCCCGCAATTCATTCTGAGTAACTTCTAATCTAGGGTTTAATCCTGTGTGGTGCTAAACATCCTTGATTCTCATTGGTTTCTGTGGGGGCTGAAGATGATCAGAATCTTGTGGTATCAAGCCCTATAGGAACAGTTGTTTTCAGATCTATCTTGAAGTCTCTCTGTGGAATGCAGAGTCTCCTGAGTCATGCTGGGAACAAAACCCTGACCCCCATGAAACTAAACCCCCAGCAAGTCTGAGGCGAACTCAGTGGGGGGTCACTGTAAGGCTGCAGCATCAAGCTGAGGAAAAACCCTTTGCAAGCACTTATGGTTTTGCCTCTGCAGGTCTGTACTCAGCTCTGCCGGACACCATGCTACTGCCCCTGGATCCCACCCCGCTGCCCTCCCGGCGCCCCTCTGGTTCTGGATGGATGTGGCTGCTGCAGAATATGCGCGCGACGGCTGGGAGAGCCCTGCAGTTACCTCAACGTGTGTGATCGGAGCCAGGGCCTCATCTGTGATTACAGTGATGACCACCTGGGGAGAGGAGGAACCTGCAACTGTGAGCACATCCCTTTACTCTTTTCATGAAGGCCTGGCTGACACTGGGAGAATGGCTCCCTCAAATCCCAGCCTGTTCAGCTAACCCCATCCTAAAACTGTTGGGAGCTGCAGCCAAACCAGGCAGCCTGACCCGCTCTGCGCTCTCAGAGGAGTGGTTAATAAAAAGTGGTTCTCGACGCCTGGTGTCTGCTCTGTGCTGTGGCTCAAACCAGTTTGTAAGATGGTTTTGCTGACCTGGTTTCAAAGCCAGTTAGAATTTTGAGGGAAATGTCACCAGTATTGACCAACCCACAGAGTTAGCAAAGAAAACAACTGAGCTGGAACATGCTTATATGGAACCCCAGATCTGACATTTCATCCCCCAACCAGGTCTGTTAAACAAAGGCTCTGACCTCAGCGCAGGTAACAGACACAGAACATGGACTGAGTTTTATGCCACGTCATCAACTTCTTTTCTCTCTGGAGTTCTCACGTTAGCTGGCAGGAGCGTAAACAACTCATTGAGTTTCTGTCCTCCTCAGAGAGCTCAGATCAGCCTGACAGGGATGTGAGCTGAACAAACATCAAACCTTCCCCCGGTTAGAAGCACTAATGGGCAGTGAATCACTTCCTTCAGGGGGTTCCCAAGAAATGGTAGTTGCTGCTAGTTTGGAGGACCTACCCTTCTTTTTCAGGTATTTCTGGGATGCTTGATACCATAGTACCTAAGCTCCCATACCACTGGGCTCTGTGCTGTGCTAGCGGGCAGTGGGGCTGTCGCAGTCCTAAAACTTTGCAGACATGAAGGACATTTGCAAAGTAAAGAGTCAGTGTTCTCTTGCAGGCTGATGAACCTCTTCTCTGAGCAATTCACAAGGAAGTAGGCGAGAAGGTTGGGAAGGAGCATGGGACCCCTATGAAGGAGAAGCAATAGCCTCTACTGAGAAGCTCTTCTGTCTCCCTCTTTCTGTCTGTCGCTCTCTCACACACACACACAGACACACTCTTCAGTCACTCTCTCAGTGGCCTGATACTCTTCAGTCCTGTTCAATCTTAGTTTATCCCTTCAGGACTCTCTCAGGCAAGAACACAGCTTCCTACAATCCCACACAGGGTACATCTCTGCCCGGGTACATTTCTCCTGCCGATGACACACCAGACAGCAGGCAATGAGAATAGGGTCCCATCCTATATCTGCTCACCTTCTGTCTTCTCAGATGAGACCTTCAAAGCACATGGGCTACGGGACCAAGTGGCTGCTGCTCCTCAAAAGTTCTTTCCATCCAGGGGAAGCTGGCACAGCCAGCACCACTTTTAAGGCCTAGTTTACACTACACTACAAATTTAGGTCGATGTAAGGTGCCTTACATTGACCTAACTCTGTAAGTGTCTACCCTGAAATGTCTCTCCCACCAATGTAACTCGCCCATGACACCAACTTACTAACTCCTCCCCTGTGAGAGGCGTAGCACTTAGGTCAATGTAGTTAGGTTGAAACTGTGTCAGTGTAACACTGTGTTGCTTACATCAACTGTCGCAGCCTTCAGAAGCCATCCCACAATGCCCCACACTGACAGTTACAGGGGCACAAGTGCTCCTGGTGAGGACACATACCACCAACATAAGGCGTGAAGTGTGGACACGCAAAAGCGTTTCACTTACTGCAGTGGTTGTACATCGATGTAACTTAGGCTGACTTAATTTTGTACTGTAGACTTGCCCCAAGAGGAAGTCTTTGGGGTTCTGATTCCACCCAGGACAGCGAGGCAGCAGCCTGAGAGCTTTACATTCAGTGTGTCGATCATATTAACAGTGACTCCCAGTCAAGAAAAACGCCGCAAGACACCTGTTGTCTTGCTCCAGTGAGGAATCTCCTACAAGAGCTGCTGCCTGTGGCCCATGAGGGTCCAGGTTCCAGGCTCAGCAGAGGAAAAGGGCTGAATGCACATAGAATGAGCTTAGCCTCTGATGAGGGATCCTGGTGAGCTGCCCCAATGGCTGGCTGCTACCATCTGGTAGCTGAGACTACTGAGAAGGCTGGACTTGGAGTGTCCTCGTGGAATGTGCTACACACTGATGGTTATTATTTATTTATTAGTTAGTGCTGGTCCAATGATTCATCGTGAATAAATTCTCTGACACATTTTGGCATTTGTCTCAGAATTAAGCACACGTCATTGTTTTCATTCTCTCACCAACTCTGCAGAGGGACAAATGATATTCTTTAAATAATTAATCCAGGAATTCTTCGCACTAAAAGGTTTATTTGAAAATAAATTATGTCACTATTAGACCAGCTCTATTCTTATTTAACATTTGTATCTGGTGCCATAGGCATGCCCGGTGGACTACAGAGAGAATTCAGCTACGTCTCTTTGTCCAGGCACTTACATTGTGATCACCACCCCCTGAGCCAGGAGAAAAACTCAATACCTAGTATGAGGAGCTCAGCAGATAGACACTGTAGCTTATCATAGCCCCAGCAAAAGCCAACCAGTTGGCTAATGTGGTCGGTTACCTCCTTCACCTGGCCACTCTGAGCCAGATGCAAAGTCCTTTGGAGTTTATGGAAAGACACTCTGGTTTCAGTGGGCTTTGGACCAGGCCCTAAGTTGAGCCCACAAATGACCGTTTCCCCTTTGTAATTATTGTATGTTTACCCTCAGTGGCACCTGAGTCCTTCTGTCTGTGTTTGATTGGTCGCTTTGTTACTGTTGGATTACTCTGGATGTTGGTTGCAGTTGAGGAGGGAGACGACAGCTGCGAGGTGAATGGAAAGGTCTATCGAGACGGTGAGATATTCCAGCCCAGCTGTAAGATCCAGTGCCGCTGCTCAGACGGAGGCTTCACCTGTGTACCCCTCTGCAGCGAGGATGTCCGCCTTCCCACTCCAGACTGTCCCCATCCGAGGCGTGTGGAGGTCCCAGGGAAGTGCTGTCAGGAGTGGATCTGTGAGAGGCAAGACAGTCACTTCGTTCAGGATGCCAAGCCAGGTAAAGTCCTAGGTGAAGTAGCAGCCCTGGAAGGTACATTCACCACTGAAAGGGTTAAACCAAATGGAACCTGTTCTTGCAATTGGGTTCCTTACATTGTGTAACCTGCAACAGTGAACAACTAAGCAACAGTACCTAAAAATGCCTTATCTTTGTTCTGGAGGGAGCCCTCTAAGGGTCAGATGACAGATCAGTCTACATGGCCCATTCACTCATCAACTTCTGGACATCAAAAGGAGAAACCCCACCCCCAACTCATTTCACAGACTGCAGGCGCTCCTTGGTCATTACCAGCCTGGGCTGGATTCGTACCACTGGCCAAGAGCAAAGTACATTTGTGTGTGGCTTAAAAGTCTCTTTCCATGACTCTTCCTTGTCCAGTGCTTAGGCTGCCTGGGACAGCATCAGCAAGCTTATCCTACCTCTGTGAAGAATGGAGCACAGAATGGAGTGCCTGCTCTGCAACCTGTGGCATGGGGATTTCGACACGGGTGTCAAACCAGAATCGGTACTGCAGACTCGAAATTCACCAACGTTTGTGCATGCTCAGACCCTGCCAGGCTCTCCGAGGAACATCTAATACAGTAAGTGTTGGCTTCAGCCAGTAAAACACTGCTAGCAGGTCGGTAGTTGGCAACAGATTTTCTAGAACAAGGAAATCCGAACCACCACACTGACGTAAGGACCACGGTAACTCTCTTAGCCGCCTGTGTACACACACACCACTCACCAGCTAGCTGTGTGCCAGGATGAGCTTCTCAGAAAGGCTCTCTCCTTTTTGCAGGCACAAACTGCAGCTAGAAAACCCAAACCTGAAACTAAATTGAGTGCTGCAAACCTGAGTTTTTCCCCACTAACTATGAGACTCCAAGAGCAGTGATGGGTCCAACATGACCCAGCGACTGCTAATGGAATTGGCAAAGCCTGGACATACCCTCTGACAGAAGGTGCATTCACAACTCTCCCAGTCCCCTGATATTTTCCCCTTACTATCAGTGTCATCTATATCAAATCAGGACTGAGATAAAGCCGGTTTGATCTCAGGAATAATAGAGGTTTTTATTAAACTATGAACCCCTTAAAGAATGTCTGTGACGTTCACTTGGCAGTTTGAAGTGGCAAACTAATGTGGCATTGTGGGCCTTCCCTTCTTTATCGGGCACCTTTTAACACCTCCTGTGTGCAGCATTAGCTGTCACCACCCTGCAGAGTAAGTTACCTTCACACTAAGGACTGGTCTACCCGATGATTTTTGTACTGATCTAACTAAGTCAGTTGGGGGAGGGGCGTGATTTTTTTTTTAACCAATATACAGTAAACTGCTGTTTATCCAAAATCCTATTATCCAAACCTCTGAATTATCTGAATTCCTTCCTTGTCCCCCAGCATGACATACATCAGTGGCTCTCAACCTTTCCAGAGTACTGTACCCCTTTCAGGAGTCTGATGTGTCTCATGTATCCCCAGGTTTCACCTCATTTAAAAACTACTTGCTTACAAAATCAGACATAAAAATACAAATGTGTCACAGCACACTATTTCTGAAAAATTGCTCACTTTCTCATTTTTACCATATAATTGTAAAATAAATCAAGTGGAATATAACTAGTGTACTTACATTTGTGTATGGTATGTAGAGCAGTATAAACAAGTCATTGTCTGTATGAAATTTTAGTTTGTTCGTACTTCGCTAGAACTTTTTATGTATGTTGTAAAACTAGGCAAATATCTAGATGAGCTGACCTCTGCAGACCCCCAGTCGTACCCATACCCCAGGTTGAGAACCACTGATGTACTTGCCCTCTGCATGATGGGGAACAAGGAAGGATTTGGATAATGCAGAGGTTTGGCTAATACCCCAGAGACCTCCTGGCCAGGACTGTGATGAGGAAGAGGAGCACAAGCCCCTGGCCCCACGGGAGGCTGCCGTGCTGTTGAATGGTTCCTGTGGTAGCGCAGGGAGCCCTCTGCAGCCCTCCCCTCATGGTCCCCCTCATACCCTTCTGTGCCAGCAGAACTGCAGAGGGCACCCTGTGCTGCTGTCGGGCTGGTGATGCCTGATACCTGCAGGTGCAAGGGAGGCAGGGCACAGTCCTGGCTGGGTGTCTCTGCTCTGCCTCACCAGGACCACAGCCTCTCTCTCCCCCCAAGGATCACAAGGAGCCCTCTGAAGTCCCGCAGTCCTGGGATAAGCAGGGCAGAGCAGAACCCTCCTCCCCTCACCACCCCCAGACAGGACAGTGAGGAAGAGGAGGAGGATGAGCCTTCTTGCTGTTGAATGGCTCCTGCTCTGTCAACTAGACGAACTCCCAATTACCTGAATAAAATCCATGTCCTCCATGCTATTCGTATAATCAGGAGTATAGTATAGTTCTACTGGTGCAATCCCTATATCAATATAAAGATGCCTTAGAGCAGAAGAACATATTCCCCTTCCTGAATGGGCATGGCTATCCCAGTATATAGCGCCTTTATACTGATATAGGTGCATCCACTCTGGGGGAGCAGTATAGCTAAAGCAGTACAACTTTTGTGTTTAAAAAAGCCCTTACATAGACTTAATGGTGTATAACCCTACCCCCCACACCCCCACCCCCCCACACACCCATCTTGACTTCTCTTTACATTTTGTGGGCCAGATTTCCAAAAGGGCTCTTTCCCTTTATGGGAGGAATTTGCACCACCACTTCTATATCCGCAATAGGGTGACCAGATAGCAAGTGTGAAAAATCGGGATGGGGGTGGGGGGTAATAGGAGCCTGTATAAGAAAAAGACCCAAAAATCGGGACTGTCCCTATAAAATCGGGACATCTGGTCACCCTAATCTGCAATTGCATTGCAAACACAAATCAAGTAGTTAGAGGGGCAATTGCTCAGACTGGTGCCTGCAATTCATTTTGCAGCTGCAAGACTGGTGCTGCATATTTGGTGGGTACAGAAAGAAAAGGCAGACAACAGCCTGGAGCAAATGTAGGTCTATCTGCCTGTGTTAAATGGAGTAAGTTCTGACACACATATGGCAGGGATGGTGAAGCCTGACTCGAGGCATAGTTACTAACTAGTATCAATAGGCCAGAGGGCAGGTGCCATCCCAGACATCATCTACCTTTGAAGAAAATAGTATTCCAACTCCAAGAATGATTGCAGGGTAAGAAACTCAGGTAATCTGTGGTGTCACTGAAGTTGCCTTAAAGCACAGCAGTCATGTCCAGTTAGAATGCCATGAGAGATTCCTCTCTCGCTGCACAGATCATTCACACTCAGGTTTGAGAGACATGTCACTGTTAGTGACACTAGAGAAACAATTCTAAGATGCTTTAGTCTCCAGGTTGGCTGTACAGTGTCAGTGGGTAAGAGAAAAGTTACACTGTCTGCTCTGTCTTTCCAGAGGGCAAGAAGAGGTCGTTTGTAGCCCCTCCCACACCGTTCAGATTTTGGTGTCAAGACTTCATCCCAGCAGCCGGATTGACCCAAGCCCAGGTCGCTATGGTTGCAGCAGAAATGGGTGTTCTACCCCCAATGAAGCTAGGGAAGAACTGACTGACTTCAGCTGCAAAGGAGGATGAAGAATCTGGAACAAGATCCCTTCCCCCTTGCTCGTGCCCATTACGGTTTCTCTAGACAATGTGGGGAAATCCTGCCACGTGTATTTTAAACCATGCAGTGGCAACGTAAGCTTATTGCCAGCTTGTGACCACTGTCATAGTACGTCCCTTGCAAACGGTGCTGTGTGGGTACAGTCACTCATGGGATCATGCATGATCCCCTCTGCGGGAGAGTCATTATAATGCCCGGCAGGCCAGGCTGTCACTGCTTTTCCAAGTAGGTTTTTATCATTCAGAATTAAGCAATGGGGTTAGTCTGGGGTTAGTTTTGCACGTGGAGCCTGGGGCTGTCACTCTCAGGCAAGTTCTGGCTACCCCCTGCGTGAGGTGATCTTTTAGGAGTGCCGGGATCCCCCAGGAAATGCTCAAATGGAGCAGTCACTGCAGTAGGGGAGGCAAGGAGGGTACAGTAAGGCTGGCTCTTCAGATACAAATGTGCTCGGCGCTCCGGGCTGGCTCCAAGGCTAACTGAAGTCAATGGACAGACTCCCATTGATGTCAGTGGGCTTTGGATCAGGCCCTGAGAGTGCTGTAGAGTGCAATTCCCTGTACATGGATTTAAAAGCATTATTAAAGGTTAGCAGATCTCAGCCTCTCCTCTGTCTGTATTAGGGTCCCAGGTGGAACGCCCAGCTGTCAGCATTGCCATGGGGATGTCTGGCTCGGATTATCCCAGATGCATGCTCTAAAGCAGCGAATACCCTCCCACAGCAGCACTGGTGCTTCAGGCCTTTGCAATTGGTACTCCAGGATCCCCTCTCCATCTTGGGATGAGTCTCTGTGCTGGGCCTGCCTTCCATTCAGTTGTGTGTCTTCCCTAGAGCTTTGGCTGCTCACCATTGTGAGACAGGAGTATGAAGCAGGCCAAGTGCCATGGGGGTTAGAGTAGATACAGTCAAATGGAAGCGATCATTACCTGCTGATAGAGTATGACTTGGAGTTCCTTAACTTGGCACAGTTTCCCAGAAAAGTTTGGGAACCTCTATATTGAAGTATGAATAAAACCCCAAAAAGTTAGAACAAGTAATGGGTATGGACACCCCAAATCCTTCTACTTCTTCAGATACAGCCTGCAAGGAGGGGAATGCTTCTTTCCAAGTTCTGGGGATGATTTCTTGATATACTTCTTACAGGCCAGATTTTCAAAGGCCCAGTGTGCCTGTAGCCAACTCCTAATATGTGCATACGTTAAGGTTTGTGCACACACAAGTGAGGGGTGCATCAAAAGTGCTGCTCCTTCACCCAAATGTCACACATACTGCTCTGCTTTGTTTTCATTTGCCGGCTAATGTCAAGACATTGACTGTCTCAAACATTAGAAAAAACACTGTAGGGAACAATTCTGTACTGACCTTCAGGGAAAGGACTAGATGGCACCTAATACCATAAGTTCTTATCTCTGATTTGTACAGTTCTGTTATTCACATACAATCAGCTCATTATATCCAGCTATCACCACAAATAAACAGCACATATTCAAACAGCACATCAGAACAGGACTCTTCCTTATGATAGTTTCAATTCACCTTCCCTTCTCTGAAAATACTTCCCTCTGAAAGTAACAATGAAGCTCCTATCCAGCAGAAAGCATCCTCTTTAACATCACTGCATTCCGTCTACAATACCAGTGGCTTGGCATGTCTTTCAACCAGGCAAACAAAGAATTCACACACTGGTGATCCCATTCCGAAGCTCCGGATGTGCCACCTAATATCCAAGCACAAAAACCAAAAGTCCATGGCCAAAACAAAGGCAGCAAAACAGCAAACGAACCGCAAAGCTGGGAAAGGGCCATCTTCAAATACAGAGGGGCTGTCGCAGCAGGAGCAGCCAAGGAACGTTATTCTGCAGGCAGCCCAAGCTTTATTTTCTCACAGTGATAAACTTTTAGAGTTATTCAAAACTGAAGTTTAAATGCCCTCTAATGGTCTCTGTTTAAATCTGCAGAGGCAACACACTTCCTCATCTCGTGGACAAATGTGAACTGCAACTAGAATGGAGCTGTGTTTTAGATTATGAATCCAGACAAGATCTGGCAATTTCAGTTTTGTATTTGTGAATTTGAAAATAAAAATGTGCTCATCTAGCTGTATAGATTGTATTAGTGCATCTCTTAAAGGGAGTGGGCCCTGTTCTGACCACACACTAGTTTTACACTGGCGAATCTTCACTAACATCAGTGGAGTTTTACCTGATTTACACTAGGGTAAATGAGATCAGAATCAGGCCCAAACAGCTTGGGTATGTCTGCAGTTCAGGAAGGTTAAATTTGGATAAGAGAAACACAGGCAAAATAAAAACATTTAAAATTTCATAACATTTTGTCAGCTGTTTGCAGCCTCTCAGCGTTTCTTAAACACTGTTAAATCTTTCTATTACGTTGGTTTCTATTTTAATTTGATGTATTTCTGTACACATGCATTTGTACCAACTGGGGTGTACATGGATGCATCCAAAGAAGTGAGCTCTAGCTCACGAAAGCTCATGCTGAAATAAATTTGTTAGTCTCTAAGGTGCCACAAGTACTCCTGTTCTTTTTATGGATGAATAGTATTATTATTTGTATTACTGTGGCACTTAGGAGTCCCGGCCATGAACCAGGACCCCGTTGAGCTAAGCACTGGACAAACACAGAAAAAAATACAGTTTTGTGTGCATGTATCTGTATATGTTGTACCTGTTGGGCTGTGGTTACATCTTTAGGAATGTGCATGTATGCTTGAGTTGTGTGTATATGCATTAGTTTGTGCCTCTATACATGAGGATGCATACCACTTGGGCATGGGGGGTGGGGTGTGGATTATTTAAATTACAGTATCATCTCACTCTCTCTCACTGTGTCAAGTTAACATTAATACACATTACTTTAACCACTCTTCATCTTCCTGAGAAATTATGGGCTGAATTCTCCGCCCTTAACTCAGCACTTACTCAAGCTAAATCCCCACTGACTCCCTGACTAGAGGATCTGGACCGATATTCTTCCACATTTTGGGTTGCATTCCTTAAATGTCATCATCATCTGATCCCCCTCCCTATCACACACACACGTGAGCACAGCACCAAAATACACACCTGGGAGTGCAGAAACAAAAGTCTGAACAACAGATGGTACTTGTCTCTCCTGCAGACAGAGCACAGCTGCCAAAGGTGAAACTGACCTGTGGTTGGCTGAGAAGTGTGCAATGCTCACTGAAGAATATGCATAATCCTAGTCAGACTCTTCGTTAACCAGCAGAGTACAGTGCATTTAAAGCCATGGAGTAAAGCTCTTTGGAATGTTCTTTAAACACCATTATTGTGTGTATATGAAATGTAAGTACTCTTTGTTCATTAAGGTGACCCCTTTTGATAAAATATGCTGACAATTTTTCTCTATGTCCCTGTATATAGATAACTGGTGAAGAAAATGTTTTTTGATGTTTTTCAGTCATCTGTACAGAAAAATGGAGCATAGCTCAGGCTACACATGCAATAAGAACTTATAACTAATTCTCTTTGGTATCTTTATTAAATACGTATCAAATGTTGCTCAAATTCATCTCTTACACTGATAAAAAAGTCCATGGCTCACAGTTTTTACAAGCAAACCTGAAATTCTTATCTCAGCTACAACTGACAATACACTTCTTTGCTATCCTTTATTTTTTCTGCAAGATGCCATTTCTCACTGATTAACTAAGCTGGAAACATCTAAACAATAAATAAATACATGCAAATGAACTGGAAGGATTGTTCTTTCCATAGACTGTAGCATAACCAACGCTTACAATTTAATTGTTAGGTTCACAATATTTGGTGTTTTTAAGAAAGCCCCTTGCTCACTGGACACATGATTAGGTGAGACTCTCAGGTCTCATTTTTTAAAGAAGAATAAGTTTCTAGTCTTCATGGTTGTGGAGAAAAGCTTGAAAAGGTCACCCTTAATGCTCAAAGCCAGAAGGCAAATCAAAACTCTTAATGTATTGTTTTTTAAAAATTCCCTGATTTTTGTGCCAGTCTCAGAATGGGCCCTGGCTTATGATTTTTGAACAGCTGGGGTTGTTCACAGCATCCTAGAAGAAGGAAGCCAAACCAAACTAAGAAAAAGTCCCCTTTAAGAATACATCCAAACCAACCCAACTACCAAAGTCCATAGTTCTCTTATTCTTTTGGGACTGAAGTAGGCTTTCTCCCTTTCCTTTGGGTGCTGGGTCAAGTGAGGAGCCACTTAACCCTCTTAATAAGGCCCTTTAGCTCAGAGCCACCAAACCTACAGTCAGAGATACAAAGTATCTAGGAGCCAGGCTTATGACCTGACTATCTACACCCTCTAATAACAACCATACCTCTCTCCCACTCAGCTTCCTTTTCCTGTTTATATAGGCCAGCCCCCAGGGTGGGGAAGGGTGCTCCTTGACTGCACCCATGCTATGCTGGCTGTAAGCTTTAGACCATTCCTTAAAGAGGTAGCACGCCCTGCCACAGTTTGGCAGTACTTGGAATGGGCTGGCACTGACCTCATTACAGCTGAGGATTTGCAGTCACCTTCTTTAATACCTTGAGCTGGTGAGTAAATGGCCTTGAACCTATTACCTGAATAGTCTGGGATTGCACCAAATTTACTAACATTAGTAATAAACATATTATTGATAAAAGCAATGAGATGAGGATTGTGATATTCCTGATATAACACCTTTCTACCTGTCAGCTGTAACTGTAAGGTACCCTAAGGCAGTGGGTTTCAAACTTTTTTTCTGGCGACCTAGCTGAAGAAAATTGTTAATGCCCACAACCCAGCAGAGCTGGGGATGAGGGGCTTGGGGTGTGGGAGGGGCTCAGGCCTGGGGCAGAGGGCTGGAGTGAGGACTGCGGGGTGGGGCATGGAATGAGTGGTTCAGGGTGTGGAAGGGGGTTCTGGACTGGGGGAGGGGATTGGGGTGTGGAAGGGGATCAGGGGTCAGGTTGCAGGCTTTGGGGTGGGGACAGGGATGAGGGATTTGGGGTGCAGGAGGGGGATCTGGGTTTGGGGGAGCCTCAGGGCTGGGGTAGAGGGCTGGAGTGCAGGAGGAGGTCAGGGTTCTGGGCTGGGGGTGCAGGCTCTGGGATGGGGCTGGGAATGAGGGGTTTGAGGTGCAGGAAAGGGCTCAGAGCTGGGACAAGGGATTAGGGCATGGGCTTGGGGCACGGGCTTACCTCGGGTGGCTCCCGGTCATTGGCACAGCAGGGGTGCTAAGACAGGCTTCCTGCCTGTACTGGCACTGCGCTGTGCCCCAGAAGTGGGCAGCAGCAGGTCCGGCTCTTAGAAGGAGGGGCACAAACGGCTCCACGCAGCTCTCACCTACAGGCACCAATCCCTCCAGCTCCCATTGGCTGGTGGAGTGCGGAGCAGGTGCTTGGGGTGGGGACAGCATGTAGAGCCCCATGGCCCCCCCACCTAGGAACTGGACCTGCTGGCTGCTTCCGAGGTGCAGCATGGTGTCAGAGAAGGTAGAAACTAGCCTGCCTTAGCCAAACAGCACCGCCAATGGGACTTTTAACAGCCCAGTCCATGGTGCTGACCAGAGCCACCGCGACCCAATACTGCAGTTTGAAAACCACAACCCTAAGGATCACTACCCAAAACTCCTAGTGGTGAAGGAAGGCAGGAGAGACTGTGTAGGACAGAGGGTGGTTTTTCCTGAAGAATGAGTAACTTCTGGTTAATACCCTCCTGTCTGCATTGTTCCAGGATTCTTGTGCCAAAGTCCCAGACATCTGTACCTCTACTATCAGGCAGACTTTGGCCCACAATGATGGAAAGAATAAATGTTATTTATCTGGTAACCACTTCACATTCCCTCGTATCAAAAGTAAGCCATAGAAACTTTGTTGGAGGTTGCTCCTAGCAACTAGACTTTATCACATAGTCATTTAATAATCCATATCCTTCTGCAGAATCATTTCAGCTCTGCAAAGCATCTGTTGTCTCTCTGAATCCAACATAGATGCCTATAATTAGTACCACTTTGGCAAACCCTCTTATCTAGAGGAGTCCAGCCTCTATGAGTACTGTACTTATGTGACATTTCACAAGTTACGCAAATTGCTAGTACACGTACTGCAGGGAATCTGCTGGCTTTCGCTTAGATTATCTTCTCTATCTCTCATTTCTACATGTCACAGCCCTGGTAAAGTTACCTCTGCTTCTTCCTAGGACACTCACCAGGCTACAGTGTTTGCGTCCCAGCATGTTGGACCTGTGTGCTGTTAAGTGTCCCTTGGTTTGGGTAGCCTCAGTATTGACTCTTTCTCTGGTCTCTCTGGCATGCTTCCTGGACACAGACTCTTGATGTTTGCCCCTTCACAGGAGTGGGAACCTCACAGACCAGCTGCGCCAAGACCCTAGACCAGTTAGGGACACCCCTTCCCGCAAGACACTCCAGTAGCTTAAGCACACCCAGTGCTCTAGCCTTGTGGGCAATCAGATTTACAAATTTACCTTTCCAGCGATAATTAAAGCACATAACACAGAGACTTTGTAAAGGTTCCCAAACCATTTACTCTTTACTTTAGCTAGCACATGAAATACACAGATCTAGACAAAACAATAAAACACCCACAGGCTCTTCTTTGTCTCAGTTTCATCTCCACTCTGGAGCACGCTTTGGGCTTAAATCAGAGTCATCTAGGGTGCCCAGGATCCGCCCCCTTCTGCTTCTGTTCATTTCCCTTTTTTGACTTTAAAATGACAAGAGTACTCCTTTTATAAAGTTGCAGTCCCTTTTGTCAGGTGACCCACAATCAGCCTCATCAGGTGATCAAAAGTCCCCACCAGGAAATCTATAGCTTAGTTACTGGCCTACCTGGGTGGCCTGGTTTTCTTGGTATGCTGCCGTCTTTGTCCAAGGAGGCTTCTATTTGAATAGAATACTACCAAGGTTTAATGACCCTTCATTTCTAGCTCATTGTTAGCATTGTGTCACTGCACTTTGGATTTTTCACCCCTAGATGGGGGTGAAAAGACAGCAGAGAGGAGGCAAGTCTAACAATCAAAATGGAGTTTGTGGTGTGATAAAGATACATGCAGAGAGTTCATATCCCAAACTGGAATTCATAACTTGTACACAGATTCCCCAAAACATCAGGTGGTGTTTCTGTGATACCCAACGAAGCTGCTTTTTCAGGGAGGATGCTGTGAGATGTGGCATGACCACTACCAGTGTGTTCTGCTGGGCTCTGAAGCCCTGTCTGTTTTTCAGTATTTCCTTCCTTACTTTGTACCTTCATTTGGTAACTAACTTGGATTTGCTGAGATCCCTTCTCCCTACCCTACCAATGTGTAACTCCTCACCGAGGAATCTGCTCTGATTCAAGTTTCTGACCTCTCCTTTCTTGTTCCCAGATGGACCATCCCTGGTAAATGTTGCTGGAATACTGGTCTTGTCTATGGTACAGAAATTACTCATTGATGACAATGGGTGTTCAGCTCTGGCCGGCTGGTTGGCTTGCCTCTCTCGCTCTTTCATTTTTATACTGCAGCCCATCACCCTAGTATTTCAGCACCTTCCATGTAAAATCATTAGTGATAGTGAAGTCCCTAGTGGACTATATGTAGTTTCTGGCACTTCTCCCTTTCTGGGGTCAAGAGCTGTAGGGATAGGGTGGGGTTTTGGGGTTGTTTATGGTTTAGGGTAGGAGTTTGGAGATAAAGGGGGTGTCATTATTGCCATCTATTGTCAGCAATAGTGTCAACAGGTGCCGCTAAACCAGTTCTAAACATGGCAAAAATCTGTCTGGGGACTGGTCCTGCTTTGAGCAGGGGGTTGGACTAGATGACCTCCTGAGGTCCCTTCCAACCCTGATAGTCTATGATTCTATGGTTTGTCCTTGTACACACCTGAAGCTAAACTGTGTTCAACACTTGTTCCACTGCACCTGTCATTGGCACCCACTATTGGCAATAGGTAATTGTTGTAGTGTTGCCCGGGTTGTGGGGAATAGCAGTTTCATGGGTAATTGATCTTTTGTCTTCTCCTTCCCCTGCCCTCCCCTCCCCCCACCCCATCCCACCCCGGTCAGTGCACCAGAAAGCTTTAATCATTTCTGGGCTATGTCACACTATGATAGTGCAGTCTCGGCATTACTTTGAGACAAGGACACTTGAGGTTGAATACTGGGAAACTTTCCCTGATGGGGATATCTTACTGGCTGGTGGCATAGACCAGTGGTTCCCAAACTGGGGTTCGTGAACCCCTGGGTGTTCGCAAAATGTTACAGGAGGTTCTTGAGAAAAAATTCCCTAATGGCAGACAGAGCTGTGCCAGGGATACTGGGGCCAGCATCCCAGAGCCCCTGGACTTCCAAACATTAAGCAGATCAAAGCAAACATATCTATCACACTGAGATTTAAACTTCAAGGCTCCTTATAAGAAATGCAAAGGGAGGTGAATATTTTTTCTGTTTTTAAAATTAATTAGGCAGCTAGTGTTGTTCTTAAAATTATTATGAAGAACAAGTTTAAGCTTTGTTATAACATGCGTTGTTTGCCTGGACTGTTCAAGAACTGAATGCTTATGTAGGAGGAACTCTGAGTTGGCTTCTTAAATCCCTTCATGCTGTTTCACCTCTGATATTCCTTGATGAAACCTACGAGCCTTGTATTATAACAGGCTTATTCAAAGTGATGCAAGGAGGAAAGTGAGATCTTGGAAGAGTGTTGCCGTTTCCATAATGTAATAAAAATACTGTCATGATAAATAATAATTAATAATACATAGTGTGTAATCAGCATGTCCTAAAGACCAATTTTACATTTCCAAGATCACTGCTCTTCTAATTTATACTCAGGTAAAGGAGAAAATCCCTGGAAATATTCATTTTTAGGAGGGGAGTTGCGAGACTTGACATTTTAGTGAAAGGGTTTCACAGGTTGTTAAAGTTTGGGAACTACTGGCATAGACAACCAAGTGACACGGTGACTCAAGTCATTTAAAACTGGACTGGACAACACAATGGGGAATAGACTGTAGGGAACAACCCTGCCCTGGCCCATAGAGGGGGTGGACTGATTGGGATCTAATGAAGCATCTCCATCTCCAACGTCTCTGGTTGTATGAGACGCTGATATGAAGGTCTAATTTAGAATAACGCTTTGGTCAGACTCCAGCTCCTGCCCCCTCAGTGCTGCCAGGTGAGCCTTCGCACCAGAAATAGCTTCATGCTGTGTAGCTCCCTGATGCTCCGATCAAAAATATCTCAGTGTGGGGGAGGCGGGGGCTGGCGCTGAATAACAGAGATAATTAATATTCAGTTACTGTGAGCTCCTTCTGCCTCCTTGAATTATTAATTCAAACCCAAAAATGAACTGGAGCAGCTTGGCATCCCCCAAACCCATTCCATGCTGGGTGAGCCTTGGGTGCGGTGGTTGCCAGTGGGCAGCATTTAGCGGGCTATGACCCACCCCACCGCAAGCAGCATAGCTCAGCTGGAGACTGCAGCCTGCGTGTCACTAGTATTGATCATTATTGGTACCAATCATTGCCAAGAACAGAGCTGGCACTAGCCATAAGCAGACTAAACAATTGTTTAGGGCTCTAAGCAGCTGGGGGGGGAGTATTCGCTTTTTTAAAATGGGGGAGGGCAAAATATTTCTCCTCAGGACCCCCAATGGGCTAGCACCGCCTCTGGCAAGAGTCAGAGCGAGAGAAGGGCAGAACTCGCGGGGTGGAAGGAAATGTGGGGGAGGTGGCGGAGAGCGGAGTAACACCTGTCTGTGCACCTTGCAGAGCTCCTTGGGATGCGGGGAGCGCAGCAGCTCCAGCTCCTGCCCCTGGCTAACGGGGGGTCCCTCCTGGATTACCCCCCATCTGCTAGTGCCCCTTTGGGGACGTCTCTCCTGGGCTGCTCCCACTCCCGAGTCCCAGGTCCCCGGGTCACCTCCCCACGCCGGCTACCCGTTCCCATTGCGGGCCCCGCCCCGCCCGCGCTCAGGCCGGGCCCGGTGGATCACACCTGGTACTGCGGAGCTGCGCGGCAGCTTCGGACTGAGTCACTCCGGATCCACGCGCGGCGGCGGCCGAGTTTCTGCGCCTGAGGAGGGGTAAAATCAGCGGGGAGCCGAGTGGAGATCGGGGGGAGCCGCGCAAAGCCCGGAGGGATCCCCTAGGGACCCGGAGTTTCCCCCTTAGGGGAGGGACCGAGGTATCCGCTCCTGCCCTTCCCCGAAGAGTTCTGGGGAGCCCCCCGCCCCCTCTCAGGGACCTGGCATCCCCACCTCCCCCACCCCCATAGGGTTCTGGGGAGCCCCCTCTGCCCGCTCAGGGACCTGGCATCCCCACCTTCCTCCCCCATAGGGTTTTGGGGAGCCCCCTGCCCCCTCAAGGACCTGGCATCCCCACCTTCCTCCCCCATAGGGTTTTGGGGAGCCCCCCCAGGGACCTGGCATCCCCACCTCCCCCTCCCCCATAGGGTTGTGGGGAGCCCCCTGCCTCCTGTCAGGGACCTGCCATCCTCACCTCCCCCTCCCTCATAGGGTTCTGGGGAGCCCCCTGCCCCCTCAAGGACCTGGCATCCCCACCTCCCCCTCCTCCATAGGGTTGTGGGGAGCCCCCCCTGTCCCCTCAGGGACCTGGCATCCCCACCTCCCCCTCCCTCATAGGGTTCTGGGGAGCCCCCGCCTTCTCAGGGACCTGGCATCCCCACCTCCCCCTCCTCCATAGGGTTGTGGGGAGCACCCCCCCTCAAAGACCTGGCATCCCCACCTCCCCCTCCCCCATAGAGTTCTGGGGAGCCCCTCTGCCCCCTCTCAGGGACCGGGCATCCCCACCTCCCCCTCCCCCATAGGGTTCTGGGGAGCCCCCCTGCCCCCTCTCAGGGACCTGGCATCCCCACCTCACCTTCCCCCATAGGGTTCTGGGGAGCCCTCCCCTCACCCCAGTTGCAAAAAGATATTTTCCTGCATTCCTCTTAAGGACTCAAGGATTCCCTTCTGCACCACCTTTAGGACATGGAAGATTCCCCCTTGCCCCAACCCCTCATGCATCTTCCCTAAGGACTCACTTGTTCCCTCGCTGCAGCAACCCCTCATCTGCTTCCCCTTCAACCCTCTGCAGTAAACAGCACCCATGAAGGTGGACGAAGTCGTCTCAGTTTCTGACACCACCAACTTCAGCTTGAGCACTGCCACCACTATCCCGTGCCCGGTTAACCGGATTTTCACCCATCGCTTCCTGCCAGCTGTGTACCTCATTGTGTCCCTGCTGGGGCTGCTGGGGAATGGGCTGGGCCTGTGGAATCTCTGTGCTGGGTCCCGAAGGAACAGCTGGAACACCCTCAGCGTGCTGATGTGCAACCTAGGGGTGGCAGACTTACTCTATGTGATCATGTTGCCTTTCCTGGTGACCTACTATCTCCAGGGGGGTGTGTGGCTCTTTGGGAAAGGCTGGTGCAGGCTGATGCGGGCCCTCTTCCACCTCAACCTCTATGCCAGCATTGGCTTCCTGACCTGCATCAGCATCCACCGCTACCTGGGCATTGTGTACCCACTGAAGATGCTGGGTAGGTGCCAGACTCTGGGCCCCCCCTTCTTCATCAGTGCCATGGTCTGGGCATGGGTCATCATCCAGGTGTCTCCTGATTTTGGCTTCAGCGAAACGGATAGCACTGGTACACAGTGTCATGATACAACAGGACATGAGAACCTGCGCACCTATCGGCCCTACGTCCTGGCTGCAACTATGACTGGCTTTGTCATCCCCTTCCTCATAATCATTGGCTGCTACTGCCATGTGGTGGTGGTCCTATGGAGGAATGAAAACGTGGACCCAAACCTCAAGAGAAGTAGTATCAAACTGGTAGTGTTAGTGATGGTCCTGTTCTCTGTCTGCTTCCTCCGATATCACATCTTCAGGAACCTTAACTTGCTGTCCCGAAGCTGGCAACTCCAGGAGTCCTGCACCCAGACTTCAAAAAACATCTATGTCTCCTATCAGGTGACCCGTGGCCTGGCCAGCTTCAACAGTGCCCTGAACCCTCTGCTGTACCTAATGACCAGTGAGGAGTGTGTGTCATGTATAAGGACCATCAGTCAAAGGGCTGGCCAGTCTCTGGGGTCTCTCTGGGAGAGGAGAACGCAGCGGCAATCAGATCAGAAGAAAACGAGCATCATTCTCTGTGAAGAATTTGAAGAGGCATGTGATGAACCCTGAATTGGTTGGTTAAAAAAAATAAGAGCATAGTCTGACTAGGTATATGGCAACTTACTCGTGTGTGGTGCCCCATTCCCTGCCCCTCCAGCTGTCTGGTTTGCCTTTTTAGAGTGCAAGCACATTGGGGCCTGGACTGAGCCTCCCTCTGTTTGTGCAGCAGCTAGCCCAATGGGGGAGTTACTAAAAACTGTTACTAGAAAAGTGGGTACCAGCCTTATAGGGCCTGCCAAGCCCAGTTTTGTACTCTATAAAAATGTTGTGTGTGTGTATATCTGTATATATTCTGTTGATCCTGAAATATTTGTCAGTTTCTCCCCAAAACAGAGGGTTAAACATTGTTAAACTTCAACTTTTATACTGGCCCATCAAGCTAAGAACTCCCCCATGCATTTAAGAATGCAGGTACCCCTGCCGCAAGAGCATGTGCCCTACGTCCCAGCACTCTACTCAGCCGATGTGCTTCATCCTGTGAGCAGGCAGGGATTTGAAATACATTCTCTTCCTTCACCTAGGAAAGGGCATGTTACTACTTACTTACCTAACTAGTGAGGCCTGACGGTGGGCTTGTAAAGGGTTTTGAGGATGAAGAGGTCTATAGAAGCTCTGAGCAGTACAGCTGTACCTCTTATGAAGTAATACGGCAGCTCCTGGGTTAGTTGGTGATGACTATGTGGGTGGCAGCATGCCCCAGGCTCAGTGACAGTAGGTTATGTATCTTACTGGGCAGACAAGCCTTAGGTCTTCTCCATCTCTCCTCCAAGATTGTGCAGCTGCTGACAGCAGACTTGCCTTTTAAAGTTTCAGGAGGCTGGTGCTCTATTAGGATAATGACTGCGGAATTCTGAATGATGCCTGGAACGATACAGAAGCTGATTACAGTGGGGAATCCTACAGAGAATTTTTCACAATCTGTAGGCATATGATTGCATTTTACAGTGTCTCTTGTGCATTTTTCCCAGACCTACATTTTCAAAAAAGTAGGTATGCAATTGCATGCCTAATCTGAGTGTGCATGTGATGTGATTGCATTCATCGTCATAGTCATTATACATTAAAACGATCCATTATCTGTGCGAGTAGTAATTTGCAATAGCAATGGCCACACTAGCACATTCAATCAGGGTAACTGCATACAGAATTTTTCTGGAAGTTTTGGCCCTAAAATATTTGAAAATGTGGAAGAGATTAAAAAAATAAAGTAGACATACAAATATGCATGCAAAATAAGCACACAGTTACGTGCCCAATCTGTGTACACAATCTTAATAACTGTACGTTTGCAAACTAGTCACACATTTTGTTGGTACTGTCACATGCTTAAACTTGATGAAGACCTGTCCCAATATTGCATTAAATAGGTGGGCATTAAATGTAACGTGCCGATGATGCTGATATTTAGGAAGAGAAGACTTAAGCCCACTGCAGTGCAATGCAAGTAGGAAAAGGCCAAAGAGCTGATAGCAAAGATCGTATTTTCATTGTCTTCAAAGTGGATAGATTGTTATTGCTGGCAGCAGGTATCCTCTGCATAGTGCAGAAGCTATAGATACATGGAGAGGGATAGCTTGGTGGTTTGAGCATTGGCCTGCTAAACCCAGGGTTGTGAGCTCAATCCTTGAGGGGGCCACTTACAGATCATGGGAAAAAATTGGTCCTACTTATGAAGGCAGGTGACTGGATTCAATGACCTTTCAAGGTCCCTTCCAGTTCTAGGAGATTGGTATATCTCCAATTATTATCTAAATTAGTATTTTACCTTCTTCCCCTCTCTGTCTTTTCCAGTTCAGATGGCTTGAATATTTCAGCAATTGTTAGAACAGTACAGGACATTCAGCAGTAGGTTTTTTCAATTCTGAAGAGAGCTTTAAACAATAAGAATGATCCATATTTGTGCAGCTGCCGAAGTGAGAGAAACTTTGCTATTTGGAAAAATGCCTGGTATTTATCACGTTCAGCTGCTGCAGTGTTCAGATCCTCCTTTGATATACACTAAAGAAACCATGGCTAGTTTACATACTGTGTTAATACATCATGTTAAAGAGCAAATAAATACTTAGTGCTTCCAGTGATGAGTTGTTTGGCTTCTTTAAAACTTACAAGACACAAGCCAGATGGCCTGAGGAATAGAGTTGGAAGCCTGCCTTGCCATGACACAGGAGAAGTGACAGGTTTTGGCTGTGGGACTGGCATTGAATGGAGGAGCTGCTGCTTACCCAGCTACCTGGCAAGATCAAGAGTGGCAAGACTCCAGCCACTGAGAGGGGGAGCAATGATACTCTTGCTGGTGGATGGACAAGAGGCACGATCCCACAAGATGCTTAGCACTCTGTCCCTTATCCAGCAAAGCATTTAAGCATATGCTATATTTTAAGATGATAAGTAGTCCCATTGAAGGCAAAAGTCATATTAGATTATCCTGATTTGTGAGCCTTGGATGACCTAATATGTCTTTTCCACCTCTAATGTCAATGAAGTGGGAAGGCCCAAGGGATCGCAGGACCTTCCCTGGACTGGCCTTTTGTCAGCTTGCAGAGTCCTCAGAGGGGCATATCTTCATGGCTGTCAGTTGGCATAACTCTCCAACACAGGTTTCAGATTCTAGATTCAAAGGCAATCCAGTTGGAAGGGATCCTCTGGGTCAACTTGTCCAACCACTTGTCAGCCAAACAGGTCCCAGTGCGATCGTTTCCATACACATATTTCATCTCAGCTTGCAGATGCACTTCAGAATAATGCTTGTTTTTTGTACAGCTGTGTCACCTCCCAACCACACTCTTGTTTAAAAAAAGTTTTTCTCTTGTTTCTTTCACATCCCAGCTGTCTGCCTGTTTGCAGTTCTGCTTGGTAATAGTTTGATTTTGCTTTGTACATTCTTAGTAGATGAATCATGTTCTTCTGAGAAAGGGAGAGTTGCGTAGGAGGCAACAGTGAAACCCTTCCTCCATCCCTTTGAAAAGCCTTTGGAGACGCCACTACACAACCAACCCTTTTCTAGTAAAGCCCAGTGATAACTCCTCAGTCATATTTAATGAATGATTAACTGATTTGAGTCCAAAGTCAGTTTATAGCACATTCTCATCGGCTATGGACACAAGAAACCCACTAGCTCTCTACCACTGCTTGTTATTGGGCAACTGGATGAATGGCAAAGGTACTTACATACTTATGGTTCATCTGTTGCTAGACTTGCATCATAAGCAAAGGTTTTAGTGAACTTTCTCTTGCGGTTTGGCAGGCCGTGCTCATGCGATTTGCATAGTGTTTATATTTGCAGGGTTATAAAGAGACTTCTCTATCTCAAGGGTGAAATAATTCCAGTGTGGATGATCCACACAAAGTCTCATTCACCACTTAAGTACACGTAAGCCCCATGTTAAGAACTTGAGGCCTCTCAGGGTATGTCTACACTGCAATAAAAGACCCTGAACAGCAGAGCCCAGGTCAATTGACTCAGGCTCTGGCACTCAGGCTGCAGGGCTAAAAATTGCTGTGTAGACAGTCCCACTTGGGCTGGAGCCTGGGTCTGAAACCCTGCAAGGGAGGAGGGTCTCCCCTGTGACTGTGCCTGAATGTCTACACTGCTACCTTTAGCTATGCAGCTTGAGCCCCATGAGCCTGAGTCAATTGACCTGGTCTCAGGCTTGGAGCTGCGGGTTTTTCTTTGCAGTGTAGACATACCCAAAGACCTCCATAGACTTCAGTGGCTGTTGGATCAAAGTCCTTAAAAGGGTGTAAGTGATGCATTAGGCATAGTGCTGGCCTTGATCACAGGTGAATTTCACTCCAAAGTGAGTGATTTTGGTGCTGCTTGTGTATGTTCATGCAAAGTGGTTGAAATTCATCATTGTGAAGAAGGCCCATATAGGCCTATGGGACATAAGTGGTGTACAGACTTTGTGCTACACAGGATGAATTTCACCTTGGGTGCAAAATGCATTCTCCCTAGCCACTGTATATTTAAAGCCCATTCGAACAATGGAGAGCAAAATAAAACAAAAGTTATAGAAAAAGAATCTGAGAATAAAATGAAGATTTTGTAAGAAACCAGCAAAAATTGAGGAAATTCAAAACGACTGTGTTTGCTGAGCCCTGCTCCTACTGTTTCAACCCCTTTAAAGAGGATTAAGGCTGTGAGTATGTCAGGCTTAACGCTGTGGTTTTTGACTTTTATCTCTTTGTGCCACTCTTGAGTTAATTCTTAGTGAGTTTGTTTCCTCTGAACTGCATAAGAAAGTCCCCTTCATGCATAGAGCCAAACACTCTCTATTGACTATACACATGCTTTTGGCCCACCAGCCTGCCTTGCTAACCTTCACTGCTGAGTAAACGAGCAGTAAAACCTATTGTAAAGCCTGCACCCCTTTTCCTGAACCCAGTATAAAGTGAGAAGGCAAAAGTAATCCTTTGTAAGTTCAATACTTGTTGCTTTGTTTGCTCTTTCCTGAATAGCGCAAGAGCCATTGCAGTTCATCTTTAATGTGTGTTGTGTCTTCCATGCAGTCTTTATCCCCTGAATGCCCTAAAGATCTAGGGCCAGTTTCTGCAGGCAGGTTGCAACAGAGAGGGTCAGCTCCCTGACTTCCTACCAGCCCCAGTCCTAGCCCTGAGTGCAGGTTAGAATGGGCTTTGACTTCAGTGGTGTTTGGATAAGACCCTAAATTCAGAATGAATTAGGGTGACCAGATGTCCCAATTTTATAGGGACAGTCCCGATTTTGGGGTCTTTTTCTTATATAGGCTCCTATTACTCCCCACCCCCATCCTCATTTTTCACATTTGCTGCCTGGTCACCCTAGAATGAATCTATTTTGACCCAAATCCCTTCCTTTCTGCTGAAGGTGTCTTTTAATTCTTGGTTTCCCTTTTCGTAACCTCACCATTTGGCATGATGTGAAATTGTTTTGTGGGCAGCGACTAAGGGTCTGCTGTGCAGAAGTGCTGAGAACCCACAACTCCAGGGAAAGCTAATGGGAGTGAGGGACACTCAGACTTTCTGGAAATTAGGCACTGATTGTGGATTTTGATTGACTTGTCTATGAAGGGGTTTTAATCCACAGCAATTTGATGTGCATTAGTTAACTCACAACATGCCAGCCATACTAATGGCATACACACAGGACAGCTGTGCCCTCTTTCAGTTCATACTGTTGTGTAGACAGGCTGGGATCCTCTGGTTCTTGCAGTGCGTACTCTGGGATGTCTCTTGCTGCGCATTGTGGGGTGCTTAATGGAGCCAGAGAGAAGTCTGTGGAATTCTGGGACATGGAGTCAAATTCCAAAAAACTCCACAATTCCACTGTCTCTGTCCTATGTTTCCTCTCTTTCTGGCTGAGCTAGTGCCATTTTCAAATTGCTGTCAGCTACCATGGACCCAGCAATGCTCCGTGCCACTATGCTGGCAACTGCGCATAAGCAGGGGCTGCTTGAGCTGTATTTTTGCTGCTGAAGCCAGGTGGCTTCAGGTTTGGACTTCGCCAGCCACACCACCGAGCAGATGATCTGGCTGCAGGAGCAGTTCCTCCAGCAGCGGTGAGGGCAGTGGAGGAAGAAGGGCTAGGAAGAAGAGGATGACACTGAGTAACTGCTACTACAGAACCTATTCATAGAGCAGCTTTACACCGAGATGGTCTTCACTGAAAAATTACACTGGCATAACTACAACTCCACACCCTTGAGATATGTTGTTAAGCTGACCTAGCCCCCGCTGGAGACAGTACTAGGGAGATGGAAGAATTCTTACCACCTCTCAGGGAGGTGGATTAAGTTTCCTCCCATTGCTGTAGTAAAGTGTCTACACTGAAGCACTGCAGCTGTAGTATTTTAAGTGTAGACATAGCCACTGTGCGGCATTGTTTCTGGGAAAACATCATGAATTAGCAAAGAAGTATCATTCTGCAGATCTGGGATGACCTCAGTGGCAAGAGAATTTCAAGATGACAAAGGCAACCTTTTTTGAGGTCTGCGGTGAACTCGCCCCAGAGATTCAGTGGCAGCTTACCAACATGCGGTGCCCCATATCTGTTGAGAAGCACTCGCCATTGCCAAGTGTTACCAATCCATAGCCAACCAGGTTGGTATAGGGAGACTGACTCTGTTGATCATGCAGAGGTGTGCTACCATGCATAAGGTATTGTTGCCCCAGATTATAAAGCCTGGCAATGATCAGGAGATTAGTGATGGCTTTGCATACATGTGTTTCCCAAACAGGACTGGGGCAACTGATGGGACCCATTTGCCTCCGGCACCAGGACTCATGGTTTATAAACAGAAAAGGAGTATTTCTCAATGATGCTCAAAAGGCTGCTTGACCACCATGGCAGGTTTACAAACATAAATGCAAGGTAGTCTGGGAAGGTCCATGATGCTAGAGTCTGTTGGAACTCACCTCTGTGTAACATAATGAATAAAGGACAGTTTGCCTCCTCCCAAGATCATTATGGACTTTAATGGTGTGGCAATTGCGTTGGTTGCTTGTCTGGTTAATGAAGCCATTCATAGGCCACTCGGACAGAATGGAGGAACTGTTTAACTATCACTTCTGTAGTTGCAGAATGACAGTGGAGTGTGCACTCGGCCATCTGGAAGGAAGGTGCTGCTGCTTTTGGCATAGCTTAGAGGCTTCAGAAAAAAAACAACCTTGCCTAAGGTTATATAGCTGCATGTTGTATTTTGCACAATATTTGTACAGCTTTGCTATCAGTAAGGAAAACATCTTTTCCTGTAAGAATGCGTCTCACGGGCATTTATACTTTGGCAGGGAGCTGTTGACTTAATACCTTTATGGGAAAGCAGTGCCAATGTCTACCTTATGTAAACCGAGAATAGTGATGTGATGGAGGGCATAAACTCTGTCCTGCGAGGGAAGGGGCTGGCAAGGCTTTGTGTGCTAAGGTAGCCCTGGCCCTCCAACCCTGCCAGTCATGTGTGGTAGGGAGGAAGGCTCTGAAAGGAGGAAGCTGCAGTCAGTGTGGGGGAAGCCCTGAGAGGGAATGGTTTCTGAAGCAGCAGAAGGAACTCCCATGCCTCAGATCCCTCAGCTTCGCAAAGAGTTCAGTGAACCCCAAGAGCAAGCCCGGCAGGGAGAGACTGATTTGGCTACCTGGGCACCCCTGCAGGAAGGTGATGCCACTGACCTTTTATCTTTTGGCTGACCCTGGGAGGGGCTTATTCTCTGCTGAGTTTGAACTTTTGCTTTTCCCCACCCATAAAAGAAGTCAGAAGGCACCCAAGGGCTGAGCCCACTGCTAGGACTAAGAAGCTTGGGCCTGGACAAGGCTGTCCCTGTGGTGGTAACTGGCCATGGCAAGGGGCCCTGCCCCTGCTAGAGAGGGGCCCCGGAAAGACTCTTTTACAAGAATCCAAGCTTCTTTCCACGTACCCAGTGTCTCAATGAAGTGTAACATTTTGCAATTGAATGTTGCTGTTACTCAGGAATGTTATGGGGGGCAACAGTGTAGGCAGTAGAAAACAGAATTTACCTATTTCTCATTCGGGGAACTTGGAGGTTTGTTTAGATTAGTTTCCCCACTTCTTTTATTACCATTTCACCACTGGCAGGAGGGGAGGCAAGATGGGGTAGAGGCTATGGATGCCGTTTTGAGCTAGCAAACAAGATTGGTGGACGGGGGGGCATTCACTGGGCAGGACAGATGTGGGGAGGGGAAAGGAAAATGGGAAGCTGGGATGTGCCCTCAGTGACACGGGCTAGTAAACGGACAATGGTCAGGACTTGAGGCCAGAGCAGACACCATTTTGAAAATGGACAGTATGGGCCACGGAAAGGACAAGCGAGGCCGGGCTGGAGACTCAGAAAGGGTCATAGTTCACATTCCCCAAAAGTGGTTGTGGGGCACCTGGAACAGAAGCTAGTATAATAATAAATTGTAAAGAGAGATGCTTACATGTCCAGCTTCCCTCCGTAGGATTTGCTTCCTCAGTCCTGGCCTGGGTTTCTGGCTGGGTATCGGGCTCGCTTCCTACATGGCTGGAATTGGGGTCCTGAGTCCCAAAGAGATCCTGGCTTTCTGGAGAAAGCTCTTCACTGGCCTCCTTGTGTTCTGCCACTGGTCACTCGTGGGAGGGACGGGTGTCGGTAACAGTGTCATCAATCAAAATCCTATCCTGCTCCTCCAAAAATGGACAGGTTATCAGTGCACAACTGCACTGTTTCCTGGCATCCCTGGTTTTAATGTAAGTCCTTCTGAGCCATCTGCTCTTTATCTGGAACTGGTCGGCATTGCAGTTGTAGCCCCTCGCACGCAGACAGCTGCTTATCAATGTCCACAAAGAGATCTTTAATGCGGAGCCTGGCCCCAGGAGCGTGCTGCACTGATGCTTCTCTCCAGATAGTGAGGCGATCAGGGGTTTCTGCGTGGCTCCAGGCAGCTGCTCAAGACATGTTGTAAGGCTTCTGGAGTAATATCGCAGCAGTACTGATATATACTAATCCAAGAGCAAATGGGCAAACTCTGACCCCATGCCAGTTTTTAAGGGGAGGGGACATCTGATCAGCTTGACCCTAGAGCACAGGAGGGAACACAGGTAGACAAGTCAGTAACAGACACCTGCAAAGCAGTGTAGGATAGCTGTTGGAGGACTGACAAAGTAACACAGCAGCATACAAACAATACATCACACTAACTCAATATGCAGCACTCAGTAAACTCTGAAAGTGGACTCCAAGGTCTGCAGTAAATGTGGAGTTACTGTGCTCTGATGAACTGCAGCATGTGTACACAGGCATATTCATATCAGACTAATGCGAATTAATGTGGATTAACCCTCCTGTATAGATGAGTCCTAAATTACACATGAAGGGACCAAACCATCGTTCAGTGAAGTCAATGAGAGTTTTATTGGAAGCAAGAGTAGGCCTGGAATTTTGTAGCATTACTTTCCTGGCTCATTTAAATAAACATCTCTCAATCTACAATCTGTTGCAAGTGTAATTAAAACTCATTCCATCTGATCAGAAATTCTAAGCTGACAGGCTAATAAAGCCAGTCCTGCAAAGTTTATGTGGATGCACACATACGCATGCACAGTTTGTTCCCCTTGAAATGAAAACTGGCTTTAAAAGAAAGCACACACCCCCAAAACCCCAATGTTCTGGTTGGCATGCAAAACAACCTACAAGAATCAACTAGCACTAATTCCAGAATATTAGCAACAGGCTAAATACACATGACTCAAACAAATGCTGGGTATTTTTGCATAAACAGCACAAATTTATAAAAACAGACAGCAGGGTGGCTATGGAAACACAAAGTCCTTTAAAGCATGACCTGTTTAGACGTCAAAACAAGGCACTGTGATTACCACAGACGGTCAAAAAATGCAAACACTGAATGAAAGGGTGGAACAGTGAATGCAGAATGAACTACCGAGACTCCTCGTCTTTCAACTGAACTATCGCCAAAGTGCATTTAATAGTTGTTGGCTACATAAATGGGAATCTATTGAAAAGTGTGAGTAGGAGAGATCTGGACCCAAAAGGCAGACAGAGCCCATGGCATAGAACACATGGTATCCAGCTGAAATCTAATGCTGACAAAGTCCCCCACCCCACTTCAGAAAGTTTGGCTACAAAATGTGTCCAGTAAATCCTCATTCGGTAAACAAAAGCGGGTTGGCTGCCCTGCACTGTACTAGCTGGCCTTATAAATGTCTCCATGTCAGAGACTTCCAGGGCTCTGGGAGAGAGCTGGATGTGGTTTTTAAACAAGTGCTCGTGCTGATGGAGACATTCCTGCAGGACTTAAATGGTGCAAAATACCCCATCTAGTCAAAGTTTCCGTGTGTGACTGTAATGGCAGATGGACTCCCTTACATGGTAATGTAGTGTCTTCCACTTCGGTCAGTCACCCACTGTAGAGAGTTGCCATTTAGATAAGAGGAGGCCCAAATTCTGACTAAGATAGCAGAAGACGGAGTCAAAGGAAGATCCATGTGGTAAAGGAAGATGACAACAAGTAGAAAATTACATGATTCACCTATCGTTCCTGACTGTTTAGAACCATCATGTGATATGTGAGCTGTGGTCCATATTATGGTGGTGATGAGGGATGTCAAATCACCCCCATGTTCTGAGGTAAAAGCAGATGAACACAATATGAGGACGGCACCACGCAGATACAGTCTGGAGAAAGTGATGGCTGAGATGGGAAATTAGGCTGTTCTGAGGGTGAGGAATTACTCCACAGCTTCGAGGGTGTGAGAGCAGGAACACAAGCCAGAAAGGGAAGCTTGAAGCGGATTATCACGCAACTGCCTCATGTGATGGGAAGTCATGGAGCCTCCATCACTAACGATGTGAGGGGAGATCTGGATCTGATCCCAGAGCAGTCAGCCTTTGGCCCAACCCTAGGACATTTTTATGTGGAGGTGTAAGGGCCAAAAGCAGCTTTAGAGCTGCACACTGGGATGAGGGTAGAGGAGATGTCATGCAGAGGGGCCGCGCCATGGAGAGGATCGCCATGTCCATGACAGTGGGCCAGCCAGTGGTTCCACGTGGGCACAACTATACTGCAGTGCTCATTGCTACCTACACACAGCTGGGCTGCACCCTGCTGAGCAGATGCCTTGCTCTCAGTTTGGGGGTGGAGGAGTCCTGTTCCGTAAGGTTTACCACAAGATTTACCACAAGCAAAGCTCTTGTCCTTGGGCTTTGTCTGAGGAATTACTGTTGGGTCTCTTGTGCAGGCAGAGGCATTAGATCACCCAAGCGTGGCCACCCACTCCTGCAAAAAAGGGCCAAATTTTGAAAGGAACAGATGAATCTACAAAAACTCCTGGGTACTCACAAAGAGCCACGTTCACTGACCCAATGGCTGTGTGTGTAGTTTTGCAAAAGCATCTGTTGCACTCACTGGTCTGGAAGAAAGCCTGGAGAGTAAACTCTTGTTGGTGTAAAGGTGCAGAGACTCTCTCTCTATAGAGTAAACCAACACCTGGAGAAATGAAGACCAGTGAGTGTATTGTTAATGCTGCATCCAGCTAACCCTTCACCTGGAGTTGTCCAGAGGCCCATTTCTCAGATTCTGGGAAGGAAGGGAGGCAGTTGACCAATATCCTCTCATATGTGATTCTCTGGTCTTTCTTCCAAACCTCACAAGGTGCTCTGACATTCTGAGGCTAAGTGTCATTGACATGCACATACCAGTGATCTTATCACAATGGTGTCAGACCCTGGCGGGCAGAACCTGGGGCCAAGGCGCTGGGAATCCTGCAGATGTCAGCTCACAGCTATACAAGACTCAAGAGAGTTTGATTTTATGTTGTGTCTTTCCTAACATGCCATTTGAGAGATCACATTAAAAATATGATCAGTGTATGATCCACTCCAGTCAGTAATTAAAAGTCACAACATCCGGTAATTTAAATTAGAGGGGCATTTATTTTTTCATCACTATTATTTCATCCTTCAAAGTACCTCTGACATATGTACATGGCAGGATAGAGCTAACCTTATTTATAAAAATGTAGGCCAGTTTGTTATAAAATATTTGGTGCATAAGCAATTACAACAATTTGCATGGCCACATGTGGTAAATATACATAGAGAGTGAGCAGCATGGGTGAATTTGAGGTCTAAAGGTTTTGAAAATCTGTCTCTTTGTTTATGTGATGCCAAATACCTAGGCATCTAGGAACGCAACAGTTTGTTTAAAACAGCCAATCATTTAAGGTAAGTCAAATCTCATTTAACTCAGATCCAGGACACCTCCTCCCCACCCACTGTGCTTTTATTCTTATTCGCGTCTATAAACCATAGAGCTGTAAATACATGATAGCGTATAATGTAGTGAGTAGGACTGAGTGAGGTGGCCCTTAGCTGAACTCATGGAAATCGTACAAACAGCAAGGCAGCTCTCCCTTAGTTCAAATGGTAGAGATGTGTGTTGTGTAAGCAGAAGGAACCATGCTGTAATGTGTGAGATTTACACGGTAATTATGCCTGTTGTTTGCAAACATGCATCCATTACAACAAGACCCTATCCCCGAGAACACAACCTTTTCATTATAATACAGAGCAAAGGAAGAATGGAGCATAACCCACAGAGCCAGGATGCTCCCTGGAATAGATGGGGCTTGAGTTTGTGGAAGGAGGCTTCCAAGCTAAGCAATAGCTGAAAATAAAACAAGCTCTTTGAGGACCCATTAAGAACAAAGCCACCTCATGCTGTCTCCTGAAGGCTGCTGGACTCTCACTCTGGTGGGTCTTCAAGGGGAGCAATGTTGCACAGATTGTGTCCCAAATGGCCAGATATTGGGAGATGACAGCAAAAGCACATCAGGAAATCTGAGTTGTTGCAGTGGGCATGTTATGGGAGCTAAAATACCAAGGTCAGGTTTTCCAAGGTGGTTGCAAAGAAATATACTGTATGTCCCGGTCCCCACTGATACTGCAAGAAAACTGCATACCCACCGTGGGTAATGCACTCTCTGAAGGGTGCAAGTACTCATTTCTCATGCACAAAGGAGTCGACAGGGGCAGGCTCTCTTTCCGTGTAAGACTTTGGGCCTGTTCCTATAAATGTCTCGATTCATTCTTTTTTCAAAGCAGATGCACTAGCATGGAAAATACAGAAATGACAAATAATTCCTGATACTTTTGAGCAGATTTCCATGCAAAATTCTTTACTGGCTTTTCTGAAGCCAGGGAGAAAAGTGTGCCTTGCACTCCAACCCAGGAAACGGCTGGGTCATTTCCAGCACTAGGAAGGGAACTTTGTGTGAAACAGTGCAAGACAGAGACCTCCTTGTTGTTCGCTTTCTGCTCTTGATACAATGTGGAATTCTTTGGGTGGTTATTGGCAGAGGTCAAACCCTGACTGCGAAGCTGGGGCAGAAGACTACATGTGATGCAAGGAGTGTGTTACTGAAAAGCTGCAGCACACACGAGGCACAGCTTCCTCCAGAGGTGAAAGTAACTTAAAGGACTTACTGATACTGCTGGAATCCTGAGCGTGGGCGTGGCCTCAACCAGAAGAGGCAGGGCCTCAACCAGAAGAGGCAGGACCTTTCGAGATTTAAAGGCCCTGGGGCTCCGGCTGTGACTGTGAGCGCCAGGGCCTTTAAATCACCCTGGAGCTATCAGCTGTAGAGGTGGCTGGGAGCCTCGGGGCTCAGGGATGAATTAAAGGGCACAGGGCTCCCCGCAGCGGCCAGAGCACTGTGCCCTTTAAATCACCGCCACGGAAGCCAGTCCAGGCTGGCACAGCATACTGGCTCTTGCTGGTACGCTGTACCAGACCGGCTTACTTTCACCTCCGGCTTCCTCTGACTATAGTGCTGCTGTGCAGCCAGGAGCTGGATGCAGATTAATGCTGCCCCATTGCCGAGCTTCCTATGTATCTGCTCTGCAGCTGTGCACTACAATCAATGGAATGTTAGCATGTGCCTGGTAAATCCAACACTACGGCAGCTGCATTCTTTCAGGACGTGCCTTGAACAGCCAGCAGCAGCTGCATTCCCCCTAACTATACCTGCACCTTCAGAAGATGCCTTCTGCTTGGATGTAAATGGAATGATAAGCGCCTCAGCAGATGTGTTCAGCCTGGACACAGTGATATCTGTCTCCTCATTGCGTAGGGTTACCATACATCCGTATTTTCCCGGACATGTCCAGCTTTTTAGTTCTTAAATTGCCATCCTGGAGAAATTTTTAAATATCTAAAAACATCCAGGAAAATATGGACATATGGTAACCCTTACACAGGGCAACTTCTGACACACACAGGTGCAGAGCCGCAACATGTCCCAGCAGGGAGGTGGGAAGCAGAGGCACCCCACAGGCAGGCAGGGAACTCTGCTCTTGGTTTGCAATCTGTAGCAACCCCCTCCCCCTTCCTTGGTGCCTGGGACTCCATCCGGTGGAGGAGCTGGGCTGTGCCAGCCCCTGGGCACAGTGGTGGCAGGAGCTTACATGTCTCCTGTGGGCGCAGGGGGTGGCTGGTTCCTTCTCCTGCTGCCTCTCGCTGGCAACTCTCAGCGGGGGCTAGCAGTCCTCGCTCACAGCTTCCCGGGCTGTGTGGAGTGAGGCGGAGCGCTCCCCTGGGCCCTGGTGCTCATCGTCACTGACAGGCTGAGTGCGAGGGGGGTGCATGGGAGCTGCCGAAGCCGCGGAGCGGGGCTTGCAGGCACCAACAGTGTGCAGAGAGCCCTCCGCACCCCCTGACCCAACCCGACCCTAACTGCCAGATGGACCTGCTGGGGAGTGAGGTGGAGAGTCCCAACGGTGCTTACCTGGGGTGGTTCCCGGGAAACATCCGGCAGGTCCCTCTGGCTCTTAGGGTTGGGCGGGGGGGCTGAAGGCTCTCTGCCCGCTGCTGGTGCCTGCAAGCCCTGCTCCGCAGCTCCGGCACCTCCCACTGGCGTTTTTCCTGGCGAATGGGAGCCACAGAGCTTGTGCTTGTGGCAGGTGCAGCACGTGGAGACCCCTTGGCTGCCCCTGATCCTAGGAGCTGAGGGACCTGTGGCAGGAGGGTGAGTAAGCAAGCAGGGGGGAAGGGATAGCTCAGTGGTTTGAGCATTGGCCTGCTATACCCAGGGTCATGAGCTCAATCCTTGAGGGGGCCATTTAGGGAACAGAGGTGAAAAAAACCTGTTTGGGGATTTGTCCTGCTTTGAGCAGGGGATTGGACTAGATCAGGGGTAGGCAACCTATGGCACATGTGCCAAAAGCAGCACACAAGCTGATTTTCAGTGGCACTCACACTGCCTGGGTCCTGGCCAATGATCCAGGGGGCTCAGAATTTTAAATGAAACTTCTTAAACATTTTAAAAACCTTATTTACTTTACATACAACAATAGTTTAGTTATATATTATAGACTTGTAAAGAGACATTTAAACATTTTTAGAAGGCATTACTGGCACACAAAACCTTAAATCAGAGTGAATAAATGAAGACTCGGCACAGCACTACTGAAAGGTTGCTGATCCCTGGACTAGATGATTTCCTGAGGCCCCTTCCCATTTAAAAAAAAAAAAAGCAGCAGCAGGTGGGGGGTGGTTAAGAGGGAGCCAGTGGCTGGCTGGCTGGAAGGCACGTGAGGAGGCAAGTGGCAGGCAGGAAGGGTCAAGAGGCAAGCAGCAAGCCAGTGGCAGGCAGTGAAGAGGCAAGCATCAAGGGAGCCAGCAGCAGGTGGGAGGGTGAGGAAGCAGGTGGCAAGCCAGCAGTAGGCAGGGGTGTGTGTTTGAAAAGGCCAGCAGCAGGGGTTGAAGAGGCAGGCAGGCGTGAGGAGGCCAGCAGCAAGCCAGCAGCAGGTGGAGGTTCTCAGGGCAGGCATGGAGGTTTCTGAGGAGGTGAGTGGCAGGTGGGAGAAGGAGGCAAGCAGTGGGTTAGGGACTGAGGAGGGACATAGCAGGCCAGGGGTGAGGAGGGGTGCAGTGGCAGGGCAGAGCAGGGAGAGGGGCAGGACCTGAGGCAGAGCAGGGGTGGACTGTGCGCAGGGGCAACACCCCCTGTGGAATGTCCTCTTTTTTGAATGTTCAGTTATGGTAACCCTATCACTGAGGGCCTGCTCCTGCACTACTGAAGTCAGGAGGGCCCAGCTCCTCAAAGATACTCAGGGGCCTCGCTCCCATTGATTTCAAATACCTCAGTACCTTTAAGGATCTGGGCCAAGGAGCTTTGCCACTGATTTCAGTGAGCACAAATTGGGTCCCTATAGTACATTTGTTGTTGGTGCTGAAAAGAATTAGACAACTGATGAGCATGATTAAGAGACCCAACTGGGCAATATACCCCTACTGGTGTAATGTGATATTGCATCAAGCAAAATGTGTGCGCAAGTGTAATGCCTCTGCAAATAGACTAGATAAGAAAAGGGGGCAGACACACTATAAATTAGCACAATAGGTGCATCCTACTGGGATGTTCCTGGAACATTCACCTGCAAGCTGGTGCCTTCAGCTTTTGTATAGTGGGGCGGGGGCATTCATAAGCACAGCAGCATGTTTCACCTGAATATACCGGGAGTATATCAAATACCGATTCATCTTTTGGAAATTCCTGGGTTAGTACATCATTACTCACACAAAGCAGGAATGTTAATTACATCACTACAGATTATTATAATAATGTGATGCCATAAGAGTAAAAAAAAAAAAAACAACCATCGGGCAGATAAATTCAAAAGCATCATGCAGAATAGAGTCACTGGGATCCATAGCATCAGGCATGAAGTAAAGGAAAATGTTTCAGTGGGCAAAAGTATTTCTTTTGGGGGAAACCTATGTTTAAATTGGCTAGAATAGTTGGTGGGGGAAGCTCAAACCATAGGTAGCAAGGATGTATTCCATTGTCATTACATTAATTGTAGGAGCCAAGTATCCTGATATTTTTATATCTCAGCTGTGCATTATTACCACAGACATGCCTTAATTTAATGATTAGTAATCAAGCATCATCACTTTTACTTCTTCACAGCATCTTTGCCCTGAAGAACCCAGACTAACTTTACAGAAGAACACAACCCAAAATGCAGCCAACTCTGGGGTGGAGTATGAAATCAGGAGATATTCTTTTATGGTCCCTGTCATATGACATGGGTGAGGGTTACGCAGGGCTCAGCCACCACTGACTCCAGCGGTTAGTGTTATAGAGGTTGGAAACTAATGGGGGGGGGGGCCAAAGCAAACTGCACACCAACAAAGATAATGGAAACTTTGGCCAGGCACCCCAAAACAAAAGGTTTATTAAAAGTGCCTTATGGAATAATTAATGTTTAAGCGGCACAGACAGGACCTCAACTCATCCATCCAAGAGACTCACACATTGTAATCTGAGCAGCACTTCTTTTACTTAGAGCTAACTGTAAAATGGTTTTAACACCCTCCTCACTCTACGCCAAAATAAAGACCTTTCACAAGTTTCAGAGCAGGTTACACACATCTGAGCACTCCCTGGAGTACAGACAAGGCTTCCTGACGAATGCGTCAAATTCCAGGAAAATGTTTGTCTAATTCCTGGCAGCACCAACAAATGGGTTGAATCACTGAGAACACCAACATCCAGAGTGAAGTCCTGGCAAGACAATCCAAACCACTCCATGGTCAGGGCAGTGCCCTAAGATTGCAGGTGTGGTAGGACTTTAATAGTGAACATATGGTTGTTAACCGATGAGCATGATTCATGGAGTCAATAGGGTAACATGGGGAAATGTCCCCCTACTGGTGAAATGTGGTATTGCATTCAGCAAAGTTTGCAGAGGCAGTACGCTTTTTCTCAAATGTACTAGCTAAGAAAAGGGGTCAGTCAGACCAATGAGAAATAGTATAGACAGGACAGACACTGTGCAAAGTGAAAGCAGAAATGATGCTGGAGGCATTACAATCTAATTTATTTAGCACACGCCCTTTAGAATACAAGTGAAGATCAAGAAGGTCAGTCCTTCTATGTTATGCTGGACAAAGGGCCAGCAACTGTCATTACCTGTTGTTTCTGGCCCAGAAGTTTGATATGCTATCCTGAAGGAGAGTTCTGTGTATCTCAGAAGTCTCTCTCTTTCCCCAATAGAAGTTGATCCAATGAAGGATATTCCCTCACCCACCTCGTCTCTGTAATATAAGAGCTAAGTTACTATAATTATTAACTATAATTATTATTCTATTAATTCTAATTTTTAAAGGCACAATATGACCAAATATTGGCACAAGGTTTTAAAAAAATAAAGTTCTTAATGAAACCAAATTATTTTCACCTAATGGTACATGAGAATTATGTTGCAGAGGCTTATATATCCCTAGCCTCTAAGGCCTGCTCCAAACCCATTGAAGTTTCCCATTGACCAGTGTGCTTTGGATGGAGGCTGGACCTGCACATGTCTAACAGTTCTCGCTTTTAGCTGAGCGAGTGGCAATGCCCCTTTAGGCTAGTGCTTTTGAAGCCAAAGGGGTTGGGTCTGCAGAGTGATACTGTAGTGAGTCTCAGGGTATGGCTACACTTGCAGCTGTACAGCGCTGGGAGTTAAACCTGTCTTCGTACAGCTGAGTAGAGAAAGTGCTGCAGTCTGGCCACACTGACAGCTACCAGCGCACTGTCGTAGCCACATTTGCAGCATCTGCAGCAGTATTGGGAGCGATGCATTATGGGCAGCTATCCCAACGTTCAAGTTGCTGCAATGTGCTTTTCAAAAGGGTGGGGTGGGGTGGAGTGTGACAGGGAACGTGGGGGAGAGAGAGAGTGGATTTTTGGAGTCAACACTATGTCAGCTCCCTGCCTTGCACGTTCCGACCCTCTCCCCCACTCACTGAAAGCAAACAGCTTTTTTTCCCCTCACAGACCAGATAAGCAGCCTCGCCAAAACGGAACACTCCCCCGCACCCGCCTGGCGCGCTGCTTCTCTCCTCAAGCCGCCTCCCTCCCCCTATTCTCAAGCAAACACTAGCTGTGGGCATTCCAAAGGGAGCCCCCCTGCCTCTGCTCATTCACAGCAAACAGGAGCTGGGTTTGTTTTTTTGATAAGCAGCTCCGGAGCCTGGAGTTCATAACAAAACAAAGAGAGGCATCACAACAAAACAAAGAGAGTAACCTTCACTTAAAAGGATTATTGGAAGCTTCCGGAGGTCAGTCACAGCGTGCTAAGATTATTCCCGGTTTACACTGGTGGCGCAGCACTGCAGCAACAGTGCTATACTCTTTATTCCTCTCGTGGAGGTGGAGTACAAGCAGCGCTGTAGCCACGGAGATACAGTGCTGTGTGTGCCTTGCCAGTGTGGACGGGGAGTGAGTTACAGCACTATAAAGCCACCAACAGTGCTGTAACTCTCAAGTGTAGCCAAGGCCTAAGTGATGGGCCAGAATCCAAAGAGACATAAAGACGTACAGAGATGGCTTGCGGGGGGAACCTCATCCTCCTTCCGTGCCCCTTTCTGTGAGACTTCTTCCTCTCCAAAACTATTCAATTCTTGCCACTACTGCTGCCAAGAAGACAGCAAATTGGTGCACAGCCTAATTAGTATTTTCTGCAGAAGCTGGTTGGTTTAGAAAACTTAAATCCTTAAAATTAGTTGCATTTCCCCAACACATGCTTTGAATTGTGGCTGTATTTATTGCCGATACTGAGCACTTGAAAATTTAGTCTATAAAAGACAGAGCTAAATCAACACAAAAGCCAGTACAACGCTACTGTCAGCTGTTATTAGGTAAAAATAGTTTGCTTTAGTTAAGAATGTTATTTAGAAGAAGGAAAAAAACCAAACATCATTCTTGGTTTGCGCGTTGGTTTCATTAGCACCGTGTCAGTAGCTATTTGGGGCAGGGATCATCTTTTTGTCCCATGTTTGTACAGCACCAAGCGCAATGGTTTCTTGGTCCATAACTGGAGCTCCTAGTTGCTATTACAATATAAAATAGAACAATTATTATTATTAAGACTCCTACTGAAGGGGAAACACCCAAAGGTTCAGAGAGACTGGTTTTGAGAGGCATCTAAAAGTTTTCAATACTTATCAGAATCTTCTCTGAACCTCTTGGGTCTGCAGAATCGGCCTGGTAATCTCACAAAAGTAGGTTCTGCCATGAGATTCTCTGCATACCTGCTGGAGCTGCCCAAAAGAGCATCCTCTCTTCACTTATTGCCATTCCCTTTTGCTGCAGGAGGGACAGAACCTCCTGGAAATGAAAAATCATGGAGAAAAGTCAAGTTAACTAAGTGTTCACGAACCTCAAATTAGGTTCAGGCTTCAGTTCTTATCTGGCCGAGCTGCTTTGCCTTTCCCTAATTAGGTGTTATCTTGTTTTATCCCCTAAGATTGAGTCACATATTTTGTGAGTCTTGCAGATATGAGCAACTAGGACATCAGGAGCTGCAGCCTGTACGGACATTTGCTGTGTCAGAGGAACACATCTGAAAGGAAAGGATCAGGACTGGAATGCAGCATAGTCACACCTGTACAACAGCACAAAGGATTTGACCTATAAAAATATGAACACTCCTTTAAACACCTTTAATTTACAAAGCAGAGAGGATGTGTCTGATTCCTCTCAATTCATCATTCAGGAGAAGAGCCTGGAGTGAAAGAGTTGGGAAAATATTTTCATGCAAAGCAAGACCAAAAGATTTTGCTATATTTTGCAGGGAAGGTGGGTGGGCGAGGAGCTGCTTTTACCAATAGGTAGAAAAAGTTGCATATGTTTTGCTGATTTGTTTTTATTCTCTTCTATCCTAAGCAAGAACCACATTCTTACCATGCACAGAGCTAAAGAGAGAGTATCCATGTGGGTAAGTTTTAAGTTTTATAGCTGAAACACCTCTAGGAAATTAACTGTGATCAGAGGAACTTTGTATGTTATGTTGGAGACTGACTATTCAGACTGGGCGTCATAACATTAATAATGGAAACAGATGAGAAAAAACAGGTATTATCAAAAGGGTACTGGTCCGTAACTAGGGCTCCTTAGTGCTATGGTAATAAATAAATAATAATAATACTAGAAGACAGTCAACACTGAAATAAGATAGAACTGAAGAGATTCCATAAGGGATCTGCCCGAGAAAAAGTAGTTACCTCCTTAATGTGACAATATTTACATGCCTTAGTCTGTGGCTTCAGGTAGTGTCAGGGAGCAGAAAAGTTACAAGGCCCTGTTGATACCCCATTAGATGTTCTTGAGGTCATTTCATTTGTATCTAGCTATTTTCAGAATCAACGGTGTCAGTCACTGAAAGCTGTCGGCTTTGGAAACCAAAGCTAGGCACACAAGAATGTCTCTGTTACTATCCTATTGGACGCCCAGGGAATTATACCCATTAAATCACCAGCCGCATGCAGAACTATATGCAATATTCAGCCTCAACCCAGAAACAATGACTGAGTTTTTACTGACCTTGTACAGTGCCAGCTTATAAGAAGGGAATGGGAAGCTGCTGTTGACCCGAGGCAGGAACCAGTTATTCCATTGTGTCCGCACTTCAGTGAGATCACAGTGACTGACATCCTGATGCTGCTGTGTTTTTGGAGAGTAACTGGAAAGCAAATTGATGACACTGGCTTTCTGCTTCACTGAGCTTCCAGTTCCATTCCATTAACTCAGAGATGGGACGGGGGTTAATTTCTCAGTTTCATCACTTCTGATTCTGCTAACTGGGGCCATAAATCAACATCTGGTGAGGGGATGTCAGAAAAAGGCTGAATAAGGGCTTCTTTGCCTCCCAAGTTGCTAACAGGCCATTTTGACAAAGGCAGTGAGGGCGTATGGTCATTACAAGAGGGAAGAGACCCTTCTGCAATGATGCTACACCAAATGAGGAGGGCAGCAATTAAAATAACACCAGCGTTAAGCTGCCAAAGAACACACCCCCCCCCACATCACTGTAAAAGAAAACAATGCATCTCTAGAATGTTTGTGCCATTAGTGAAGGAAATGCTGTTGCTCTAATGCAGCTAAAATATGGTACAAGGAGAAGAGAAATATGGCCACATTCTCTGCTGGTATAAATAGGCATAGATCCTTTGATTTCATTATTGCAATAATCATATTATTTGTATTACAGTAGCACCTATGATTGGAGTCCCATTGTGCTAGGCCCTGTACGGACACACAGTGAGAGGTGGTCCCTTCCCTGAAGAGCATATAGTCTAAGTAGACAAGATGGACAGTGGGTGGGAGGGGAAACAGCAGCACAGAAAGATGAAGCAATTTTTCCAAGGGCACACAGCAGGATAATGGCAGAATTACAGCGCACACCTCTTGATTCTCAATCCCTTATCCACTGGATCAGTGGTTCTCAAAGCTGGTCTGCCACTTGTTCAGGGAAAGGCCCTGGTGGGCCGGGACGGTTTATCTGCTGCATCCACAGGATTGGCCAATTACGGCTCCCACTGGCCGCGGTTCGCTGCTCCAGGCCATTGGGGGCAACGGGAAGTGGCGGCCAGCACATCCCTCGACCTGTGGCACTTCCCGCAGCCCCCATTGTCCTGGAGCAGTGAACCGCGGGCAGCGGGAGCCGCGATCGGCCGAACCTGCAGACGCGGCAGGTAAACAAACCGGCCCAGCCCGCCAGGGACTTTCCCTGAACAAGTGGCGGACAGGCTTTGAGAACCACTGTGCTAGATCACACTGCCAGACTTCAAACCATTTACACTGGCAGAAAACTGGTCTGACTGTAGGCGGTGTGACCCTTCGAGACAACGCATGCCTAGAAGACTGCGTTAAAGTTTCAGTGAGAAAAAGTATAACAAAAGAGGTGATACTTGGTGAGCTGTACTGTAGCTGGGCGGAAAGCTGTAATGACTTCAAACGATTCCTGTGGCTCTAAGGAAAAGGAGGTGGGCTGGTGTGCACACCAGCTCTCCTGGAGCGAAGAAAGTTACTCTGCAATCTTCATTCAAAACAAACAAACAAACAAAATATAACTGGTTTTTAATTTGCATGAATGGACTGATTCTTTCTCTAACTGGACTAATGATTATGGGATAATGTGTTGCTACAGGAGAGCTATAAGAGAAGATGTCAGCTGAAGAATGCGTAGCCCTTGGCACTCTCACATTTCATACCTGTGTACTGCAGGAGGACACTGTAAATTAACGATTAAAGACCAGATTTTCAAAATACCCAGACACTCAATTGCCTATGCAAAATGCAAGTGCAGTTGCACACCTAATGTGTACGCACAATCACCATGAATATATTCAAGTCAGTAACTGCAGTCAGTCTAGTGTGCCTAACTAGCTATTCATGTGTGCATCAGAGGCACACATCTAAGCAAACTAAGCTGTTTTTGAAAGCAATCTGGCTTTAATCTAAGGACTCCAAATAAGGAGTGGGAACGTATTAGGAATGTAAAGAGATGAGTCTACTTAGAATATGGCAAACTTTCCCCCCATTCCATGGTTTGTTTATTCTTTATTACAGTGGTGTCAAGGGAAGCAGCTGCAATCTAAACAGCAGAAAGGCTACACAGACATAAGCACATATTTATACTGCATGAGATGCTCTTTGTTCTGCACAAAACAAAAATTAATCAAAGCAAAATCATAAAACCTCAAATCCCATCTCCAGCCATGTAGCCTCTTACAAACCACAAGGAGAATGTCAGTAAGTGACCTGTTGGCCTAGCCTGACTCAAAAATGTAAATTGCTTACATATGCCAATACTATTAGTCTAAAATGTTTTCAGAGTAGGATGCAGTATATGCAGGAAGCCCTGGGAACCACAGAACACTGCAGCAGTGAGTAGAATCAATAACTATCCAGGATGCAATATGATCACAACAACATTTTCTAGTTACTTTGTGGGTGAAATTGATTCAGTACTGAACAGGCTGCTGTGGCAGAGCAATCAATATCCTGAGGGGATAAATGGTACCATAGCTCCTTTCTGCTTGAATTGTCGCCAATACCACAGCTGGAGGTTCTGTATCTGTTAGGAGAACTTTGAGCCATGACCTGTGGTTTGAACACTTGTCCCTCCTGGCTGGTGAAGGCCAGTTACAGGCCTTTGCTGGGAGAGACTGTCAACACCTCCCTTGAGGTGTGAGCAGGGTGCTGATTGCTTTAGAGGAAGGCTGTGTTTTGCCTCTGCTCAGAAAACCATCTCTTGATGCTGACACCATATCCCAGTGGGAACCAGCATCTAATCCTCCATTATCAGATCAGATTATGGAAAATCTTGAGACAGGACAACTCTGAGCATCTGGAAGCCTCCATCTTGACCTGGGCCATCAGGACTTCAGTCTGTTGCATTAGTAGATGATCTTCTCCTGGCAATGAAATCTATTCAGAAGCTGAAGCTGGTGAAGAAGGTGGTGGCCTGCTTGTTGCATGGGATAACCTGCTGGGTGCTCATGCTCTGGGATCCGCCTGGTGACTTCTGGGTGGAGTTTAAAGTGTCACTTCTGACCTACAAAGCCCTAAGGGCCTTGAGACTTTTCCACTTGAAAGATGCCTCTGCCCCCACTCTGTACTGCTGCAGCTGAGATCAGCTGATGTGCTCAGACTGGAACTCCCTTGCTATACAGGAGAGCAACCTGCTGCAACTCTCAGAGCGGCCTCTCATATTTGGAATTCATTCCTACCTCTTTCTGTCTGAAATAGTCCCGAGCCTCTTGACCTTTCCTGCAGTCTGAAATCAACACTTCCCGCTGGCTGGAGAGTGAGCTAAAACATCACAAAGTGCGGAGGGATGGAGCTCACTATGCTGGCCAGGATGGGGGCCGAGGGCACTCAGCAACTTGCTGGTTTGCACTGTGCTCACACAGGAGTTTGACATGTACTGTATTTCTATGGTGAATTTGATGTCACAGTTCAGGATGGCATTTCCATAGGATTGCTGTCTAGTCTTTAGATTATAAATTCCTTGGGGCAGAGACTGCCATTTATTATAGGTTCATACAGCACCTGGCACAATGGGGCTCAGTCTTCCATTGTTCACAATGGTCTTCCATTGTGTCTTGCAATACAAATATTAAATAACAACAAAAAAGACAATGAAGAGAGAAAATATTGTTCTGGATTTGTTTTCAGGCTTCAATCAGAAAGCCTGAAGTTTTCAGCATGTTTCCAAATATTATAAATAAATAAATATTTAAAAGTGGCACCAACAAACAAACAAATAAAAGTCACTCCGCTGTGAAACTTGGTAAAGCAGATCAATAGTTATTCCAACTTGGTTAGGAATGCAACCCATCCAGTTTATTGCAGGCACTTTGAATCTGGCTGATGTCAAAGTGACAAGCTTATTAAAAAAAAATGTATTGAGCTGAAAATAGAGTTTGTGAACGTTAAATGCCAAGAACCAGCAAAGACAAAGACGTGCTGTCAGTATTTCCAGTCCAAGTCTCCTTCATAGATCAGCATCACAAATTCACGCAACACACGGGATGCAGCTGCATGGAAAGGGTTGTGTGACAACTTGCAGTCCTTATTTTCAGTCAAAAATGGAAATGTTACAAGGCAGACAGCTCAAAACCAGTCAAATCAACACGGTTAGAGATCAAGTGTGCTCATTGCTAGGTGCCCGGAGAGGAAACCAGATAGGGCTATCTCAGCATGAGAGCTGGTCATGGGATTAAGGAGTCTTTACACACAGACTGAAAAGAGAAGATAAAGTTAGCCATGGCATGTGGCTAGTAAAGCCTGAGATGAAACCCCATACTCTAGGTGTTCCTAAACCCCCAACTGCCAGAAGCTGGGAGTGGATGACAGGGGATGGATCACTTGAAATTGCCCAGTTCTGTTCATTCCCTCTGAAACATCTGGCATTGGCCCCTGTCGGAAGACAGGATAGTGGGCTAGATGGACCATTGGTCTGACCCAGTATGGCCGTTCTGATGTTGAGGGAAGGGCTGGGAAGAACGTAACACCTTTTTTGCCTCCACACAATGTGCTGCTCCAGTCTAATCAGACTGTAACTGGTCAGCTGTCAGAAGATAAACCTGTCCCATTCCCTCTCCAGTGATGACACAGGGATTTCAGGTACATGGATCAAATCTCTACCTGCTCTGGAATTTCTAAGTTTAAAGGAACAACTGGTGGAGAAGTGCTTAAGGGTTTTGTTTTCATGACTCAGAGACACCCCTCTTACAAGCTACTCCCCTTCTACTTTTCTCTCTAGTTACTTCCACTTCCCACCTCGCTGTTTCTACCTCCCCTTCCCCATTTCTGCTTCTTTTTTCCCCACCTCCTAACCACTGAGAATCATAAAGTACTAACACTCCCATTACTGCAACCCTTGCAGTGCTGCTGAGAGCTGTGGACAAGCCACAACTAACATCCCCAGGGTAACTGGAAAAGACCATCTAAACCCCTCGTTTGGATCTTAGTTGCCTTAAGGAAACCAAAGAAGGAGATGCAATCGAGATGGCCACCAAAGGTCTGCCAAGTTTGGTCTATACGGAGCCTTGCAAAAGCACTGAGGATCACGGCAACTGGAAGAAAAGGGAGCTGGGTAAATTCATAATATGTGGAGGTGTGTTTGTGTTTTATGTCTGGAAGCAATTTCCAGGTTGATAATTCTATGGTAATCTGCATTTATAATATGTTTATACACAGCACCTTCTTTATTAACAAGTTGGTCTTTTTGAATACTGCGCTGAGCAAAATGTCTGTAGCTATCTGGACTAAAGCTCATGAAGAGACAGCAGGAAAACCCAGAGGTGACAGTAAGTTAAGAGGTTCCTTGAGGAGGCCACTGCAGTGACTTGGGTGCCAAGAAAAACCTGTGATGGGTATTGCATCTCTGCAATAGTTGAAGACAAGTATAGTGGGAGCCTAAAGTGACCTGGAACATGGCCTCTAGGGCAGAATGTGAGGCACACCCAGACACGTTAGCCTAGGACAAACAGGAGGTTGGCATGTCAGATTCCTGATCTGAAGACAAGAACTGCTAGGCAGGATCAAAACACGGAGCCATCTTGTCTGGTATCCTACCTCTACAAGTGGTCTATCTAATCCAGTATCTTGTGTCTGGGTGCTTCAGAAGAAGGTGCAAACCCAGTATAATACACTTCGGTATGCAATATTACCCACTGGGGGAAGAAGGATTTACATCCCGTGCCCCCAGCTAGTGATTATCTCATGCCATGTAGCACAAGGACTGCGAGCTCTTGGAATTTGATTGGAGACAGTGTAACTGCAGATGCAATTGTTATTCAGTCTAATCCTTTTTTGAAATTTACTAATCCTTTGCTTTAATAATATCCTCAGGCATTGTGAGTATATAATCTCAGTATTTAATTCAGAACTGCTGGAGCTTTAGCAAAAATTAAAAAAAGCAGGCATTTGTTCACAAAAATCAAACCATGCTGAGACAGGTCTTTAGCTTGCTTTAGAAAGACATGTGTGGAACTCAATGGAGCTATGCCGACTTACTCCCGATGAGGATCTAGTCCTCACAGTATAATTCAAATATCAGTGTCTGGTCTTCAGCTCATTGTAACCTCTCCCATTGACTTCAAATGGAGTTGCAGATGCTCAGCCCTTCTGCAAATTAAGCCCTAGGTGTTTCACGTTGGGCATCCAAAAACAGAGGCAGCTAAAATTAGAGGTCACTTGAGAAAATTTGGCCCTGTGTGACTTGACTAAGGCTGCATAATGTGTTAGTGGCAGAACTGATTGGGACTAGAACCCAGGACTCTAGCATGCCAGTCCTGCACTGTACTGCTGGGTCGGGCTCTACCTCAGTTATTCACCTATATGGGGCATTTAAAATCAAAGGGGAGAGCTTTCTGTAATGCAAACCACCTACCTGTTTCATTATGCTGTGTAAACAAGTGAAGGAGAAAGAGCAGCAGGGGTAACATTGATTCAGAGTTCATCTTTTATTCTGTAGCTACCTATTATCAATATGAACATGTGCCTTGTACACACATCCAGCTCTCCACGGAGTGCTGGTGCTGTTTATGCTCTGAACCTCCTAACAGCCCAAGGGAGAGATATCCATCATCGGCAATTGCCAGGGACTAAATTTAAACAGATGCAATTTTGGCCTATATTTAGAATGCATCAAATTAGCATCTTTCAACAGTGAAGGTTAAGCAGCTTTGCTTATTCCAATCCATTAGAACCAGTAAAGCTTTTTAATAAACGTGCTGCCAGGACAGAATTATTAGACACATTAATTAGATGCTGGTTTAAATACAAATGAGGTTTGACCTTGTCTTCCATCTCCCCCTTGGTAACTAACAGGTTTTTCAAAATTCATCTTACAATGACTGGGAAAACAAACTAACTGTGTTCACTAAAACCTGTCTCATTACAACAATAATACATCATTTATTCTTCTGTCCTACGCTCAGAGCTCGCTCTCTCCCTCCCTCTCGGTGTAATAAAAAAATAACAGACATTTAATCTCAGAATTAAACAACTTGCTGGAAACCAATGATCACATGCTTTACCTTGCAGGGCCTGATTCCACCAAGTGTGTATGAGCCTGATCCAAATTCCATTGAAGTCAAGTTGATTTAAGTGGGCTTTGTCTCAGGAAACTTCCATTGAAACCAATGGGAATTGCAGCATCAAACCCATAAAAGCAATGTGGTGCACAATGCAATTTAAGCCAGGTAATGCTGCTATTCTCCCCCCATGGAGAAAGCGCAGATGCATTGCACTCAGGTACTATTCTTGTATCACAAAGGTTTTAGAGCTTGCAATCTTCCATGCTATTTTCAAAACAAATGATACAGTGAGAGTGACGTTGATACAGTTCAAAAGACACTACCAACCTGTGTTACACCTTCTAAAAACCCTTGTTTCTTCTCTCTCCCTGGCACGCATTACCTGACTTGTTATGGAATAGTAGCTCATGGGAACAGGTATGTGTGGGTTGTTCTTATTGTGGGGTTGTTTGTTATGGGTCTGATTCTGCCACTCTGATGCTGAGCACTACCTTACTTCACAAGCAGTCCCACTGATTTAACTGAAGCTGTATATGGACTGAGCTAATGCAAACACGACACTGAAGAAAAAACCAAACTGCCCCCCACCACTGTCAAAATGGCTGGAATGTGTATCACGGTGTTGATTTCAGAGTGGTCCTGATATTATCTTCCAAGATTATACATTACATCGCTGGCCTCTGTTTTTAGCAACCAGAAGAATAATTTCTTCAATTACTAATGCAACAAGAAAGGGCCGTACAGAGCCAGAGATGCAGGCAGGGCTTACATAGCACAAGACATTGTAAAAACTGGGATTTATTTAGCGTGGTCAGGAGAAGATTTAGAGAGGACATGATTGAGGAAATCCAAATTATACAAACCTGAGAACTGATCAGAATGGGTAAATGCGGATGCGAGCCCACTAGAAGACCCCAATGGTCTTAGCCATAAGTGTGCCATAAGGAGAGGAGAGGGGATCACTATGCTATGAAAAAGCCATACTTCAATATTGTAATATAACTAGCCAATCAGTGTTGGCTGTTGTGGCAATGGACTTCTGGACACATACAACACAGATCTTTAAGCAGTGATGTTACTGAACCAGTAGCACTTTTAGGGCTCAGAGCAGGGTGGGTGGGCGGGAAAAATCCTTTACAGAGTGATGGTAAAGAAACCCTCTTCAAAATACTGATGCCTTCTCAAGAAAGCAGAACAAATAGCAAGGGCTCAGATTAGCCCAAAGCAACCTCGGATGTAACACTACTATTAAGGCAACCATGAAAGGTAACTTTCTTCATCAGGGAGGTGCAGTGTACGTGTGTCTCTCATAACACTCTACCAACATGAATGAATGAGGCTTGGCAGCACAGAGGGAGGGAGGTAAGAAATGTGCTGAAGGCAGCTGGCTCTGGGGCGGAATTCAGCAGCTACTTAACAGCACACAACAATGCTAAATGGCAATTATGGGCAAGAAGTGAGGAACATCAAATACAAGTGAGAGTGCAGTGTATGGGGGTGAGGAGGGAAATTGAGCACTTAAGCGGACAATACGTAATTGTTCACAGTGCAATTTTCCCAGGACACCAGGGATAATGGGGTCCTAAATAACCAGCAGTGCTCCAAGATGAGATATTGACTCATAGCTTGACACTGAGAAAATCATCACCTTCTGAACCAGCAGCATCTCGGATATCTCCCATCCACCCATGGGCTCAGGTCAATATTGCCCAGGTTGTAAGATCTGGCAGCCTCCTAGCACATATTGGCAAGTCTGCACTGCTGAAGAAGGTGAACATAGAACAGACACATTCTTCCAACAGAGGCTTTACTCTTTTTTACCTAAAATGTGGCAGTTTCAGAGTTCATGAGCCAAAAAGTACTTTGCTGATGAAACAGCTGAAACAGTACTCTGTCACGATTTAGAGCAACTGCACCTGTATTCCCCCTCTATGGTCCCACAAGACCACCAACTCTCAGGCTTCCAACTCCCCAGCCATCACCTCTCCTGAGCGGAGACCCACATCTCTCTCCCCAACCTGGCAAAGGTATTTCCAGCCTGTATTTTCCTGACTACACTGTGAATTCCTCAGCAAAGTAGACTGCCTCCTCAGAGGCTATAAAGCACGTAATTGCCCATGGCTTTAAGTTACTGCAGCGCCTTCCCTAAGCAAGCACATTTATTCTTAAAGTAAAAGCATTGGCAGAAAACATTAAAAGAACCTATTAGCATGCTAATAAGCTTACCAGAGATCACCCCCACCTCAGTTTCCACTAGAGCTGTGGTTGGTGTCAGTCTATCCAACCCTTCCCTAAGGATTGAGGCCCTCCCTTTGGACGGAAGGTCCTGTCAATTTGCTGGATCAAAGAGAGGGCCTGGGTGAGTTTAAACTCAGGCTATTTATCCTAAAGTTGTTTCTTTGTCTGTTAGCCTCTAGAGAATCCAGACTGAACTAGTACAGGGGAGCTGCTAAGGAAGTGGTACCTCTCTGGAGGTGTTCTAACTGAATGAATTTACCTAACCATGCCCACTGGTCTTAATTCCTAGTAGTCTGTAGTTACCCTTCCCCACAGAATTACACATAATCTCTGGCCCACAATGATACGTAAACTTAATACAGTGAAATCTCCCGAAGACGTTGCAAGAAATTGCCATATCTGTCACAATTAGTCCCACAGCACTTGGTTGATAGTTTCTGCTTGTGATGGTAAATGCAGACGCCCGAATTTTTTTCTCAGTAAGATCTCTCACTAATGGTGCTAATCTTGGATGTGGGCAGAAAGGAGTGAAGATGGCAGATATCCAGAACCCAAACAGATTTTTTAAGAGGATTACAGCTAGATGTTGTCTACTGAACAAGGAAATTATTCTGAAATTTAGCCCTGCACCTTTAACACTGTAAGTGGAGCAAGGAGGATTTAAAACCTGCTGGTTTATTCTAAGCTAACAAACAAGAGTTTATTTCTTGGAGAAGATATTGTCTCCAATAGCATGAGATTGAGAGAGAATTATCATTCTATTTTCAGAAGTGAAACATAAGGAATACAGGAAGGCTCAGGAAATGGAGCCCTTTTCCTCTTGCTTTTTGATTCATAGCTGAGGCAGTTCAGAGTGGTTGGAATTCATTCCTATCTAAACTGGTGGTTAGTCTAGCTTTACATTATAACAAGCCAGGAACAAAAGGAAACTTCTGTCTCACCACATTGGTTAACAAAATGTCAGAAGTTCAGTCTCCTTAGGCATTCCAGCTCTTGGCTCACCACCCAGACATTGGACTCTGTGATGAGTGGTTACTGAAAACCAATTTCATCAAATATAGGTCCTCTAATCCCCAAATATGATCCACTTGGCCAGGTCAATATATAACTCAGATCTTACCCAATAATCATCCTGATGCCAATCCTTTAGTCACTAAAAACTAAAGAAATAATAATAATAAAAGGAAAGAAGAGAGTTAATAAATCATAAACAGACAAATACTTGCTAAGTCCTTATCTCCAGCTTGTAGCAGTGATGGAATAAACTGCTAGCTTGTAAAGTCTCTCTGATAACTTCCAAAAGATTGGAAATTTTTCAGTCCATAGTTCAAAAGGCTCCTTTTTGTGGTAAGTCCAGAGAATCATGGTAGGAAAGAGACAAAATGGAGCTATCTCAGGGACCTTTTATATCCTTTGCCATGTGCATGGAATTTTACTGTCTCAAACACAGCTCATAGCCTATGTTTGTGGAAAGTTTTACTGGTCCAAGATGGAGCCCAGGGTTAGCCGGGCATATCACATGTCTTTACGTGCTCTGATGACTCACAGGGGCAGCCATTGCCCATATTCCTGTTGAGGCATCCACAGGAAGAGCTATCTGGGCCTATTATTAAAGTAAAGTGGCTCTGGGCCATTCCTAGGTAATCTGGGGCCCTACATAGCCTCCCTCCATGCGGGGGCTGGCTTGAGGGGCAGGGGGGAACCACTCCCCAGCACTCACTGGCAGTGCAGCTGGGGCCAGGTCCCTGCACCTCCCATTGCCAGTGAGTGCAGGCTTGGCCCTGCTGTACTCCTCAGGGGCGGGAAGAGGTGGGGCAGGGGCTCTGGGGAAGGGGCAGAGCAGATGCAGGGCTGGCAGGCCTGGGGAAGTGGCAGGGCAGGGGCTGGAGCAGCACATAGCTGCTTACTTTGCATATGGGTAAGGACAGTCCTGAGTGTCCTTAATGGACCATCAACACATAGCTGTCTGGTTCCATGCAACTTTTATCAGGTGGGTGTTACTCAGGAATGGAATACATATGTAAGATACAAACCCACAGCCAATATTCATAACTTTAGATACAAAGATGATACATGCATATAAACAGGATAATCTTATTTAGCAAATCAGAACGTTTCCATTGACACCTTACATTATATACTTTGTACAAGGTGTGTTGTAATTGTATAATGGTGGCAATATCAACGATATAAATGGCCATAGTCAATCATACAGCATCACAAACATAAATCAACACTTCACAACTAGCACTTGTTGGCAGTCTCAATCTAAGGCCAAAGGCAGAGACTGAACTCCTCTCTGACCCTCTAGAGGTGGGGTCCCTCCAAGTTAGGCTTGATGCATACTGATGATGAAGGCACGCAGGGGGAGCTTACATTGCAGCATCTCATTCAAAGCAGAATTTGGGTATATTTGATCTGGAGTTGAAACATGTAATTTAGTTCTTTGGTTTTCTCCTTCTGTTTCCTCTGCTTCAAATAATACAGCAGCAATTATGATAATCTGATATCTAGGACTGGTGAGAAAATCAGAATAAACGTGATTTAAAAAAAAAAATGTGGTTGATTCAATATTGTTGCTAATTGTGAAGTGCTACCTCCCTGGTGAGTCCTACCAAGCAGCACACCTTTTGCTTTCCACATCCGGCACTGCCACCCCAAAGAGTATTTTAGCTGCATCATGCTTTCTCCATGGCTGCATATCCAGCCTGGGTGAATCCTATTCCACTTGAAAGCTACCTGGATCCTGAAGCAAAACAGGGCAGCTTGGCTGCTCTCACTCACGTCAGCATCCATAACACTCCTTCAACCTGGGAACACTGCCAGAAAGGTATGAACTCAGGCAAAGTTCCTGCTTTATGTAATATTTCCAATAAGTGATACAAAGCCAGCTCAGGCTTGATAAAGCTAGACGGTAGGTGAGAGTGACCCAACGTAGAAAGGCTCCATGAGGAGTCCTCCTCCCCAGTTTAGGCTTAGTGACACCAAATGGAGAAAGATCAGCTCTTCCAGTGCTCAGCAATGAGCCTCAGGGTAAGTCAGAAAAAAGCTGATTCGACCTATGCAGCCCTAAACGGTTTGGGTCCTAGTTGTATTAGGGACCAACCTCTCCCTCCCTGCACGGTGCTGTGCAACAGCAGTAGTGTGATCACCTGAAGGCCATGCGATAATAATCTTCAGGTGTGAATGGGATGGGACTGGTGACAAGTTCCTCTTCGCAGTGGCAGGCCCTTTACTTTGGAACCACTTTTGCTGAAAGCAGGGGCTGAAAGCAGAAGCAGCTATTACTTTAACCTAGGGCAGGCACAGTGCAGCGGGGATGGGGAGATGGGTTGCCAGGACACATCTCTGAAGTCATGTGGCAGTAGAGGCTGCCTGTGGGAGTAGGGGACCATTTACCTGGTTGGGCAGAGCGGTGCAGTGGAAGGTGCTGAAGCAGCAGGTGCCTGTCCCCCTAAGCGGGCGCTGAAACAATTTGTATAGTGGGGGTGCTGAGAGCCATTGACCCAAACTGTAACCCTGGCTAGGATGGACATCACTTCAAGCCAGGGGGTGCAGCAGCAGCCCCCGAATCTCTAGTTCCACCAGCACCTATGTGGCCGGCGAAGCCTGAGGGTGCGTGAAGCAAGGGACTCGGCTGTGGTTCTGGAAGGGGGCGGTCCGCTCAGCCAGCCCGGGAATAGCCGCAAGCTTCCCACACCCCCTCCGCTAGGAGAAGCGCATCCAGCTGCGTGCCTGGGGAGGGGGAGCGCGCAGCGGGAGGAGCAGCTGCAGGCGGATCGGCCTCGGGACCAGCCCCCCGCTGCCCTCCCCTGGTGCGGGAGGAGGGGACTCCCGGGGCCCTTGCAGCCGGCGCGCGGGCATCGCTACCTTCCAGCCTCTGCAGCAGCACAGCGCAGGAGGTCTGGGGGCCAGCACCTGAGGAGCCGCTGCCCGGGCTCTGTGCACGCAGCCGGTGCAGTGGGGAGCCGACACCCGCCGGCCGGTGCATGCCCGCTGCAGGCGGGCGCCGATAACCCAGGCCCAGCGCAGTGGGGAGCTGGCGGCCGGTGCATGCGGCAGGCGATGCCCGCCGGCCGGGGGCTGAGCAAGCCGGCCCTGGTCCCCGGCGCGGTGCCCCGGCCGAGCGCCCCCCAGGCCGCCCCTCGCCATGAAGCGGCAGAACCTGCGCACGGTCTCGCTGATCCTCTGCATCTTCTCCTACCTGCTGGTGGGCGCCGCCGTGTTCGACGCGCTGGAGTCGGAGGCCGAGAGCGGCCGCAGGCGGCTGCTGGAGCAGAAGCGGGGCGAGCTCCGCAGGAAGTACCGCTTCTCGGCCGACGACTACCGCGAGCTGGAGCGGCTGGTGCTGCAGGCCGAGCCGCACCGCGCCGGGGGGCAGTGGAAGTTCGCCGGCTCCTTCTACTTCGCCATCACGGTCATCACCACCATCGGTGAGTGCGGGCTCGGGCCGTCCCGTCCCCCCAGGGCCGCGGGCCGCCCCCCAGCCTGTCCCCAGCCCTCCACGGGCAGCGGGCTGCCCCTGTCCATCCCTCCACGGGCACCAAGCCCTCCCCCCCCAGCCCTCCGCGGGCAGCGGGCGCCCCCCTCGCCTGCCTCCAGCCCCCAGCCCTCCGCGGGCAGCGGACTGCCCCTGTCCATCCCTCCACGGGCACCCAGCCCTCCACGGGCAGCGGGCGCCCCCCTCGCCTGCCTCCAGCCCCCAGCCCTCCGCGGGCAGCGGGCACCCCCCCCTCCGCCTGCCTCCAGCCCCCAGCCCTCCGCGGGCAGCGGGCTGCCCCTGTCCATCCCTCCACGGGCACCCAGCCCTCCCCCCACCCAGCCCTCCACGGACACCCTCCCCCCTCCCTCCGTCCCTCCACAGGCACCGGACCGCCCCATCCCCCCAGGACACTGAGCCGCCCCTGCCTGCACCCATCACGCTGCCCTCATGGGCGCCAAGCAGTCTGCCCCCATTCCTCCATGGTCACCGAGCCCCCCACCTGCCCTCACTCCTCCTTGGCACCAGGCCACCCCGTCCACCCCTTCACAGGCACTGGGCCTCCCCCCCCCCGACTGCCCCACCCCTCAGTGGGCACCAAGCCGCCCTGTCCCCCCAGGGCACCGAGACACCCCCTGCCTCTACCCATCACCCTGCCCTCATGGGCACCGAGCCATCTGCCCCCACCCCTCCATGGACACCGAGCCGCCTCTTGTCTCCCCAGGGCATTGATCCGCCCCCTGCCTGTGTTGATCCCCCTGCCCTCATGGGCACTAAGCTGCATCCCACCTCTCCCCATTCCTCTGTGCGCACTGAGCCACCCCCTAGTTCCTCCCCCCACACCTGCTTCCCCATGAGTCCTCCCCCAGCCCCAGGGTCACTGCACCACTAACAGCTCACTTCTGCAGTCTCCTCCTGAGAGCCATCAGCAGCCCCCATGAACCCTGTCAGCTTGCAGGGCACAGCACAGTACTCTGGAATTTAAGGTTGCTGTCATTTTGGTATCTAAGTGCATTCAAGTCATGCTCTGTGCAGCTTCTACCCCACTCCCTGGCTCCAACATCAGGCTCCTTCCCTCCCTGCCACCTGCAAAGAGACTCTTCTGCTTTGCCCCATCTTGCCCCGATGTAAGAAAGCCCCATCACACACAGTCATGGGAACAAGGTTTTGAACAGCTGGGAGTTCTTATCCCCACTGCCTGCCCATGGTGTCCTTACCTCTGCCTTCAGATTATGCTAACACAGGGGTCGGCAACCTTTCAGCAGTGGTGTGCGGAGTCTTCATTTATTCGCTCTGATTTAAGGTTTCACATGCCAGTCATACATTTTAATGTTTTTAGAAGGTTTCTTTCTCTGTCTATAATATATAACTAAGCTATTGTTGTATGTAAAGTAAACAAGGTTTTTAAAATGTTTAAGATGCTTCATTTAAAATTAAATGAAAATGCAGAGCCCCCCAGAGCGGTGGCCAGGACCCGGGCAGCGTGAGTGCCAGTGCAAATCAGCTTGCATGCAGTGCCATAGGTTGCCTACCCCTGTGCTAACAAGACTCAGAAGCCACCTTTCCCCTGGTGTGCCCTGTGTGATGTTACGTAGTTTTCATGTGCAACAAACTCATCCAACTGCCTGCACTTACCTCTGCGTGAGCACTGAGTTCACCCCTGCTGCCTGCACCCATGCACCCCCTCCTCGGGCAGCAACACCTGATTTGTGGAAATGGGCAGCCTTTGAATTGTTGCAGGGAGCTAAGAGGAACTTTAATGTTGGAAATTGGCCAAAGACTTTAAGTGCCATGGATTCCATGCCCCGCTGTATTGCTGACTCCATGTGACCTCAGTTTCCCCATCTGCAAAATCAGAATAATAATAATTGCAAAGTAATATCTAATTCTCTGGGACTTTGGCCAGGGATCCCTGATGTTTACAAAGCCACCTGAGATCCTATGATAAGAGGGGCTGTGAAAATGCAAAGTATTATCAAAATGCTTATGCAGAATGTGAGTATTCTCACAGTCATGTGACAGTATACTGTGGGGGCTAAGCACAGGCCGATGACTTCATTGCAGGCAGTAGCTAAAGGGCTGCAGGGAACAATGGGAACCCTGACAGGAAAAGACCTATTCCTCTCTATGGGGATGTACAAATGTGAACATTTTAAGATTTGCTCTATTGAGAAAGTTCTCCAGGAACAGCCTGGAGGCCCTCAGTACAATGCATGAAACCCTGACCCCAGGCAAAACTCCCACAAGGGCCCAGATTCCAGCCATATCTTCTCCTCAAAGCCCTGATGTTTGATTGTAGAAGGCCTACTTTGCAGAGCCTTGCCAGCCACCCCACCTTTGAGTGTCACTGTAAAGTTCCAATGCCCCTTTGCACTGGCTGAGCTGTAATTATTACTTGCAAGTGCAGCCTTGAGCCATGAACCTTGCAGTCTAATCCCAGCCTTTCGCCATCGCACAGTCACCTTGGCTAATGGCTTAATCCTTACAGCAGGGTAGATTTTAGTGGAAAGGTGTAAAGCCCTTTTGCAATTGAAAATCAGAATGTAAATGGTAAGTATTTTACTTAGTTGATTGCACACATTCCCTGTGCACAATGATGGATTTAAGGTGCTTTGTTTTAGGGTATGTTTTCACTGCCACGGGGAGCAAGCTTCCCAGTCCAGGTAAACAGATTTGTTCTAGTGGGGCTCAGGTAGCACACTGAAAATAGCAGCATGGACATTGTGGCTGGGATGGCAGGTCTAGGTGTCAAGCCCACCCGTGCCCTGGGTCTGAGGTTGTGTGGCAAGCCCGAGTCTCTGCCGAAGCTGCAATGTCCACACTGCTATTTTTAGTATGCTGGCTCCAGCTCCACTACTGTGAGTCTGACACACTGGGAGGCTTGCTCCCAGCTGCAGTGTAGGAGTATCTGTAGAATCTTGCTGACAACATTCAAATGGGTGAGTGTCTGTGACTCTTCAGGGACATTCCCTGTGTTCTGAGGACAGATCAGAGCACTCTTTACTCAGCAAAATGCTTCATCCACATTTGTGTCACTTGAAGAGCTATGAAAATAACTGTGTTTTTTTTAGTTCACTGACAGTTCCGAGAGAGAAAAATTTATTTTCAAGTCAACCCCTAACCAACATTTTTGAAGTTTTGGGTGAATTGAAAGGCAGAAATATTTTTGCGGTTGAACAAAATGTTTCATTTGACCCAAAAGAGAACATTTCTGTCAATTTCAAGCAGTCCTTGTATCAGTGTTTAGTCTCTCATTTCCTTTATCGGTTTGAAAGCATCAGTCATATCCTCTTTTAAGAGTATTGGGGGGAACAACAGCTATTTCTCCACCTTATTGCTGCTTTAGATCATTATTTACTCCTTGGTGTTCCCACAGCATTCTCATGTACCCTATTACCTGGTGATTGCTGCCAGACCTTGTGCTAAAGGTCTGGTAGCTTTCTGTCACTCAAGTCCTGATTTCCCTCTGTGTTCTGCAAAAGGTGCTTGTTTGATTATATCAGAGAAAATGACATGAGGTAATTTTAACTCATTTGATGTTGATGTGTGTATACATAAACAATAGGAAGCAAACTCTCCTTTAGAATATTGCAGTTGTGAGTTTACTACAGTCAGTTATGCAATACTTTGTCTTGCAACCCCATCCAATTTCCTGCAGTGGGAGGTGCACTTGAGAATCTACCAGAGACACTGTGTGTAAATTGTCTCCTGATCAATCCATCATTGTGATCAGACAGTTTCCGTAAAAGCTCTGCCCTGTGCAACTGTAGGGGAAGCGCAGTCATAGTATTGAATGAGAACTAGAAAGAAAAAGAATGTCTCTTGATGAATATTTTTTCCGTATTCTTTATTCAAGTTGTTTAAGTAACTGGAAAAAGTGAAATTTTTAAATAATTTTCAAAAAACCATGCAGCAGTGCAGGGAAACAAACTGGCTCTTCCCCTTCTTAAATTAACTATTATTGTTCTAGGATGTAAACATGTCCACAAAAGAAGTGTCCATACCTATTGCCTTCTCAAATGTAGGTTGTTTTTTTGATGAGGCCTCCTGCCCCCATAGTGGTTACTGCAGGATACAGTATAATTCTCTTGTGTTGAAGTTTATCCCTCCATCTGAGGCAGAGATCACAAATTTCAATTAAGCTTATCAACTAAGTCAGGTGGGTGCAGAATCCTCAGTGAGTACCTTCTTCTTATCCTACTGTTATCATGCGCCTCCCTGCTTAGTACATCAATTCTAAATCTCCAAACAAGACAAGGAAATTAAATCTTAATCTGTGTTGGTGAGGATGGAAGATGCGGCGCTTCAGCCTTCTCTGAGCTCTGTAGGGATGGAGTCAGCTCATGGCACTTCAGTGAAATAAACACTTTGTGTTTAAAACAATATAGTGAAAATGAAAGTGCCTTTGGTCTGATTCTCCTCTCAGTTCCCCTGGCATAAATCAGAAGAAAATCCACAGAAGTCAGTAGGGTTACACCAATGTGAAACCAGCTTGGGAGGAGAAGCAGGCCCTGTCGGTCTAATCCTGCCCATAGATACTCCAGTGCGAGCCCACAGGCTATCATAGGGTGCAAGAGGGGTAACTTTAGCCCTTTAAAGACCAAATGAAACTCCATCCTTAGTGTACTCTGTTGCAATTTGGAGATCAGCGTGAGTGACCCGCAGGGGAGCATAGTCCCAAATCTCAGTATGCGCAAACCATGAGCCCACAAATCTGTCTGCAAACATTGCTCTTTTTCCCCTCAACCCCCAATCCTCACAGAAACCAGTCTGTCAGTAGTGGAATTTGGCCTGCAATGCTGACATGGGATGCCATTGCTCCTGTGGGTTTAAGTAATGCCTGCCTTTCTCTCTTTCTGGTGCAGGTTATGGACATGCTGCCCCGGGCACAGATGCTGGCAAAGTTTTCTGCATGTTCTATGCAGTCCTTGGTATCCCCCTCACACTGGTTATGTTCCAAAGTCTTGGGGAACGCATGAACACTGTAGTCCGGTTACTGCTGAAGAAAATAAAGAAGTGTCTGGGCATGAAGAAGACGAATGTCTCTATGGAAAACATGGTCTTAGTTGGCTTCTTGTCATGCATGGGGACACTGTGTGTTGGAGCAGCTGCCTTCTCTTATTTTGAGGGCTGGACCTTCTTCCATGCCTATTATTACTGCTTCATAACCCTGACCACTATTGGCTTTGGCGACTTTGTAGCTCTGCAGAAAAACGAAGCTTTACAGAAGAAGCCACCGTATGTGGCTTTCAGCTTCATGTACATCTTGGTCGGTTTGACTGTGATTGGTGCTTTCCTAAACTTAGTTGTTCTTAGGTTTTTGACTATGAACTCGGAAGATGAGAGGCGGGATGCAGAAGAGAGGGCATCCCTGAAGAGAGTCAGGAACAACATCCACCTGAAAGCTAAGGAAGACAGTAAGAACAGAGATGCTATTTTTCTACCCATAGAAGACAGGACAAGTCAAATGAACCTCATCCCACTGATGCAGGAAGACGCTGATAGACTAAGACGTCACTCTTCAAACTCCACCGCCAAAGTCCCTTCCTTGTGCACGTGTTTGTGCTACAGACCGCGGCTGTGTGGGAGCCCTGTCCCTTCTCATCCAGAGACCCTCAGCTGCCACACCAATCCCGTTTACTATAATTCCATTTCTTACAAAATTGATGAGGTCTCCCTGAGCACGAGGGATCCCACTGGCGTCTCCTCCCCTGGGAGCACTTTATCGTCCAACAGCCCCCGCTGCAGGGAACACCACCGCCTGCGAAGGAAATCCATCTAAATGTGCATGCTTTTTGGGAATTTTTACTCTGAACTGTATTCTACTACTGAAGTCATATTTTGATGATAAATTATTAACTGAGGTCATTGTTATTATTCTAATTTCTTCTCCTCTCTCCAGCTACCTATTAGAATGGCTTCAACTCCAGCAGCTGCCAGCTACATAATATATTGACCAGTAATTTATTTTAAATATCACTGATGAATAATTCTCTCTCTTAGCAGGAGATGTCAGACCATGTTACACTTTTTTTTTTGGCAGTATATTAAGGTAGCAGTGATTATATAATAGCTCCCCACAAATTATAGAATCCGATGTCCTGTTTGTAGGACAGAATTGTTCCCTTGGAAATGGCTTACAAAAAAATCCAGACCCCGGCAGTGCAGTCTGTATTCCAGGCTTGCTCTGATTAATCCTTAGACTGCTGGCTCCTAGCGGTGTATGTCAGGAACCAAACAGGCTCAGTGGTATGCGCCAAAATTTACTGAAATCAAAATCTGTATTAACAAGCTCTCCAGCAATGAAGATCCCTCTCTAAATTAGGGATCCTCACAAGCTGGGCACGTGTTCTTCAGTGTAACATTTTAGAGGTTTGCAAGTGATAATTTGCGGTGAGGTAATATACAAAAGGATTTCCTAGCTGGATAGTCACATAATGTCCGAACAGCGAAGGTAGCAATGTTGGCAGAGATTTGCAAAAAGGGAGATGATAGTGTATCAGCTGTGGAGATACCTTGTGCAACAGCAGAGGCACCAAGTTTAATGGGGTTACATTTGTGCTACTCGGGTGGGGGGATGTAAACAATCCCTATCTGTCCAAGTTACTTCAATGTCACGCTCACTTCATGTTTGAAACCACCCACAGTGGGGCTCCAAACATGATGCAGCTGGTCGTTATGGCAGATAGACCACCTGCTTTTACGTGGAGTCTCAGTGCAAGCCCCAACCTGTGAGCAGGTTGCTCTGTCTTGACTGCAATGTTCTGGTTTCAAAGGAACATCCGGAGACCTCTCAGGTAGGGATGAAATATTCAAACCATCCCTCTGCCCCTGAACTCCACCTCTCTGATGAGGCATGGCCATAGGGCAAGGCTCTTCCAGAGACAGGATGGAGAAGAGTTTGGGGGAAGTGGGATTGGATTTTTTTGAAGTGTAAGGTTAAAATTGGAGGCAAGCAGGCTTGGGAATAGTGTGCCTGAGCCCCTATGGCCTGCACCTTTGAATCTGAGAGCTGACCCTGTCCTCCATTAGTTCTAAGAACCCCCATCATCAACCTCATTGCTCTAAGGGAGGCCAGAAAGTAGCTCTAGCTAGAATTTCTATTGTCCCACTTTTGGCTCTTTCCCCAGCACCTGCAGCCTTCCTTATGTTCTAGCGCGGAGGGAATTTGTGGTGTTAGCATTAATCACTCCTGAGTACGATAACCTTCAGGTTCTGCTCAGAGGGATTTGTGCTTGTAAGAACAATGAAAACCCAAACTAATGCTGCCGAGGAGGCAGAGTCTGTGCTCTCAGAAATACTCAGAATTACAAGATCGCAAACCAGTTGGGGTGTTGGGTGCAACCTTGTACCTTCCCACTGTAGTTCAATCACAAAGATGTCACGCTCCAGGGAAGGGGTAAGCTCTTTGCTTTGCTAGACTTTGTTTCATCTGCTACTTGAAATAGACAAGCTCTTATGGGCTGTATGGAAATCCATTCTCATGCACTGGGATCCATTTGCCTGGAATGGAGATTTCTGGGTAATCATGCCCATCTTGCACTCACAGCCACTGCTCTCATGAAGATTTTTGGCACCCAAAAGGGGCCCTATGAATGGCCTAGAACTGCTGTCTCTGCTCACTGAGATTGATCTCCATTTGTTCCTCTGGGGGACACAGAGCCAGCTCCTCACCTGGTGTAAATCTGTATAGCTCTGTTTACTTCAGTGGAGCTGAGGTTCTGGCCATTAATCTTCTGGGGCTTAGCAGCGTTCTTCCCCTTCCCTCTCCTCTTATGTTGAGCCGTGATCCTAAGTGGGGACGTGGAGGATGGCAAGAACAGCTGGGCCCTCACCCCCTGCCCCACTCCCCAGCAGCTGTGGGAAAAGGTTCTTCCTCTTACGGAGCCTCAGTCCAGCAGGTACCTTCGGGGTGAAGAGGATGAGCTTGCAGCCATTTCAAGCTGTTTGCTGAGAGCTTCTTCCCTGGAGAGCAGGAAAAGTGCCCTCCAATGCTCCTGCTATGATTGGCACCAGCTCTAGCAAGGAATTGCCAAAGTCTCTTCCACATTTGGTTTCAGAACGGCTCCCAGTGATGCTGGAATGGGAAGTCTCACCAGACTTCCTTTCTCCTGACTAGCGAGTGGAGAGTAGAGTGAAAAGAGGTAGGGCTTGTGGTGGGACCTCTCCTTGCAATCCTCTTCCAATACTGGTACTGCCCCATCCACCCTGCATCTTCACATATACTCCCCATCAGCCTCTGGCATGACAGTACTCTTCCCCCACAGGGGTCCTGATCAAACCCACACTATGGAGGTCAACAAACTTCCTCTCCAGGCCTTACTTACAGCCCTGGCAGAGTGCATACCAGCATGGGGCTGTGGGCTGGAGGGGTCTCATGTCCCTGCTCCTCTCCCACCTCATCCCCCAGCTCCTCAGAAGGCCGCACTGTCTCCTGAAATTTCCACCAACAACCCTCTCAGAGTCCTCTTCCTTGGCTGGGCCTCCTCCCAAGGAGAAGGCGGCAGTGAAAACAAAAGGAAGCCTCTGACAGAGATTCCAGCAGTGCAAATAGCCAGGCGTGCTTTTCTAAAAGGTTTGGGGGGCTACATGACTCACAGGCTTTAGGGTCAGAAGGGACCAATGTGATCATCTAGTCTGACCTCCTGCACAAAGCAGGCCACAGAACTCTACCCATCCACTTCTATAACAAACTCCTAACCTATGTCCGAGCTATTGAAGTCTTCAAATTGTGGTTTGAAGACCTCAAGCTGCAGAGAATCCACCAGCAAGTGACCCATGCCCCATGCTGCAGAGGAAGGTGAAAAACCTCCAGGGCCTCTGCCAATCTGCCCCGGAGGAAAATTCCTTCCCGACCCCAAATATGGCGATCAGCTAAACCCTGAGCATGTGGGCAAGACTCACCAGCCAGCACTCAGGAAAGAATTCTCTGCAGTAACTCAGATCCCATCCCATCCAACATCCCATCACCAACCACTGGGCATACTTATCTGCTGATGATCAAAGATCAATTGCCAAAATTAAGCTATCCCATCATACCATCCCTTCCATAAACTTATCAAGCTTAGTCTTAAAGCCAGATATGTCTTTTGCCCCCACTACTCCCCTTGGAAGGCTGTTCCAGAACTTCACTCCTCTAATGGTTAGAAACCTTCGTCTAATTTCAAGTCTAAACTTCCTAGTGTCCAGTTTATACCCATTTGTTCTTGTGTCTACATTGGTACTAAGCTTAAATAATTCCTCTCCCTCCCTAATATTAATCCCTCTGATATATTTATAAAGAGCAAGCATATCCCCCCTCAGCCTTCTTTTGGCTAGACTAAACAAGCCAAGCTCTTTGAGTCTCCTTTCATATGACAGGGTTTCCATTCCTCGGATCATCCTAGTAGCCCGTCTCTAAACCTGTTCCAGTTTGAATTCATCCTTCTTAAACATGGGAGACCAGAACTGCACACAGTATTCCAGGTGAGGTCTCACCAGTGCCTTATATAACGGTACTAACACCTCCTTATCTTTGCTGGAAATACCTCGCCTGATGCATCCTAAAACTGCATTAGCTTTTTTAACGGACATATCACATTGGCAGCTCATAGTCATCCTGTGATCAACCAATACTCCAAGGTCCTTCTCCTCCTCTGTTGCTTCCAACTGATGTGTCTCCAACGTATATCTAAAATTCTTATTATTAATCCCTAAGTGCATGACCTTGCACTTTTCACTATTAAATTTCATCCTATTACTATTACTCCAGTTTACAAGGTCATCCAGATCTTCCTGTATGATATCCCGGTCCTTCTCTGTGTTAGCAATACCCCCTAGCTTTGTGTCATCCGCAAACTTTATTAGCACATTCCCGCTTTTTGTGCCAAGGCAGTAATAAAAAGGTTAAATAAGATTGGTCCCAAAACTGATCCTTGAGGAACTCCACTAGTAACCTCCTTCCAGCCTGACAGTTCACCCTTCAGTACGACCAGTTGTAGTCTCCCCTTTAACCAGTTCCTTATCCACCTTTCAATTTTCATATTGATCCCCATCTTTTCCAATTTAACTAATAATTCCCCATGTGGAACCATGTCAAATGCCTTACTGAAATCGAGGTAAATTAGGTCTACTGCATTTCCTTTGTCTAAATAATCTGTCACCTTCTGAAAGAAGGAGATCAGGTTGGTTTGGCGCGATCTACCTTTAGTAAAACCATGTTGTAATTTGTCCCAATTACCATTGACCTCAATGTCCTTAACTACTTTCTCCTTCAAAATTTTTTCCAAGACCTTACATACTACAGATGTCAAACTAACAGGCCTATAGTTACTCGGATCACTTTTTTTCCCTTTCTTAAAGATAGGAACTATGTTAGCAATTCTCCAGTTGTACGGTACAACCCGAGTTTACCGATTTATTAAAAATTCTCGCTAATGGGCTTGCAATTTCATGCGCCAGTTCCTTTAATATTCTGGGATGAAGATTGTCCGGGCCCTCCAATTTTGTCCCATTAAGCTGTTCAAGTTTGGTTTCTACCTCAGATGTGGTAATATCCACCTCCATATCCTCATTCCCATTTGTCATCCTTCCATTATCCCTAAGCTCCTCATAAGCCTTATTAAAGACTGAGGCAAAGTACTTATTTAGATATTGGGCCATGCCTAGGTTATCCTTAACCTCCATTCCATCCTCAGTGTTTAGCGGTCCCACTTCTTCTTTCTTTGTTTTCTTCTTATTTATATGGCTATAGAACATTTTACTATTGGTTTTAATTCCCTTTGCAAGGTCCAACTCTACTTGGCTTTTAGCCTTTCTCACTTTATCCCTACATGTTCTGACCTTACTAAGGTAGCTTTCCTTGCTAATCCCACCCTTCTTCCACTCCTTGTAGGCTTTCTGCTTTTTCTTAATCACCTCTCTGAGATGCTTGCTCATCCAGCTTGGTCTACAACTCCTGCCTATGGTTTTTTTCCCCTTTCTTGAGATGCAGGCTTCTGATAGTTTCTGCAGCTGCGACTTAAAGTAATTCCAGGCCTCCTCCGCATTTAGATCCACAAGTTCTTCAGTCCAATCCACTTCCCTAACTAATTTCCTTAATTCTTTAAAGTTAGCCCTTGAGAAGTCAAAAACCTTAGTCCCAGATCTATTTTTGTTTATCCTTCCATCTAGTTTGAACTGAATTAGCTCATGATCGCTCGAACCAAGGTTGTCCCCTACAACCATTTCTTCTATGAGGTCCTCACTACTCACCAAAACCAAATCTAAAATGGCATCCTCTCTTGTTGGTTCTTCAACTACTTGGTGAAGAAATCCATCTGCTATCACATCCAGAAAAATCTGAGCCCCATTATTCTTGCTAGCACTTGTCCTCCAGTCCATATCTGGGAAGTTAAAATCTCCCATGATCACACATTTCCCATTAGTGTTTACTTCATTAAAAACATTAAAGAGGTCTCTATCCATATCCAAATCAGATCCCGGCGGTCTGTAGCACACCCCAAGCACTATCTCAGGGGAGGCTCTAGTAGCTTTCTTTCCCAGTGTGATTTTTGCCCAGACAGACTCTGTCTTGTCCGTTCCATCACTTCTTATTTCTTTACAGTTAACCTCCTCATTGATGTACAATGCTACTCCACCACCTTTGTCTTTATTTCTGTCTTTCCTAAACAGCACATAGCCTTCAATACCTGTACTCCAGTCATGACTACTATTCCACCATGTTTTTGTTATCCCTATGATATCCGGTTTCACTTCCTGCACCAGTAGCTCTAGTTCCTCCATTTTGTTCCCTAGGCTCTTCGCATTAGTGTACAGACATCTTAATTTTTGCCGTTTGGCTTCACTGACATTCTTTACCCTGTTAGGCACAGAAATTCTACCACCAGCATCACCTGTTAGTCTGCTATCTACACTACCCTTCCTCCTTATGCCAATTCTTCTGTCCACGGTTGTATCCCCTCTTACTTTGTTTACTTCCCTCTCAAGGTTAAATTCCGGTGTGGAGATCTCCTGGACGTATCCCAACCATCTCCCCCAAATTCCTAGTTTAAAGCTCTCTTAATCAGTTCGGCGAGCCTCCATCCTAGAAGTTTATTTCCCTCCTTGCTCAGGTGAAGTCCATCCCAAGAGAACAGTCTTCTGTCCGTAAATGCTTCCCAATGGCCATACATCCCAAAGCCCTCCTTCTAGCACCACTGCCTGAGCCATCTGTCGATGGCCATAATCTTGTTACACCTTTGTTGCCCTTCTCTAGGAACCGGCAGAATCCCACTGAAGATCACCTGAGCCTCGATTTCCTTAAGTGTCTTCCCCAGTCTGGCATAGTCTCCCTTGATACATTCCAGAGAGTATCTAGCCGTATCATTCATTCCCACATGAAGGACAATCAACGGATTCTTTCCCGCTCCCCCTAGTATCCTTTTCAGCCTCAGGTCCACATCCTGTATCTTAGCACCTGGCATACAGCACACCCTTCTGTTCTCCCGATCAGCTCTAGTCACAGGCCTGTCTATTCTTCTCAGTAAGGAGTCTCCAATCATGTAGACTTGCCTTTTCCTGGTGACAGTGTGATTCTCCGGTCTATCCCTTGCACCCACTGGCTGCAATCCTCTCGATTCCTATTCCCCCTTGCAATCCTCCTGGGGCTTATATTTGGTGTTGCCTCCATTGACTCCTCCCCTCCTCTTGTAGGACTATCAGCTCTTCTCTTTTTCCTCGCCCTCTCTCCTTCAGCGACCACGTGCTGTGCCCCTTCTTCATCTTCCAACTCTGCAAACCTGTTCCTGAGTTCTATTTCTCCTTCACTGGCCCGTCTTTTCCCTGCCTGGTTCTCTTAGTCACATGCTTCCACTGTCCACTTTCCTCCCCCAGCAGTCTCTCCTCTGAATTCTTTGGTCCTGCTTCCATCTGCACATCTGAGCTTATCCCTTCTGCCACCTCTTGTCTGTGCTCCATCGTCTGCTCAAACCCCCTTCTGAACTCAACCAGAGTTTGCACCTGCATTTCCAGTCCTTGGATCTTCTCTTCCATCAGCTCTATCAGGCGGCACTTCATGCAGACAAAACTCTTTTCAGGTACCCCCTCCAAGATCATGTACATGCCGCAGCTTCCACATCCTGTCATCCTCATTGTGTCTTTCACTGCTATCTCTGTATCAGTCATAGCCTTCCCACCTAAAGCCTGGTAGTCCACGGAACACAACACAACCCCCCAGCAGTCACCAGACCACCACCCAGTCCCTTAACTGGCCTGTCAGTTCCTCTGTCTTAGTCTCCCCTGCAACCTCCTCCAACAGAACTCCCTCTGAAACTCCCCTGTTTACAGCTCTATTTGCTGGCTGCTGTGCCGCTGCAGTTGTCTGTGACCCACAAATGCCCTACCAATGGACCAAGAATATTAACTGGCTGGAATTGAGGCCAACAAGAAGTCAGGTTCCCTTTGCCACATTACAGAGGGAGAATCGTGCTCCAGCGGGATATATGTGATGGAGACCCAGAACACACAGTTCTGCATGGGTGCCCTTTCAACTGCATCCATCCTGGGGAAATTAAGTTACATGCACAGCAACCGGTAAATCCTTCAATCATTCCGTGCTCTGCCTGCCATTTTAGCTATCAACAGCAGCTGCACAGTGGGCCTGATTTCTAACCAAGGATTGATAAACCCCTGCAAGTTTGATCCCATGTGTTTTATGAGTATTTCATTTATTTCTTTGTGCATGTGCTCCGCCTCCTGCTGAGAATCCTGGTACAAAGGTGGCATGTGGCAGGCACAGATAGGGGCTGTACAGTGGCCAGGTGCTAGGCCAGCCTCCACCGAATTATCAGTAAAAGCTGGCAAGCAAAGTTTGTCCCAGTCAGCCAGTTGTTTCCATCATTCAGACTGTGCTGGTTTATTATTTGTATGATGGCAGCATCTCTACTGAATTATTATTTGTTCAGGTTTTGGCATTGCTGGTGCAGCTGAATAGCTGGTGAGCAGGTGGTCAAATACTCAACTCTTTTGTATCTCCTGCCCTGGGGAGCTCCCGCATGCAGCCCATACTTTGGAAATCCTATTAGAATACAACCAGCCATAGGTGGATGCTCAAAGCAAGTAAGTGCTCACTTTAAGTGGGCAGCTGTGCATCTAACTTGTTCAATCCCTGCATGCCGTACTATTTGTGAAAGCAAGAGATCAGATTAGGCTTCTTGGAGGTTAGAAAGTTGCAGTTTAGCTCATGCTGTTTGGAGGCAGAGAGCCCCCAGCCCATACTGCTGTGTAAAGCTGTTGCACCGAGCTCTAGCTGGGAAGAGAAGTAGGAGTCTGCACATGCAGTAGGGCCAATGTGCAGTTGCATATCCCCATGGATGAGGAGCCTGACATGTTGGGAGAAGGCTGCTGCAGAGAGAGAGAGTCACCTCCAGTCCTTATTGCCGTGGAAGGTAGCAAGTGTCTGGGGCCTCGAGTGCTCTGCATAGCAGAGAGGAAGGATGGTTTGCAGTTATGGCATTGGACTGGAACTCAGGAGAGGTGGGCTCAATCCCCGACTCTGCCACAGGCTGCTTGTGTGACACTGGCCAAGTCACTTCCTCTCTCTGTGCCTCAGGTCCCCTGGGGGATAATTACTTCTTTTTCCCACCCTTTGTCTGTCTTAGATTATAAACTCTTTGGGGAAGGGACTGTCTTGCAAAGCGTATGGACAGCACCTTGCACAACTGATCTCAGCAGGGGCCTCCAGGTGCTACCACAATGCAAATAGTACTATAGGAAGTGCCAGCTCTGGAGTTCCAGCTCACCCCTGCCAGTGCCAGGCACATCACTGTGGGACTCCTGGACACATCCTCCACCAGCACAGCTGGCAGTACAGCCCCAGTGTAAGGGTCTGCCTGGCCTTTGTGTCAAGCATCCCCCAGGATACTGGCTCCTTGGACAAACCGTGCTGGTTGTCATGACTCTGCCTCACAGTCTGGAGTCATTTTCGTCCAATGCTGCACTTAGTGTCCAATCCTCTGCCTGTTAATGACCCAGCTTCCTGAGTTCTTTGGTAACAAAGGCCAGGCCCATACTGTGCACCCCAAGGACCTGACTGGACTGTGGCATAGCAGGCCAGTAGCTGTGGCATTCCTGCTTTGCCCCCTTGTCGCCTGGTGGTGCCCTGAGCAGCTTTTCCAGCCTCAGTAATTAGCCACCCCAATTGCAAGTGTTCACCACCGTGCTTCATTATATCCCTTCTGCAGGCCACAGCCTGGAGTGTTATTTATATACTATTTATAGCCAGCTTCCTCCACCTGCTTAGCTGCAGCCAGTCCTGCCTTCCTTTGTGTGATGCTGACTTTATGTCTGCTTAGATAGCCCCAGCTGCTGCAGGTTACTTCCACCCAATTACCCCCTTTACTCAGGTAATTGGCATGCTCTGCTACCTGCCTGTCTGTCAGTCAGTTAATGTGTTCTGGTGAGAAGGTGAGGGCCAGAGTGCCCGGCAGCTCCTGGCTCAGCACGCCCTGTTACACCCCTGCAGAGACAATTGCACAGGGAGCTGCCCTGAGACTGCACTGGTGTGAACTGCATGCAGCCCAGGTGTGTTAGGATGCAGTTCCCTCCTTCCCAGCTGCCATGGCTGTGCAAGCAGGTATTGCACTGGATGCATAGCATGGGCGGAGGACGATGCACCTGAAGCTGGATAGCAGAGGAGATTAGGTCAGTAAGTGCAACAGGTGGGGAGCAGTGAGCTAAACGGTATGGTCAAATTCAGCCCTGGGGCAAGTGGGCATAACCCTCACTGGATCTGCAGCCATTTGCATCGGGTGGGTTTGGCCTTTTGTGTTGTGTCCACTTTTCTGCTAAACACTCTTTGTTTTATTGTTGCTTCAGCCTCCCAGCTTCATGCTCCTCCCCCCACATTTGTGGTGTTCACCAGTTGTATCCTGTCTGGCACCTAGGCGAAATCCTGGCCTCAGGGATGTAAATTGGAATTTTGTCATTGACTCCAGTAGGGCCAAGGTTGCACCCTAGGGGTGCAAGCTCCCTGAGGCTGGGACTGTCTTCTCTGTGGTTTGTCTCTATAGTGCCCAGGCCAATGGGGCTGCGATCCTTGGCTGAGGTGCCAAGGCATGGCTGTTTTATACAATAATGGGCCTGTTTCATGCTGCCTTCGGCGTGAGTTATGACAAGCACAAATAAAAGGGGAAGCAATTGAGGTTGGGATCGCCAATGGAGAGGTGGCTAAGGGGATGCGCTATGGATGCCATGGCAAACAACTCTTTTCTCCTTGCTCGTGCAGGAGGGTTTCTCACTTGGAGGTTTTATTGTTTCGATTGTGTGGAGCTTATTGTTTAATATCAGGTCATCTATTCTGTGTGTGATTGGAATCAGCCTGTCCCTCCCTGTGCCAGGGAGAGATCTGAGCAGGGCCAGCCCACAGCATTTTGGCACCTGAGGCGGGGAGCTCAGATGCCCCATGCCCCCTTATTTGGGGCAAAACTTTGAAAGGTCTCAGTTCTGTCTTCTTCCTGTTCTACTCCTCTCATGGTAGTGCTCTACTACCTACCCCAATAAAGGAGAACTAACAACTTTAAATGCTTTGTTCAAAAATTTTAAGTAACACTTAACTTCCAAACACCTGAACAGCAAATGTAACTTTTCTTGTCTGCATAGTAAACACTGGCATTTGTATCTGTTTGAATAATCAAAGTGGTGCTTCCCGTGCCTTCTTGGTTACAAAGATTTGAACTGCTTGCTGAAGGTCCACAGTCTGGGCCAGCCCATGCTCTGTTGAGATGGTTGCAAGGCCAACCAGCCTCTCCCATGTCATTGTGAAGCGTAGATGAGTTTTTATTAACTTCAGCTTGGAGAAGCTGCGTTCTCCGCTGGCAACTGTTACAGGAAGTGTTAGAAGTATGTGCAGAGCAACAAAAGCATTTGGAAAGAGGGTGGTCATCTTATTTGTGCACATCTATTCCAGAACAGCCTTTGGAGTTGATCCTGCTGAAATGTATCTTGAAAGGGCTTTCAGTTCATCACCTAAATCATTCGCATCAATATCGCTCATGTCATCATGTGTCAACACTGTCTCAAGTGCCCTGCATTGCTGGTGTAGGTTTTCTTCAGGTATAGTGAGGAGTTTTGGAATATCATACAACATCCCAAATATACTGCTGTGTTCCTTCAGCTGCATGAAATGTTCTTCAGCTGACTGTATTGCATAATCTAGCACCTGGTTAAAGAATTCAACTTTGAATTGTTGTTTGGGGTCTTGTATGGGATTATCCTGTGCCTTGTAATCAAAATGTCGTCTTCTTCGGTGACTCTTGTATTCTTGAATGGGTGGGAAAATAGCTTCAGTCTGAAGTTCCTCTGCCAACTTCTGTGCACTCTTCAGAACATTTTGAAATCCCTCATCTGACTGGTAAGACTGTAGGTATGACTTTGCTTTGTCTAGTTGTTCCATTGCTCCAGATATATCAAGGTCAACACCTTGGAAGTCTCTTGCTTACATTTATTTTAAACAGTATGTCATGCCACAACACTAAGTCACACAGAAATTTGAAGTTCTGTATGCTTCTGGTGATTCCATTTCCCTCTGCCACTGTTCTCCCACGAATGGTTCCTGTCATAGCATTATCCTCCATAATGGCAACTATGGCATCATCTATCTTCCCAGTTTGATGTTTGATAGGCTTTATCACCTCCACTCAACTTTCCCAACATGTGGCACTCAGTGGTTTCAGTGTCAGAGAGGATGTGCCCAGATGTTACTTCAAAATTTGCCATCAATGAGTTGATGAAGAGAAAAATACATAGATGCTTTGAATTACATTAAATGCAGCAGTCTTACTAGAAGCTGATGCTGCATCACTGACCACCAAGTTCACTGGGGCTGGAACGCTCACCATGAACATTTGTGTCTGTATCTCAAGAGAGCACCTTCCTGCTTAGATAGGAAAGCTTCCTTTGCTTGCTTGCTTTTTCTGAATGCTGCCCGTGCGGGGTGTTTTTTCTTTCACTCATGACTGCTGTTCTGTGCCAGCTATAGTGGCTCTCAACACTCAATTGAAGGGGACAGATAAGCAGGCTGGTAGCAGGGCCTGAGTGAGGGAAGATATCAGCATCTTAAGGGCCTAACTGGCTCCTACTACTTCAGTTGACTGCCTGTTCTCCTCAAGTGGGTTCAGGGAAGCAGCAGGAAACAGGAAGCTCCCTGAGAAGCTGGTGTGCTAGAGAGGTACATAAAAGGCTCCTCCTCCTCTCTCTCCCTGAAGCTCCTGCTGCTTTTTGTTATTCCCTCTCACCATTTTTTCTGCCTGCCTGTTATGTTTCTTGTGCCTTCCTTCCTCCTGCACAGCACTCCACCATCTGTGCATCTAGAGCAGAGAGAATACATGTGCACCAGCAGCAGGCACAACTTTCTACACTCTGGATCCTAGTTGCGCCCCCCCACAGTCTGGCACCTGAGCTGGCTGCCTCAGTTCGCCTCATGGTAAGGCCAGCCCTGGATCTGAGCTAGGGAAGAGTTGAGGATTCCCACATATTCTCAGTTGTGAACTGACAGTTATGAATTAGAGAGGCAGCATGGCCTAGCGCCACTGGGGGACAGGGCTCCTACAGTCCAGTCCTGGATCTGCCACTGACTCAGTGTGTGACCTTGGGCAAATCTCTTAACCACTAGGGCCAACATTTTTAAAGCTAGGTTTCTAAAGATAGGTTCCTAAATCCACATTTAGGCACTTAAATAAAAGGCCTGAGCATTTGCAGCAGCCAGTGACCTCAGTGGGAACTGTGGGTCCTCATCACTGCTGAACATCAGGATAAATTTAGATGTGTAAAGTCCAAATGTGGGATGCAATGCATGACAGAGTCCTAAAATGAGGGACACGCATTTATTCAGGAAAGTCAGAGCCTACGTGATTCCTTCCTGTAATAACAGATTGATCTGAAAGTGCTTTACGAGTATGCTTATCCCATTTTACAGATGGGGAATGGCAGCACAGAGAGATATGGTCACCCATCAAGCCAATAGGAGAGAGCTAGGAATGGAACCCAGGCATCCTGAACCCTCGTCCAGTGTTCTAGCCACTAGGCCACACTGCTATAACCTCTGTGCTAGGATTTTTTAGTTCTGGTGTAAAATGACTTTCAGTAATAAAACTGGAGGGTGAGCAGATTTATGTAGGATATGGGTGAGTTCAGGACTAAAAGTGACGTTTCGTGGAATGACCGACTCGAGAGGTTTGCTTTGCACCGTGCTTGGAAGATGCTCAGTATTCAAGGAAACAGCGTGCCATCTGGTGGTTGAATCAGGAAGTGCTAATCTGGAATTAAGCATTTTCAGAAATAAACAGCGAAGTAAAACTATCCCAGTGAGTTTGGGAATTCAGCGTGTTGAGATGCCCTGGATTCCAGGTGCAAAGTAAGGATATCAGGAGACTGAAGAGTATTTCCAGGTAAATCATGTAAGGAGCATGGTCCAGAACATCATTCAGTGGAACAGTCCATTATAAAAACAAAGAACTAAATATGCTCATCTGTGGTATCGCAAACATCCTTGGTGTGAACAGGTGAACAGTATTCATGTTTGTTGTATACTAGTTTTTTTTTTTGAGGGGGAGGGTGTTGTTTTTTTACTCTATAGCACCTTTTACTCTGTAGGGTTCTCAATCCATGTACATACATCACCATGGAAATGCAGCCAGGTCTGGGGTGTGGAAGGCAAATAGGTGCCACACAAGTGTCCTGCATCACTAAATGAGAAAGGTGGCATGATGCTCTGGAACAAACCTCAGTGGGAGGAGCTATACTCAGAGCAACCCTGCTGGGGAGCTCACAGTCTGAAAAGACCAGTGACCAAGGAAGGTTAAGGGGAGGGAAATATGTAAGTAATTCCATTCCAGGTGTAATGTACAGCAGTGCTTCTCAAAGTGGTGGTCTGTGGACTGGTGCCGGTCCGTGAGCCATCAGCTGCTGGTCCGTGGCAAGTTTCCTCATAAGAGTGTCAAATAGGATAATAATTTGGCACCGGTCCCTGGCACACTGGAAAAAAAATTTGCTGGTCCCCCACATCAGATAGCTTGAGAAGCACTGATGTACAGGATTAGGGTAGAACTCCTCAAAAGAGTTTGAGAGCCCTTTAGTGGTCTCTCTGTGTTCCATGTTTCAGAAGCCAGACAAGCATCAGTGTGTGAAGCTAGGCCTGGCAGGTTTGTATATGTTTGTGTGAACATGGTTGTTTGCAACCTAGATGTGCTCCTGCAGTCTCTTCAGATTTTTTATTGTTGTGTAAAGAGCAAAAGACTCAGTAATGGAGCTGGGGGGGAAGCAGTTTTCCTGTCCTGTGAGAAATGGAGACTTTTTTAAAAAAAATCCCCATCCTGAACTGGGATAAATTGTCAAAAACTCCAAAATTTTCAAAACTGAAAAGCCTCCCCACCCCCTCTCCCAAATTTGAATCAGGTCAATCAAAATGTTTTGACAATTTCTAAATGTTTGGCTTCAACTTTGACTTTTTATTGTAAATTACTTTAAATTTAGAAATAAAAAATCATTTCAAACAAAAAAACCTCAGGACTTTTAGTTCTAAAAATGTCAAAACAGGATATTTCTACAATCTCTAAACTTGTTTCCAATGTATCTTGACATAGGAAATTAGTCAGAACTGGCCCTTTCCAGCAAGTAGTTTCAGCTTTGGTAAAATTTGCATTTTCTGGTGAAAAAGGTTGTGTTAAAAAATTCCCTGGCCAGTTCTACTCTCCCCCAGGCTTTGGTCATAGATGAGATGCCAGCTATTCCCATATGCCACTCACTCAGCTCATGGCAGAGGTGGTTCAGGAGGGGCGGAGATGGTAAGGCCAAGCAGCTCCCAGAAGCAGCTGTATGTCCGCCCTACGGCTCCTACGCGGAGGCATGTGCAGGAGGCTCTGCACACTGTCCTCACAGCCGCCACCCTTGCAGAGACGGTGCTTGAGGTGGGGGTGGCATGTGGAGCCCTCTGGCTGCCCTTACATATAGGAGCCAGAGGGGGGACATGCTGCTGCTTCCAGGAGCCGCGCGGAGCCACAGCATGCGCGGAGTGGGGCAAGCTCTGACTCCGCTCCCCAGCTGGAGTGCCGGAGCAGGGCAAGCCCTGGATCCTGCTCCCCGGCGGGAGCTCGAGAGCCGGATTAAAGCATCTGAAGGGCCAGATGCAGCCCCCGGGCTGTAGTTTGCCCACCTCTGTCTTAGGTGCTTGTTACCAGTGGAATTTAGTGCTGAATTAACACAGAGACCTGCATGTTCAGCCCTCCCCTCCCTCTGATTTGATGCTGATTGTGCTCACAAGCATAGCTGTGCAAGAGTTTTGTGTGTGAAGTTGTATGGTTGCTATTGATTTTGCACACACAGCACAGGTGTACGCCCACCTTCCTGTGTGGCTTTGAGGCTGTTGACCCTGAGCGTATGATTAGATCCTAGATCATCCTAAGCTATGCTCTTGGCGGGATGGCAGAAGACCCTGATTGTCAGCATGGGGCCAACATCCTCTTGTCTTGGTGCTGCTTTCCCAGAGGGGAGTTTTTATTTCACTGAGAAACGTCAAAGTCCACCAGGTTTTTCATGTGAAATGATTAAAAAGTGTCCCGCCTCCCCGGTGTTGTGTTTGGAGGCAAGAGACCCTTGACATGAGTGGAATCCAGGGGCTGAAAGATTCTTTAATTCCTCTCTGGATTTTATGTCAGAGCCCACCATCTTAAAATTACTCTGCAATTACTTGTGAGACACAGAATCCCCAGCACAAAGACACAAATTAAACACATGGCAACCCATGTCAAAACCACCCTGGGAATTGACGGCTGTGACATTTGCCGTGCCGAGCAGGGTCCTCGGGCATAGGCTGTCGCTGATAATGGTTGGCCAACCGAGAAAGGCAGGGCACCTGCTCACTTATTATTGCAGTTACAGAGCCCGAGTTGCTAGGCAAGATTGATGTTAAGGTCCTCCGTTGCTTAGCAACTGCCTGAGCCTGATGTTGCTTTTGGAAGTTGGTGATGGTTTGACAGCAGGAGATGCCATTCAGCTCTCTACATCTTGCTGGGTTGACTTTCTAGCCATAGGCACTGCTGGAGATTTCTCCCTCGCCTTTCTCTGTCACCCTTATTCTGAGAGTTAGTCGGCAGATAGAAAATCACAAGACAGAAAGAGGCTAAATTCACTGACTATATTATTGGCTGAAAAGGATTAACTTGTCTCTAAAGAGGAATGAAAGTACATGCTCAGGAAGGTAACTAAGTGTTTTACAAGCGTCTCTTTGGTATTTCATGTCCTTGGGTATAGAACAAATTCAGTCTAATTTTTTGTCATTGTCCATAGGAACAGAAGCAGATCGTCCCCAGCATTCACTCAGCTGCAGACTGAGACCCCCACGCACCTCAGACAGCCAGGATCCAGGGATACTCGCTCTGGTGGCTTCACTATAATCTCTAACTGAACTCACTAAAAGAGGGGCCTTCTTTGAGGGAAAGTCTGATGCACCCACACCTCCCTGCTGCTCCCTCTCTGTCTCTCTTCTACACAACTGTACTTGGGAGACCAAAGGGCTTGAAAATGGCATTCATACCCAGAGGAGTGGCCAGTGCTTCAGGCCTTAGCTACCTTCCCTTCCTCCTGATCCCATGGCAGTAGCTGAATGTTATTGGGGATCAATGCGCTTTTACAGCCCACTGAGGTGTCCCTAGCCTCTGTTTGTCAGAGGATGGCGATGGATGGCAGGAGAGAGATCGCTTGATTATTGCCTGTTAGGTTCACTCCCTCTGGGGCACTTGGCATTGGCCACTGTTGGTAGACATATACTGGGCTAGATGGACCTTTGGTCTGACCCAGTACGGCTGTTCTTATGAGGTGATGGGAACTTTATGATGAATGATGCTGTATCTTGAAACTGACACAGGCATTTGGTAGTTTTGAAGGGATTTTTGTTCCTGATGCTCTGGTGTCAGGAGTGAAATTTAATGGATCCCGTGAGATGGGGCCTAAGCCCTAGCTTTTCCCACCAGCTGGGCCTGCTCTCATCTGAGTGAAGGGTCTGAAGGCTTCTCAGCTTTCTGCCTTCAGAGAGGTGCAGAACAGATTACCTTCAGAGAGTGGCCACAGCTGGAGACAGGACACCAGACATGGTGGACCAGTGCTCTGAGGTGATTCAGAGAATCCCCTCTTAGATGCCCAGCTGATGGGTTGTGCTCATATAATGCTGACAGACCCTAGTCTTTGGTGGGCAGGATTGAACTTGGGACCTGTGAAACTTAGTATACGAGTCTCTACTGCATGAGCTAAAAGCTCCCTGGCTCTTAGCTAAGGCTGTAGCAGACTCATTCATCTCTTAACGCTAGTTTACACTGGCAACGCCAACACGCTTGTGCGGTCACGGCTCTAAAAAAGCTCCTTCCGTGATGGGCATAGGACCCAGCGCTGAGGCACTGTTTACACTAGCAATTTACAGCACTGCAACTTGCTGCGCTCGGGTGTGTGTGTTTTTGTTTAACACCCCTGAGCGAGAAAGTTGCAGCGCTGTTAATTACCAGTGTAGACAAGCCCTAAGTGGTCATGGTGCCACTAGAGGGAACAGAACACCACACCCAGGAGGTGTGTGGGTTACACTCATGTGCTCCAGGTCAAACAGATCTTTTGGGGTTGAGAAGGAATTTCCCCCAGCTCAGATTAGCAGGAACCGGGGTTGGGGGGCAGGAATTCACTTTCCTTTGCAGCGTGCGGCAGAGCTTGCCTGCTAGGATCATCTGGGCATACCTCACCTCATCAATTCCCTGCTATTGCTGGGACCTTGGACATTGGTAGTGCCTTGTTCTCTCCTGTGCTGTCTGCAGCACCCAACAGCTTAGTCTCTGGAGGGCTGAAATGCTGTGCTGTAACTAGTCATCAGGTGCACTGTAGAGGTTGTGATGTTATACCCCATATTCTTCATAGCAATATGGTTATGAATATGGCATAACTAAGATACTTACGCAAGATGGCTCATGTAAAATATCATTGGAAAGGTTATGATTTACTGAATGTGATTATCCCATATGTATGCATGTATCATTTCTGTATCTGAAGTTAGGAATATTGACTATAACAATTACAATTATGTGTGTACTTGGGGAAATGCCCACTAGACAGTAAGCAATCAGCCTTAATGGGCCATTAGAAAAAGACCATGAGTCTTTGAAAATGGCAAGGGGGTTAATCTGGACTCTTCTCCATTGCCTACCCAAGAAGAAAGACTGAAAGTACCTGGGGGGACTAAGGATCTAACCTGAGGGGAAAGGCAGGGTTCCAGTCTGTAAGAAGAAATAATTGGAACTCTAAGCTACAGAAACTCTGCAACTTGCCTACAATAACATTTAGGGTGAGAAATTACTTCTTGAAACCAGACTCTAAGATCTTACACTTAGTGTGCATGTTTTGTTTTATTTGCTCAGTAATCTGCTTTGTTCTGTTTGCTATCCATATAATCACTTAATCTGCCTTTTATAGTTAATATTTATTATTACACTCAGTTTGTGCAATTGCTAACTGGGGGTGGGTGGGCAAGAAGTTGTGTATCTCTCTTTCCACATTGAGGGAGAGGGAAAATGGTTATGAGCTTACACTGTGCAGATCTTTCTGTACAGCACAAGACAGTATTATTTTGGGTTTATTCCCCAAAGCGGGATATACACAAGGGCTGGGTGAATCCTCTCACACAGAGCTGACTTCAGTCTGGGTCTGGCTCTATCTGTGTGTGCGCTGCAAGAGGCTGGAGAGCCTAAATCAGCAAAATGGAGAGGGAATCCAGGCTGGTGGAGCAGGAGAGGGTCAGTGAAACCCTATTAAATCAGGTGGCATCCCAGAAGTGGGGGCTCACCTGTCACAGAGGTATCTGGAGGAAATGCAATGGCTTGTGCTATACAGCAGGTTGGACTAGATGATCTGATGGTCCCTTCTGGCCTTAAACTATTTTCTTCTGCAGGTAGCTCTTGTATGGGTATGTTCATCTCTTGGCATTTCTGTTCTCAACCCAATGGGCAAGAGGGGCTTAATTTTTAATTGATCCTTTGTTTCTAAATGTTAACTATTGGCTACAGTAGCTTTTAGTAAAAGAACAGCCTGCAGAGGGCTCTCGGTTCAGACATTTAAGTGAATTTAAGCAACAAGTGATTTGTGTTCATTACGATCCAGTCACTATAGGTGTTCAAAGCCTGATTAGATGGAAAGAATGTATAGGGCAATTCATGCCTGCAGCAAGGGGTGAGACGAGTGAGTCAACAGTGTTCTTTCAAGCTTATCGCCTATGGTGATGCCGAGTCAGTCCATGCCATCCAGTAACCATTCAGGCAGTGAGGGTTTAATGGGACAAGGACTAGGTGATTTAGGAAAAAACTCTTGTAGCAATGTGTCTGGGAACCGAACGGATGCAATTAAAAACCTCAGATGCAAAAAAAGAAAAAAAAATTTTTTATTATCACCATTATCAACATTTGTCCTTAGCTTAACACTGAATTGTAAATCACTCATCACATATGTCTGACTAAAACCTACAGACAGGCAAAAAGTATAGGAGAATCCTCCCTTCACTAGAACTGAGTATCCAATGAGATGCACTGAACAGTGGGCACCAAGAGTTACACCTCACTTCACGTACTAAAGCGTTGGTCTGGACAGTACAGTCTGCTGCAAAGGCTTCCAGCCAAGGGAGTCCATACACCTTGCAAACAATGAAATGTGGGAGCATTGGAAAAGGGACCCTCTTGGAGTCACAGAGAAGTGGGATGCCAGCCTTCCAGCTGTTCACAAGTGATCACATGTACTCTCTCCTCCCCTGCAGTGATGACATGGCTAAGATTTAACTGACTCATGTCAATTACATTTAGGAAAAATACAGAGAGGGAGAGTTGCAAAGACACAAATTGCAAGTAGAGGCCACTGAAAGCCAATAGAAATGAGGCAGTGGAACCCTGGGGCTCCTTGCTGGTTACGAACAGAGAATTTTGGATACTTCTGAGACATTTAATGATCCCCGGCAATAATTTAATCCTTAATCCCTAGATTAAGGGTCAGATTTTGCAGCACTTATTCCCATAGATAATCTTTACTTGACTAATCAATTGGGCCATTTGCATAGTGGCTGCAGCAGGATCAATCCATGAGAGTACATACATACACTCGTGAATTTTGCAGTTGGTTTTCTGCACAGAACATTAAGCAGCTGCACCAGTACTACCAACAGTGTAAACTCCACAGCAGGCTGCCACTGCTGTCACCACCACCGAATCACCCAGCCCTGCTTGGAACAGCTGCGCTGGTGCTGAAAAACAGCTGTGTGATATCTCAGAGTAGATAAGGCCCACTGCCAGGATGGTGGCAGTGAGGTCAGCCCTGAGGTGGAAGGCGTGCCTCATGTCACTATTCTGGGCTCATGCCCCAAGCTGGCAGGCTCTGGCTGCAAAGCTAGTCCCCAAGGAAAGGTGTACTCCAGGCTCGTAGGCCCCAGCTGGAGCCATGGTCAGCCCCTACTCTTCCTGCCCATTTAGAATAAGGTTTGGGAACCTAGAGCTGGGGATTTGGGGCTGAGCCCAAAAGCAAGTTTCCACAGGGAAAGTGGGGGAGCACAGCAAAAAACAGAGAGAGCGAGCGCTCCCGTTTCAATCTACTTTAGCCCCTTTTATTTGCATGGCATTTGAGCCTATGGGATCAGTGCTATATTTGTTAGATGCTTCTATCTCCCATTAATACTGACCCCAATGGCAGTTTCAGTGGAAGATCCTGCCACTGATCTGAATACAGAGGAGCCATGGGGGCACTGCCGGTGGATCTGGTTCACTCACCAATGGGGCAGTGCATCCCCCGATGCTTTTTAATTTGAAACAGTTTTGCAAGAAGCTGCCTCCATCTTTGATCCCGAGGATGAAGGTGCCTTGCAGCCTTGCCTTCTCACCCTGCTTGGGGATGACACCAGTCCCTGCATGGAGAAGGCCAGGGCTACACATTTTAACTAACTTGCTGGATATTTCTCCCCTTGCGGCATTAGAAATCATCAGTGGTTTCATGGTGGGTTAGGAGCTAGCTAACAGGAAAGGCCCTTTCATATTCTCGGGCTTGGATTCCCCCCCACCTACAATTCACACTGTTTCCAACCTCTAAATATTTCAAGACATTAGGTTTTAGAACAATTCATTGAAACAGAAAAATAAGCAGCTTTAGTAGATCAGAAATGTAACCATCTTGGGGCAATTTCTAAAAGTATTTAGGTGCCTAAAATGATCCTATTAGGCACCTATGGGAGTTAAGACACTAGATGCCTATCTCGCTCTTCAGGTGCCTAAATGCCTTTTAAAATATGGTGCTAGAGTCCTGAGCTGCAGCCTTTACTCAGCTAACAGAGCTTGGCTTCAGTGGGGATGTCGCCTGAGTAAAGACTGCAGGATTGGTCCCTTTGATAGGCTGCTGCTCACTGCATGGTGGGTGGACTTTGATCCCAGCACTGGGCTTCCCCTTGTCCCCGGATCTGGCATACAACAGATAAGCCCTTCTCTCAACAGTGAGCTCATCTCACAGCCAATACTATGTAAATGCACAGTCCAGCTGTTTAAAAGCAAAACTCTGCAGTGTAATTTCTAGCTTTGGCTGTATTTCTAGATATGGTAAGTCACAAAGGGATGAATAGTTGGGTCCTAACCTGTATTTTCTGGTGCTGTGTAAGGTGCTGGCTCCTCTCTGCCTCCTCCTTGGTTTCAGAGGCTATACCGCATTAAATGAAACTAAAGCTACAAGGAATTCTCTCCTGGCTGTTATTTTCCAGGTTAGCATGCATATACATTATGTGTAAATATAGACTCTTTCAATAAACCCCTTTCAGATCTGGCCCAAATTCAGCCATGGTGCAAGTGGATGCAACTCCACTTTATCTGCTTACCCTTTGTCTGAATTTGGCCCTTCATCTTTTTAAGTGTAGCTGCTATAATGTGTGTATCTTTTGAACAATACAACCATGGTACTTTGCATTTACAATGCTCTTTACATCTTCCAGACGCTGCCCAAACACTAGCCAGTTAATGTTCCACTAGTTATTGGGGCTCCCAGTGTTATTCTGCAGTCTACCTGGACAGCAGCTTGGCGATTTTTAAATCAACATGGGGATTTCTTCATGAAGTACCCGATAGCCTGCAAAATTTATACGTATTGAATTTAGATTCTCTATTAAGAATTGTATTTGACGCATTATATCTTGAATTTAAAGTCAAAACATTCTTAAAAGCTAACAGAGCCCTGTTCCTGACAGCTTGGAAAGTCATTAAATCAACCCAGCATTATTTAACTTGCTGTGGAACTGCACAGACTATTCTGTCACTAATTTATACATTAGCCTATGTTATACTTTACAAAGGTGCATTCTCTCTCCATCTTCAGTGGGATTTTTAATGGACAAATACCATAAGTGAAAGGGATAACACCCCCATCCACCCACCCCAGAGCCTTCAATGAACAGCTCAATATGCTACTCCAAAAAATCTCCCCTTAGTTTGTCTGTGGTATTCTAAATGAAACAGGCAGCTAGAGAGCAGAATTGGCACAACCCCAGAACGAAAAGCTCTGTGCAGTGGTGGGGGCTGCAGTGGCAGTGAAGAAACACTCTCATCAAGTTACAAATTGCAAATAGTCCAAGAAAATCAGAGAGACTGAAATATTCATAAAGTTTTTACACAAAGTATTTTAAAAACTGTAGTATGAAGTCACCTACAGTTGCATTTCATTCTTCATCAAAAGATCTTTTGTCAATGAGCAAATTTATTTACCCAGAGTCTATACTGTAATGAATGTTTCTCACATGGCAGTAGGCCAATCTTCATTTTTATTAACCATATATTCTAAATTAGTATGGATCTTTTCAGAAGTGATGTATTTAATAAGACAGTTATCTACTGTTATCAACAATATGTACTACAGCCTGCAAGTCACAATCTGTGCACATTAAATGGAATATATTATTGCTTGTTAGCCTATTTAGACTCTCTTTATAAAAAGATTTTTATACAGAAGACAGGGTTATGACAAAACTAGCTAAGTAGTTTTCATCTTGAAAATACTACATCAATTTCTTCAACAAAGGCTTGGATAGCAGCTGAGACTTTATGAACAATAACAAATATTTCTAACAATTCAATGATCAGTTAGTTTACAGAACGTTCTATAGGACTCTTTCCTGGTAATTATTTACATATGCGTTTTGTTTTTTTTTTTGAAAAAAGTTGATAAAATATAACACAGAACACATGACTCAAAAGAATGAGTAAACTTCATACCAAGATCATAAAACATTTTTGAAAATGCTAAATTATGTCAGTTAAAAATCATACATCATTTTGTCTTTAAAGAAAAATATTTCTCCTGTTGTAAAATATTAATAACTGTGTAATAAACTAACTTAAAATGAATTTCATAAAAAGTTGTCTTGCTGTCCACACATTACCAAAAACATGCTTTGGTCGAGATTCTGCTAACTGCTTCAACGTTATAAATAGTTCCTTTATACGAACTAGTGACAGTCTGATGCCAGAAAACCTACAACTTTTAAACAGTACCTTGATAAAGGATCCAGTAATTAAGAACATTAAATATATATAGTCACTCAAAGAATTCAGTGATTTTCCTTCAAAAATCCTTTGCCAAAAAGTTGGGATGCATAGGTTGGGCAGGCAGCGCAAAGTTTGCTTAGCCCTGATCCTGCAACTGGATCCACACAGACAAACCCTTATGCTTGGATCCGTGGAGGTGCTGGAATCTGAATCAATGGATTCAACTACAAGATCAGCACCTTATTTTGTCTCTATATCATGCCAGCTGGGTCAGGGCAAGGACTGAGCAATGCCAGGAGATTGGAAAAATCACACTTTGGCCTGAAGAAGCCAGGACTGATCACATAGTCACAACTTCATTGTGTTCACACTACAAACAAGGGAAATCTGTACAACGGGTTTCAGTTCCAATGTTCTGCTCTCCTTGTTCATGAAATTCCCATCAGGAAAGGTCATTTTGCCATTAGGGATATAACCATCATCACTTCCTTAAAGCAAAAGGATAGATAGCAAAGAAGGTAACGTCCAGGGATTGACCCCCCCATTCCTTTTGCAATTGAACCTCCCATGAACGTTAAGGGCAGCTTTAGGAAGGGAAGAAATGGAGAATTAGCCCTGTGCTGAGCACACAATCTGTCCCCATACCCACCCTTCATCTTTACTCAGATCAAAAACATTATCAATTCCTTTGCTTAAAAACAAAACATAACTAACACCCAGATTTAAGACACAAAACAAGTGTTTTGTGGACCTTTGTTCAGGATTCAGATGCTAGCTGCTCTAGTCAAACGCTACTTTACCAAACTCAAAGTGACCAGGGCAAAAAGTTAGAGCTACCATATCACATTATCTTAGAGAGAGACTGTCAGGTCAAATCTGACCAAAAAGTTTAGTTTTCCAAAAATCAACTTTTCCAAGCATAAGACCCTGCTGAACTCTCCATCACTTGGAGTCCTTAAATCAAGACAGGATACCTAGCTACAAGATTTTCTCTCTAACTACATATTATTGAGCTCAATGCAGGAAGTACTGGGTGAAACTGTCCCACCTGAGGCATGCAGGAGGTTTTGCTAGAAAGCTAGAGATGATCATAATGGTTCCCCCTGGCCTTAAGCTCTTTGATTGTGAACCATTAGAAGAGTTTCTGTGATTTGTTTTGTTTAATCCCAGTGAAAAACATTTTTATTTGCTGTAAATACAATCCTTGAATGTCTGAAACTCAGACACTGTAGCATTCCCCTTGTGCACGAGAAACCATGAAACTGACTAATCTATTATCACTATCTAAGCTGTGAGAAATGCAGAAGATAAGCAAGACGGCGTAAAATAGATGGTTAACACAGCTTTCAATTGTAATAATGTCTGGTGTTACTAAAACAACACAGAAGAGAAAATATATATTTTTAAAAATAGGGGTTTTAACCTGACAGTGACCTCCTAATGTGATTAAAAACACAAACAAGACAGTCTATAGAGTTGAATAGTCCTATATTTAACTAAACTAATCACATTTGCGCTTGCAGAGTTTTTGGAGGAGGTGGGATCCCAAAATGTGGAATTTGCTATTCACGGAGGAATTGAGCTTTCCAACTGCCAGTCCCAAAAGGAGATTTCTTGAGATGCTTTTTGGCATATTTATTCCTCCCACTCCCAATCAAAAAATCTGGGGAAAAACGTTGCATGCCTCTTACTGGACACAGATAAAATGTTACTAACTAGTTATACAGGTAGATAGTATCCAAACAAAATACCCATATAAAATTTTCAAAGCAACTGAAGATAAAACCCCTGTCATTCAGTTATCAGGTTTGGAATGTATTTATATTTTCTCATAGTCCTTTTAAAGACATAGTTATTAAAAGATCCAGTGCTACAAACCCCTAAATCTACCTAACCTAATCTAGTTCATACACATATTGTACAATATTGCCTAGTAATTACTACATACCAAGAGGAAAAGGTGTTGACTTGAATTACAGCAAATGTGCTTTTTTTAAAAAAAGCATGCAACAAACTTTCTTTAGCTAATATATAGAATTGCCTAATACAGTTAGAAAAAATAATTAGACTGAGCCTAGAGACATATTTGTCCAAGAAAATTAAGAGACTGGACTGAAATGTTGGAGCTTGTCACTTTAAGACTCTTAAAATTCTCAGATTTATGTACTCTCCCTCCCCCAAACATTACATCAGTTTTAACAAAGCATATTGTTGGGTCCATTATTTTTGCTACTTTTCTGTAATTATTTCAGAATCATTTTAAATCCCTCAGATATAACCATAAGCAGCTACGTTCTCCATCTTATGCAACTTCATGCTTTATTCTTACTTATTTGTGGTCTGCATGGAGAAACTGTCAGTGTGTTGCAGTGACAGGTCAGGAATCCGTTGGCTCCTAAACATTACAGGGGACCTCAGGTTCTTAAATCACAGAATAAAATACTTCCTTGCACCTAAAATAGCAAACCACTTTAAGACAGAAGTCAAGTCTTCATTAAAAATTACGAGAAAAACCCCTAGTAGAAAAAGCTTAACTGCCACTAACTCTTTGAGATAGTCCAGACTCCTAAAAATGCTCCACAGTTTTGGGGAATGGGTGTCTCCAAGCATAAGATTTTGAATCACCTGAATGATCTAATATATCTAGAGAAATACCCCACTAATCTAGCACATGTGACTGTTTGAGAAAGCTGCTCTCTGCTTAGCAGCTGAAAGAATGTACAGTACTTTTCTTTACTGCATTAACCTACAGGATTTGCTCTACAATTAACATCTGATGCGCCTTTTTGCTGTTCTTAGTCAACAAAATATACATGTGACTATATCTGTTAGATTTCCCCAACTGCTCTCCTGTGCCTGTACTTTGGGGAAGGCATCCTTCTCTTGTGGTTCACTTGACAATGCCTGTGTGTTACTGGGATTGCCTTAAGCAACACAACTTTAAGAGAGGAGAGGCATGTGCTCATTAGCACCCCTTCTTGGGTGGCAAACTGAGGATTTTCTTTGCAACACCCTCCTTCCCTGTAGTAGAATAAAATGGTATTATTTTAGGTCAGTTCATAGCGTGGCATGTTAGCAGAGGAAGGTGGCACTTCACAAGATATGTACTCAGAAAGAAGGAACAGAATGCAGAAGCTAGAAACCACCATGATGGAGGAATGAGCAGCAAAAACTATGGGGGTTTGTAAATTGTGAAATGTCGTATCTGACAATGTGCTATTAAATCACATCTCAAACTGCAAGTCTGATGTTTGACTCACATTTCCAGTGACCAGAATCGCAGCTAATTAGTTAGCTCGCCTCCTCCATTAGAACTGTCCGCTCTAACCAAAGCATAGTCCACTTGTATTCCCATCGAACATGCTTCAGCAGCAGTGTTAGCCAGTACTGTATTAAAGACACTTGCTGGTAATTTGGCACAGTTTAAAACCATGGCAACTATCGTTTTATAGCTAACACGATTCTTTGATGTGGAATTTTTTCTAAAGACAGTTGTAGTTCCTTTTTTCTTTTTTTATGGATTTTAAGGAGATAGATCTTATTAAAAAAAAAATCCCGTGAAACGGTCCATTCCTGCTCTTTTCAGATCAGATGTTTGCTTTCCAATCTTTCAGGCACTGTCAAAAAAAATTCTATATTTTATGAATTTCTAAAACAAAAGTTAAGAAAAATATCTTCCCTGCTCAAAAAAATAAAATAAAAATGCTGCAATTTTTTAGGGTTAATACTGATCTGAAACAGGGTGCATGAATGACACCCAGGGAAGTGAAACGAGGTGTATGTATAATTTCACAGCTAGGACTCATGCCCCGTGACACCTGCTACTTGGCTGGAGAGGGCATACGGCCCTCCCCCTTGTCTTCTGTCTAAGGTCACTCTTCGAGCTCCTCAAGAACTGACTGAACATGCAATGCACTTGAGGTCAGAGTTCCAGCAAACAAAACCTTGACAGCATGTTTAAAAAACAGAAACAGTTCCCCCCTTCCTTGCTCATTAAGACCTGTCACAGCAGGGTCCCACTGTGCTCTCCAAGGAAAGCTGTGAAGACTGGCGCAGAAGCGGACCTGTAGTGGGATCTACCATCGAGGAGGTAGGGAAAAGCTTGTACCAGCCAATTGCTAAAGTTGACAAATCCAGTTCTTCCAAGAGAACCCTGGCAACTCCCATGAAGTGTTTGCGCTCCATGCGTCCATAGTTCCCCCAGACTATCACCTTGGAAATGAGAGGGGGCATCACAGTTAGTTCTCAAGTAAAGAGCAGCAGGAGATTCATACTTTCGTTTTTAAAAAAGAAAGATATTCACACTGAGCCAGATCCAAAACCCATTCGAATAAATGCAAACACTCCCCTGGACTTTTATGGGCTATGGATCAGACATCCAGTTTTTACATCATGGAAAATGCAGTCCTAAATCTCCACACCTTGCCACACCCCATTCAAAATAATAAGAGACTTCTATTAAGCCCCAAGTTTATTTTTTGATATGGTTTTGCAAAGCTTAATATTATAAGATTTTTTTCCCCCAGGAAAAAAAATGTGCACGCACACAAGTTTGTGTGCCTTTTGTCTTGGGTTTAAATATTCTGCAGAGTTTGCAACAAACCCTGGAACACTGGACAGAGACATCAAGTCTCTCTGTGCCTCATTTCCCCATCTGTAAAATGAGGCCACCAGTACTTACCTTCTCCTACCCATCTGATTAGGCCCTGATCCTGCCAGCTGATCTGCACAATCCCGTTAACAAGAATCTCAGCGAAAAATAATTTTTTAAAGGTATTGAATTCATTCTCAGAGCTGAATCTTTCAGCCAGTGCTCAATTAACTCCCCCCAGTAACAGTGAGAAGAGACAGGAGGTCTGCAAATCAAGTTTGGATCTAGAGGAACAATCTGGCCCCATATATTCCATTTTTCTTTTAGCTTTGCATTAGCCTGAAGCTTGAAACACAAACAAGACCAGATGCTCATTTCTCCTTCAAACTGTTTGAGTCATTTAAGCCTTTTTTAGGAGTGGAAGAATCAGGGGGGAAAGTCTAGTGATTTTAGGCACGTTTGGATCTGCTAAAATAAGGGCCAGATTCTGATACACTAACTCATACTGAGCAGTACCAGGACTACTCCGACAGGAATCAGTGGAACGACTCCTGGAGTAAGATACCGAACAATGCAAGGAAGGGTGACAAATAAAGTAATAAGTGACAATTTTAAAAGTAGAGATATTCTAGGCACTTAGCTCCCTGAGAAGTCTCTCCTATGCAAGCATCCTGTACTTGAATTGGATGTTCATGCAAGTTTCATCACATTGTAATTCAGGGGGCAATATACTTGTTTATATCAATATTTAAGTATTTTAAGTTATCTCTTGTGCAAGCATTACCATGGAAATTGAATAGACTGAATGTCACAGAAGAGGCCTGCTGAGAGAGAGGGCAGAAATGTGTCCACTGAACTGGAAAACCATGGTTAGACACTAGGTGTCAGAGAATTACGTAGCAGCACCAAGAGCAAGCTCCATATTTGCTTTTGCATCCAGGTCTTGTGAAACATAACATATGGTGATGACACATGGTTACTCACCTGCAGAACAGGCCAGAAGCTACGGATTAGCAAGCTAGCTCTGCAAGACAAGATGCATGCTTGGAGTTACATGGAGAGAAAGGAGAATAGACAGCGTGAAGAAAGTCTCCAAGACTACAAGGAAGATCTAATGAAAAAGGGCTGACAAAGACACAGGCAGCAGTGAAAGCGGAATCACACTTACTGCACCTGTTGTACCATCCATTGTGTCACAAGGGCCATCAGCAGTGAAACAAACAAGCAAACTGGAAGCTTGTGCACAATCAAAATGGTCCCATCTGGTTCCAAGACAGAGGTGATCAGAGACCTCAGAGTGAGGCCTCGGTTCTGCAGAGGAGATGATGATGATGATGATGAACATGGTGATGATGATGATGATGATGATGACTGAAGATGAATGGTGCCATCTGGCTAATCCCTAGCAGCTGCCAGCTTCTTCCCATAGTCTCTGTATTAGCAGAATATTGCAGCTTTCTCATGGCAGAGCTGCTGCCTCACCTGTAAGGTATCAGTAATGGGGAGGGGAGAAGATACATGCCAAATTAAGTCAAATTATTATTCAGAGAGCTAGAATTCAGGGGAGCCAGACACTGAAGTTAGTGGTTTGGCTGGGGTATAAAAGTTAGCATAGAATTCAACCTCTATTTTTATTCTCTTTGAATAAGCTACAATGAGACGTTAAACTGCCTTTTTTTTTAAGTTACATAATTCAAGTGGAGCGGGCCTGGGAATAGTGGAACCACTGAGTTATGTCCAAGGATCCCGTCCTGCTAGTTCTGCGTATGTCATTCCCGGAGTACTGCTCTCCTGCTAAGAGCCAACTATCTGGGCTACTCCCCAGCTAGCAGTGCTGTAAGTGAAACATCTCAGAGGGCATCATTCTTTGGCCTTTGTTTAGTTACTTTTTGTTTACAAATAGTTTTCACTGCCCCAGTCGGCAGTGATGGTTGTAGCTGGACTTGTAGCTGTAACTAAGGTTACTAAATGACGTGCTGTGGGGTGTCCTGCACAGCCATCGATCATCAAGAATTACTGACTGGCGAGGTGACTGCTAAGGCCAACATCCATCTTGTCAGACATATGAGGTGTGTGGAGTTTAAATCAGCATACAGAATGTTGGATACTTCCTGAATGTTTTCCACAGAAGCAGCTGGTTCTCTATGACCATTAATCTCTTACGTGCACCTGGAGGGTGTGGGTTATTTAAAAAAAAACAAAACAAAAACAAAAAAAACCTAAAATTTAAAGAGGAGATTAAGGACATGCAGCCTACGATAATCAGGATCCTGTACTGCGTTGGGTTATGCTGGACTCATCACTCCTCATGGCGACAGTGACATGGGCACCCTCCCACCTTACACTGGCCAGGAGGACGTGCCCTTTCTTCTCAGACAAGGACTTAGCCACTGTGATCCAGGGTAAGTTGTTGCAGCTCACTCTACGTCGGGGTGAATGTGAAAGCCACACAGCAGCTGTACTTTGTAGAGCATGTGACAATGCATCTCCGAAGAACAAAAGCTGATGGTAGCCTATCCCACAGGTTTGCCTTATACTCCACTGGCTTCTCCTCCTTTCTGGATTGAGTTAAAGTTCCTTATAATTTACAAAAAACTCTTCCTGGGCTTGGATTTGGCTACCTGACTGGCTGTCTGACCAGCATCCCTGAGCCATCAGCATGCTGCATGCCAGAGGAGCAGTGTAGATGGAGAAGTTCAGGGTGCAATTCCAGAGCTCTGGGGGCAGTGTTCTCAGCAGCAGAGTCCCAGCTGTGGACCTCCTTACTAGAGGAAAACAGCCTGAGCCAGACCCAATCATATTCCTAGCAAACTGCAAGCCCCACGTTTTTGCTAACACATGTCCCCAATAACGTACCCATGGGAGTTTGATGGCTGGGATGATGGGAAATGGGTTAGGCTAAAAGAGGTAAAAAACAAGGGTGATGTCATGCTAGGAGTCTACTACAGGCCACCTAACCAGGTGGAAGAGGCTTTTTTTACGCAACAAAATCATCCAAAGCCCAAGATTTGGTGGTGATGGGGGACTTCAACTATCTAGGTATATGTTGGGAAAATAACACAGCGAGGCACAGACTAACCAGTAAGTTCTCCAACTGCATTGCAGACAACTTTTTATTTCAGAAGGTTGAAAAAGCTACTGGGGGAAAGCTGTTCTAGACTTGATTTTAACAAATAGGGAGGAACTCATTGACAATTTGAAAGTGGAAGGCAGCGTAGGTGAAAGTGATCATGAAATGGTAGAGTTCACAATTCTAAGGAAGGGTAGAAGGGAGTACAGCAAAACAGAGACAATGGATTTCAGGAAGGTGGATTTTGGTAAGCTCAGAGAGCTGATAGGTAAGGTCCCATGGGAATCAAGACTGAGGGGAAAAATGATTGAGGAGAGTTGGCAGTATTTCAAAGGGACACAATTAAGGGCCCAAAAGCAAGCTATTCCGCTTAGTAGGAAAGATAGAAAATGTGGCAAAAGACCACCTTGGCTTAACCACGAGATCTTGCATGATCTTAAAAAATAAAAAGGAGTCATATAAAAAATGGAAACTAGGACAAATTACAAAGGATGAATATAGGCAAACAACACAGGAATGCAGCGGCAAGATTAGAAAGGCAAAGGCAAAAATGAGCTCAAACTAGCTACAGGAATAAAGGGAAACAAGACGACTTTTTATCAATACATTAGAAGCAAGAGGAAGACCAAGGACAGGGTAGGCCCACTGCTCAATGAGGAGAGAAAAACAGTAACAGGAAACTAGGAAATGGCAGAGATGCTCAATGACTTCTTTGTTTCGGTCTTCACCAAGAAGTCTGAAGGAATGCCTAACATAGTGAATGCTAATGGGAAGGGGGTAGGTTTGGAAGATAAAATAAAAACAAAACAAAACACGAGTTAAAAATCACTTAGAAAAGTTAGATGCCTGCAAGACACCAGGGCCTGATGAAATGCATCCTAGAATACTCAAGGAGCTAATGGAGGAGGTATCTGAGCCTCTAGCTATTATCTTTGGAAAATCATAGGAGACAGGAGACATTTCAGAGGATTGGAAATGGGCAAATATAGTGCCCATCTATAAAAAGGGAAATAGAAACAACCCAGGAAACTACAGACCAGTTAGTTTCACTTCTGTGCCAGGGAAGATAATGGAGCAAGTAATTAAGGAAATCACCTGCAAACACTTGGAAGGTGGTAAGGTGATAGGGAATAGCCAGCATGGATTTGTAAAGAACAAATCATGTGAAACCAATCTGATAGCTTTCTTTGATAGGATAATGAATCTTGTGGATAAGGGAGAAGCGGTGGATGTGGTATACCTAGACTTTAGTAAGGCATTTGATACGGTCTTGCATGATATTCTTATCAATAAACTACGCAAATACAACTTAGATGGGGCTACTATAAGGTGGGTGCATAACTGGCTGGATAACCATACTCAGAGAGTAGTTATTAATGGTTCCCAATCCTGCTGGAAAGGTATAACAAGTGGGGTTCTGCAGGGGTCTGTTTTGGGACCGGCTCTGTTCAATATCTTCATCAATGACTTAGATATTGGCATAGAAAGTACACTTATTAAGTTTGCAGATGATACCAAACTGGGAGGGATTGCAACTGCTTTGGAGGATGGAGTCATAATTCAAAATGATCTGGACAAATTGGAGAAATGGTCTGAGGTAAACAGGATGAAGTTTAATAAAGATAAATGCAAAGTGCTCCACTTAGGAAGGAACAACCAGTTTCACACATACAGAATGGGAAGAGACTGTCTAGGAAGGAGTACGGCAGAAAGGGATCTAGGGGTTATAGTGGACTACAAGCTAAATACGAGTCAACAGTGTGATGCTGTTGCAAAAAAAAGGAAACATGATTCTGGGATGCATTAACAGATGTGTTGTGAGCAAGACACAAGAAGTCATTCTTCTGCTCTACTCTGCGCTGGTTAGGCCTCAACTGGAATATTGTGTCCAGTTCTGGGCACCACATTTCAAGAAAGATGTGGAGAAATTGGAGAGGGTACAGAGAAGAGCAACAAGAATGATTAAAGGTCTAGAGAACATGACCTACGCAGGAAGGCTGAAAGAATTGGGTTTGTTTAGTTTGGAAAAGAGAAGACAGAGGGGCCATGATAGCAGTTTTCAGGTATCTAAAAGGGTGTCATAAGGAGGAGGGAGAAAACTTGTTCATCTTAGCATCTAAAAATAGAGCAAGAAGCAATGGGCTTAAACTGCAGCAAGGGAGGTTTAGGTTGGACATTAGGAAAAAGTTCCGAACTGTCAAGGTGGTTAAACACGAATAAACTGCCTAGGGAGGTTGTGGAATCTCCATCTCTGGAGATATTTAAGAGTAGGTTAGATAAATGTCTATCAGAAATGGTCTAGACAGTATTTGGTCCTGCCATGAGGGCAGGGGACTGGACTCGATGACCTCTCGAGGCTCCTTCCAGCCCTAGAATCTATGAAATAAGTAGAGCAAGAAAATGAGAGAACAAGGGAAAAAAAGAGATAAGAAGTGGAGACAGAATAGGAAGCAGGGAAACCTAGCACTGTGGGGAGGCAGAGAGACCACCTCCCTTGGATATGGGTAGTGCTAAATAAATTCGCATGGCACTTAGATACCCAGAGTGATAAATACAATGGACAGGCAGACAAAGTCAGGGCCAGCTCCAGATTCTAGTCGACCAAGCACGTGCTTGGGGCGGAACCCTGGGTTGGGGCAGTGCTCGGGGTTTGTTTGTTTTTTTTGGTTTGGCTGGGTGGTGCTGTGGAGGGGGAAAGGGGGAGGCTTGGGTGGCGCGGCGCTCGGGGGGGCGAGGGCTTGGGTGGCATGGCACGGCGCTCGGCGGAGGCAGGGGAAGGCTTCGGCAGCATGGCGCTTGGGGGGGCGGGGTTTGGATGGGACGGTGGGGGGCAGGGGGCTGTCAGGAGGCAAGAAGCGGAGGGGGTCAGATGGGGCAGGGGCCAATCCATGCCTGGCTGTTTGGGGAGGCATAGCCTCCCCTAACCAGCCCTCCATACAATTTCTGAAACCCAATGCGGCCCTGAGGTCAAAAGTTTGCCCACCCCGGTCTAGATAAACAACAAAAACAAGCTGCATTCCATGATTCTTTAGCTATCGCAGGTACTTTGTACCTGGTAATGGAGAAAAATGGGCATTTTATCAGTACAGCCACATGCCAATGGTAACCCAACAGGGTTTTAAATCAGAACCTATTTTTCCTCTATGTTTGTCAAATCCAGATTGAGTACATTTGGTACAATAAGTTATTGATTCATAAACATGCCCCATTATTGTTAATGACTGATTCCTTAAACTCCGTATATTTTGGTGGAGGCTGAGTGCAGAGCGGGGAAGACATCTCATTTCTTCTCCAAGGTGCTCTTACCTGTAATACTTTGCCTTGTGGGCTCTCCGCAAACAGTAACACCTGGTTGTACAGGGGGTCTAATGATTTTCGAGCTACTTTTGTCTTCTTTTTTGCAATGCACACTCCATTTTCTAGTAGATATGCCTTGATGTAAGCAGCTGAAAGAAAAATGTATGGTCAGCTAGAATCATAATGGTTCATGTTAGAAATGGGAGAATAAAACTTCTCAAATATTATGAAAAGTGTTTTTAGCAAAGGATTTTCTATCCAACTGTATTTTCAAGCAAGCCCATACAGTATGTGCTCCCAGCTGGGCCAGGAGGCAGAGTCAATATTCTACCTGTCCTCAAGTGCTCCAGGAGGAAGGCATGCAGTGGGCTCTGAGTCACTTCAAACAGGCTGAAACACACTACCTGGAAGGGTTTTGGAGCCGGGTTTGGGGGTCAGTCCTCGTGCCTGAATGATATCCACTTCCAGCTGTCCATTTCGCTCCTGTAAACCAATTTCCACATCCCCTACATAACAAACCAGAAATGATTGAAGAGAATCAGAGCGCAGGAAGGCTTTTACATAACAAATCTGATTGTTAAACTGTTTCAGAAAAACCTCATGTCATGCACTGGTGACAACTGCAAGAAAAACGTTGGCCCAAAGTGCCTGTTTCCCTCCTGCATTACGCCAGCACAGCGTTAGAGGGGGGGTAACTTGGGGGCAATTCAAGCCCACATTTCCTAAAGTGATCTCTTATGGTCTCCTAACCCCAGCTGTGGAGACTCAGGCTGGTGCCATCTAGTCTCTAATCCCCCCAGAATTAGAGGCCACTTTGGAAAATGCAGTTGTGATGCACCACAAGAAAATCGTTAGAGCATTTGTGTGCTTCAGCGCACTGGAGAAACACGAAGCTGCCCAAGATGCATTTAGAGAATGCCCATTTTGGCCTGACCTTGCCTTTCGTATTTGAAGTCTGCCAGAGGGACAGGTAATGCTGCACATTACATAGCATTAACTAGAACAGGATGACACAAATCAAGAAAATCTAACGGACAAGCACATTTTATCCAACTGAGAACAGGGTTTGGGGCATGGGAAGAGAAGTGCTGGGCAGGTTAGTGGGTGGCTCATGGGAGTGGTACATACAGTACTCATTTTAAACTGATCTCTGCCTTTCTGTTCCTTACCCATGGAGGTGGTGGCCAAGGTCTGACGACCAACAAATTGTGCAGGACCCATGCTCCCCAAGAAGTCACTAAACTGCCCAGCAGATGCCAGATGGACTCCACTGAAATTCAAGCTGCAAAATAAATTGATTTTGGCAAATCATTATTTCAGTACTTCAAAGCAACCTGCTCAGTTAACGGTCTGCTTTAATGTATGCCTGAAATGACCAGCTATCTTACGCAGACCTCTTCCTTTCAGAACTCATTGATTTCCATGCAGTCTAGTTACACATGATGCAATTAAAGTCCCCTTCCCCCCCATCTAATAGTGCTGGAGTAGTTAGCTGTGATTACAATATTTCTTTATCTATAAATTAATCGCCTAGGATTAAAAAAAAAAAAGTCAACTTTCCTCTCCCTGGTTCAGGTGCTTCCCATCACCCTTTCCCTGCAGGATTAAAGCGGAGCAGTATCTGGGGTGGCCCGTTATTTAGTGCCTGGTAGTTGTGCCTCCTTCCCCCTTTTTTAAAAACAAAACAAGGACAATAGTGCTTTGGGGTGGGAGGGATTTCAAAGTGATTGAGCTCAGGTGAGGGATGCCAAACTGAGAAACCTCTCCCCCTCCTGGAATATGCATCTTTCCTGACCCACAGGGACCCCTTCTAAGGGTGGTAGTAGTACATTTTGCATTCTGTATCAACTGCTTTTGCAGCCTGGCAGCATCCAGCATGTTCCCTGAGTAGTTTTCATTCAGCAAAGTCTAAAATGATCATGAAGACTAATCCTGCATCCCATGATGAATATGCAGGACATACAAACTGTACCTTCAAACCGTGGTGGGGGGATACAGCACTGCAGCAGAAATAATATGGAGCTTTAGGGATGCAGGCTTGTGATATGAACTCATTTGCAAGGCACCTATGGCCTTGTCTGCTTTGGGGTTTTAGCCCCTGGTGTAGCTAAATGGGTGCAAACCTACAATGTAGATGTGGGGCACACAAGTGTAAGCTGTACCAGTGCAAATCCCAGTTTACACTGGTGCGCTGCATTTACACTAGGGGCTTGTGCCAGTGCAGCTACACAACTGCCTAAAAAGCCCTTGTAGACAAGGCTTGAATTGTGTCCCATGGGTTCCTAGTCTGTTTATATATATGACTGGCCCAGCTTTTGACCCATCTTCCCCATGGAAGCTACTACACATGAATCCTATGTCCCCTGTAGTCATGTTCCCACAGGCACATTTCACAGCTTCTTAAAATTGGGTCCTTAAAACAAACCTGTAATAAGGGTCAAATGTTCACTAACGCTCAGTCTCAAATCAGTACAAATCAACTTTGCAAAATGGTAGCTAACTTACACTAACACAGGGGTTGGCGAGGGGCTCTGCTTGGCCGCGGGGCAGGGGGAGAGACATTAGACCCATGAATGTACTATTTAGTCAGCTGCAACTACTCTTATTAGCTATCCACAAGCCCAGCATCAGTCCACTGCACATAATTATTTCCCGGTCTGAGTAGCAAACCTGCCCAAAGAGATCAGAGAGAGCTGGCAAGATAGCCCAGGCCGAGCCCCACACTAGTAACTGAAGGAGCATCACACACTTACACATTAAAGGCCAGATTTTCTAAAAAGTTCAGCAAGTTGGGTGCTGGGTTCTATGGAAAATCTGGCTAGAAGTGTCATAATGGGAGCTGCTGGGTGCTGAGCACCTGAAAATCCAGCCCTGAGTGCTTTCAAAATTCAGCCCAGTGCAAAACGCCCACAGATCTGCATTAAGTGGAGCACAAGCTTGGGGGAAAACCCTCTGCACAGGGGTCAATTTCCCCCCAAGTCTCCTTGAATTAAGCATTTTCACCATGTGTCTGCTGGTTGTGCAATAGTTCCAGGTAGTATTTTCCAGACAAGCCTCACATGGCATAATCTATAATCAGCACTAATTGCAGACAATGCTGATGCTTTTGCTTTATTTTGGATTCAGCTGCTGAAGTCTACATCATTGATGCTTCAGCTGAGAGAGGCACCTCCCCACTGAAGCATGCTATCCTGTGCGGGAAGGTGTAACTAGTGGCTGCAGTATATCAATGCTATGCTATATTCCCACTTCCTGGCTTTCTTCTCCCTACTCTGCCGGAGGATGGAGTCTGTCTGCTGTGCTCTGAGGCAGCACTTTCCCAAGTTAATGCTGCTGGAAGGAGAGGAACAGGACAGATATACTGTATGTGAGATGGAGCCCTGGAGAAGGGACCTTTGAGTCCAGTCCTGCACAGAGACAGTGTTTACTACTCAGGGCCACCTCCAGGCACTAGCCCAGCAAGCAGCTGCTTGGGGTGGCCAACGGTGAGGGGCAGCACGTCCCTCGCGCCCTCTCGGAGCGAAGGACCTGCTGCCGAATTGCCGCTGAAGACTGACACGGCGGCGGTAGAGCTGCAGATTGCGATCACAGCTTCCCCCCCCACACACACAAAAACCCTGGCGCTGGCCCTGTTACTACTGGGAGTAGTGAGTGGCTGGTGTGGGTGGAAGGGCCAAAACTGAATAAGTAGCATTGTGACCCAGTGCATGTGGGTCACAGCACCACTCAGGTCGTGACGGAGGGGCCGTGAAGCCAAAACTATGGGGCACTGTGCCCCCACCCCCGTGCACCAGGTCACAATACCACTCAGTCTTGTTTGGCCCTGTCATCCTGTCATGACAGAGAGCTGCAGGGCCAAACCTCAAAGGACAGTAGGGCGGCCAGTGCTGTTTCTCCTTGCCACTACCAGAGAACAAGCTCCTGTGCCAGCTCTCCCCACCAGGGGCCTGCCTGGCCTAACCTCACTTCCAGCAGCCAGAATCCCCTCTGCTCCACCCCCAGAGCTTGCTTAGCGACAGCTTCAAGCCCTGCTACAAGTGCAGGGAGCTGCGGTGAGTGCCTGCACGAGGGAGCTGGCCAGGAAAGGGGCAGGAGGGTGCCATAGGGAGGAAGACATGAGAGGGTTTTGCCTTGGGCTGGGGGTCTGTGGGTGATTCCATTTTGTTTCCTTGCACTGAGCTGGAGTTTTGTTGAAGAAACTCAGAGCCGGAATCCCTTGAGGCACCTTGCATCGGGCACCCCATGTGAAAAAATTGCTGAGGGTGCCCCTGTGGGCAGCCCTGTGGCTGTAAAACTTGCAGTGCAGAGATTTCCCCTCTCCAGATGAGACACGTGGGTTGTGGGGAGGCGGGGAAGGGGGATCAGCGTCCCTGCCTCTCTTGCTTTAGCTATTGTTCCCACCACTGGGAGTTCCTCCAGGATTGCCCAGCAACTGTGTCCTGCATGCTGCCATCTCTCCTGCAGCTGGAATCCACACGGGTCCCCAGTCACTGCCTGGTCCCACAGTGGTCTTCCCTGGCCACTGTCCCCACCCACTCCACGCAATCTGGGACTGCTTCAGGTCCACGTAGCCCTAGCCTATGCCTATGGTGCTGCACCTGGGTTTCTGCCACCCCCTCTTGCCTTGTCAAAAGGCAACTGCCACTGGAGGTGGGGAGTGGGGAACGGAGTAACTACATGGGTGCGAATGAGGCCCCAGCATGCTCGAGCTGCCGGTGGTACATCCCATGGAAGCCAGCATGGCTAACCACAGTAGTGAGGCACCATGCTTGGTGTTCACACTCAGGCTAGTTAGTGAGAACTTCGTAAGAGCACTTCTGTCCCCATGGGCACTGGCAATAATCCTGGGACAAAACAATAGTTCCTACCTAGAAAAGTACGATGCAGCCTCAAGCAAAGCCACAGCTTCTGCCTGGGGACAGGAGAGGAGAGGAAAATAAAGCTGTCTAGAAAGTTAGCAAGCTTGAGAAGAAAGATCTGCAACAAGGACTGAGCTAGATCCGCTAAAATAAGGACCTTCAAAGTCAGCTTGATGTATTGTATGTGCCACAGTGCTTATACAGCAGCTTGGGAAGCTGCACTGGCATCTGGAAGGAAACCACTGGGCTCTTCTGGCAGAAAGTTAGGTGGAGTAAGTGAGAACAAATTGTTTCCTTTGCCATAGTTCTGATCAAATGACAGCTCTTGGGAAGACATGCAACAGATGCCAAACTCCCGCTGCTCTCAGGGGAGAATCATCATTTGGAGCTGTCAAACTCAGCATTGTGAAGCACCCATGGACAGTTTAGCAGAAAACCCTACCCCTGGCAAGGGGTTGGCCGCCGCCTGGGTGATCTATTCTAGGGTCCAAACTTAGGTACTGCAGCAGACTTTGAGATGCATCCGTATCCTGGGTCAGTACAAGTTTCTCTTTGGAACTTGCAGTGTGGCTCTGAAACCTGCAGGACTGAACCAAAGCACTTCTGAAAGCTCCCTCATTTCCTCCTGAAAAACGGACAGCAGCCCCAGAACAGCTCAAGTGTGACTATTCACTCATCGCTCTGGTCTTTCAAACTCAGGCTGGCTGTTCCTGAGAGTTCTCCCCCTGCTGTTTGCTGCTTCACAGTACACAGGGCACTCAGCAACTGATTTTCCTGCCAGTCCTTTGAAGAAATTCATCTGTTTCTCTCCAACTGCCCTTGATTCAGCAATAATCTTTCCAATTGAATTCTCAGGTTGGGAGCACTGGCAGAGAGACACGGTTTACAAGTAGGCCAGCCTCACACAAAAGAGGCAGCTCCAGCTTGGGTTACAGCCAGCAGATGGTTTTCACACACACTGGAGAGAATCTGAAAAGGCTTTATTATTCCATCGCAGAGTATGCCTCAGCTCTGGCCTCATTTCCTTTCCTCTCAAGTCAAGCACAGCGGATATGGAAAAGAGTTACTTTCCTTCCGAAACCCTCTACCCTACTGTTACAATCTCTCCTTCCCTCAGTCTGTGACATATAAGCATAATGGGGCTTGTTTAATTAATCATAACTTTTTCTATTTTTGACATGTGTCAACTTCAGCATATTTTCCATACAGTTTAGAAAATGAACTCATGGGGTTCTTTTGTTTCCATTCAATATTCAAATTCAGATGCTATTTGACAAAAGACCCTCCACCTTAGATAGAGGAAAAGGCCACAAATCAGCTCTGACCATATAATGTGCTTTTTCTTCTCCAAACCCAACAAAAAGCTGCTAAAAATAGCTGCCAGAAATAAGGAGGTAGCATTTCTCATTGGACTTGCAAAATCACTGCTATAACTAGTGAAGCCCCTGGGACCAGACAGAGCAGGATTGTTGCTGCAGTACTAGCTCATGCTGCAAAACGACACATGCAAAGATTGGTTTCAGAGTAGCAGCCGTGTTAGTCTGTATCCGCAAAAAGAACAGGAGTACTTGTGGCACCTTAGAGACTAACAAATTTATTTCAGCATGAGCTTTCGTGAGCTATAGCTCACTTCTTTGGATGCATAGAATGGAACACACAGACAGGAGATACAAACATACATACATACATAAACACTAACCCAGGAACCTATCCTTGCAACAAAGCCCGATGCCAGCTCTGTCCACATATCTATTCAAGTGACACCATCATAGGACCTAATCACATCAGCCACGCCATCAGGGGCTCGTTCACCTGCACATCTACCAACGTGATATATGCCATCATGTGCCAGCAATGCCCCTCTGCCATGTAAATTGGCCAAACCGGACAGTCTCTACGCAAAAGAATAAACACAAATCTGACATCAGGAATCATAACATTCAAAAACCAGTGGGAGAACACTTCAACCTCTCTAACCACTCAGTGACAGACTTGAAGGTGGCAATTTTGCAACAAAAAAACTTCAAAAACAGACTCCAAAGAGAGACTGCTGAACTCGAATTAATATGCAAATTAGATACAATTAACTCAGGTCTAAACAGAGACTGGGAATGGTTGGGTCACACTCAATGAATCTGTTTCCCTATGTTAAGTTCTCCTCACACCTTCTATGGGTCATCTTAATTATCACTTCAAAAGTTTTTTTTCTCCTGCTGATGATAGCTCATCTCAATTGATTAGACTCTTCCTGTTGGTATGCATACTTCCACCTTTTCATGTTCTCTGTATGTATAAATATCTCCTGTCTGTGTGCTCCATTCTATGCATCTGAAGAAGTGAGCTGTAGCTCACGAAAGCTCATGCAGAAATAAATTTGTTAGTCTCTAAGATGCCACAAGTACTCCTGTTCTACATGCAAAGATTGTCAGGTGACATTTGTCAGCATTTTCACAAGATTGGCAGAGAGCCTTTAGACAGGCAAGTGCAGGAGCTGAAGCCAGGGCTGGCCTGAACATGGCTGCATCCCAGCTGGCTGAATAGAAAAAGGAATCCATTTCTTTGCCACGGTCCTCTGCTCCCATTTACACTGACTAGAACCCTTTTGTCATGGTGGCATTTTAATGAAATTAGGGCTGATGGATTTTTCACATGGAACTTGACTCCTTCACTAACCTACAGGCATGTACAGCATGGGGAGGACCTATTCTGTGTGATCAGGGGAGATCGAAGGGCAGCCCTGCTCACTTTGACCCATGGCTGCAGTAATCTTCAACAGAGAGGTGTAGACCAGAGACACAAGCAGAACAAACCATGGTCGTGCATATGACGATACCATGGCTGTTATTGAGTACTGATCCTGGAACATTCAACGCCACAAGCACAAGCCCCTACCACTTGGGCTAATGGAGTAGACCAGTGGTTTTCAACCTTTTTTCATTTATGGACGCCTAAAATATTAGAATAGAAGTGTGGATCCCTTTGGAAATCTTAGACATGGTCTGCGGACCACAGGTTGAAAACCACTGGCATAGACCGTATCAGAGGGGTAGCCATGTTAGTCTGCATCCACAGAAACAATGAGGAGTCCGGTGGCACCATTAAGACGAACAGATTTATTTGGGCATAAGCTTTTGTGGGTAAAAAAAACCCACTTGTTGCTCAATGGTTTGAGCATTGGCCTGCTAAACCCAGGGGTGTGAGTTCAATCACTGAGGGGCCACTTAGGGATCTGGGGCAAAAATCTGTACTTCGTCCTGCTAGTGAAGGCAGGGGGCTGGACTTGATGACCTTTCAAGGTCCCTTCCAGTTCCAGGAGATTGGTATATCTCCATTTATTTATTTATTTATTTCTGGAGTAGACAGCTAAGCTGGATTTATTGTTGAATTGTAAATGGCAGGCTATTACAGTTGCTGCTACTACCCACTAGAGGGAGACAAGATCACAGACACAGGCTTAGTTTATTAGACTTCTAATGCAATGCACCATGTTAATCCAAACAGCCATGCAGTGTTAATATTCTGGCAGACAGATCTGCAAAGATGTTAGGTATGCAATGTACTGGCAAAATATGTATTTAATTACCCTTGTTGAGTTTGCAAATGGAGTAATTACGTGTGCAAGTGATGTACTTCTGGAGGTATATTTGTAAGAACTCAGATGTGCAAAATTACATGATTTGTGCACACAATCCTAATAATTGTGAGAACAAATTAAGCCTGTATTCACATATTTAGTTATACACCTTATGACTTTAGAAGTTTGCCCGGTGCTCTCTGCAGGCTGCATGCCTATCCTGAAGATAGGACAGATTTCAGATGTGCCAATTTAGTGTAGTGTAGGTATGGCTTAAAAGGCCCCAGGCCAGTTGTTGATGCAGCGCCAGTGGCTCATCACCTGCCCCTGTGTTCACCTGATGTTGTGCACAGCCCAGCAAATGCCATTGCTAGTTTTATGCCCTTCACTGCCAAAAGAGACAATTCCTTCTTTGTTGGACCATCTCCCTTTAAATATATTCAAATTTCTGAGCTGCTTTTTCAAAGCCTGTCTGGGAACGGATAGTGGTTTGAACAGTTAGGTGGAAAACGCCAATGTCAATAATGAATGGTTCGAAGAAAATCCAGAGCACCAGAGCTTATCGCCTCTGTCCCGCATTCTGCCATGCTCTTCCTCTCCTCAGCCCAGCGCATGACGTGTTATGCATTAAGTATGCAGAGCTCTTTCCAGCACAGCCAGCTTTGGAAAGAAGCATCATTAATTTCTTTTCTTGTCCCTGTGGAGTTTGTGACCTCTTTTCACATCTATTTTTAAATCACTTCTGGGATCTTGTGCACCTGGTGCTGTCATTAAGTTATAAAAAAGATGGCACTTGCACTCTTACAGTTCACATACTCTGGGCTTTTTCTTTCCAACTTCCACCCCATTTGGTGAGTCCTGACTCTGAGTATCAGTGTCCATTGGAATATACCATTCTCCTCTCTTCACCGCTGAGCCTCCCTAACTCTCCTTGTAGGCACATGTTTTGCCTTTGGTGCAACTCAGAACAACCTCAACCAGGGGTACGTGTACCCCTGGGGGTGCGCAGATAACTTCCAGGGGATTCATCAGCTCATCTCGATATTTGCCTAGTTTTACAACAGGCTACATAAAAGCACCAGTGAAGTCAGCACAAACTATCTATTTTTTAAAAGCATGTATAACTCCAAATTACTGAGAGCAGAGATTCTCTTCCCTCCTTCAGGAAAAAGAAAACTCCAGAGCTTCACCTGCGGACTGAAAGGTACTGAGGATTAATGGGCTGTCGTTAAGAGATCTTCCAGGTAGTCCTCCCCTCATGGAGGATTATAGAAAATACACTCAAGTTTCCAAAGCAAGCACTTTTGGAGAATGGGCCTAGAACCTCCTGGAAAGAATTTGCATACTGATGTACGACTTGAAATATTGGCACAATCTTATCTTGTTAAAGATTGGTTTGTTAAAGGCCTTAGGCTAAGACGGTCTCTGTCCTCATTATGTCTGTAGCAGTAAGAAACCAAGCACTAAAAGAAAACCCTGCCAGAGGTAATGTGGTCACATGAATCTCCTTTTCTCTTGTTGTAATTGTGTTCTGCAGGCTGCGAGAGAGGCAAAAATGGATTTGGTTTAACAGAGTCTAAATTTCTGGTTCTCTAAACAACTCGCCAAACGTGTCTCTTCTTTGTTAAGAACAAGAACGCTAAAAATAATCCAAAATCCCAACATTTTTCTAGCACATATAGCCCTATGGGCTCTTTGTGCTCTCAAACCTGTTTGTTAGTCACTGGTGCTTCGACCGATAATTGCAGATACCTGGGGGGATTCTCAAGGAGTTCAATTAACTGAGCTAAGAAAAAAAGCACACAACAAACATTTATCACCCTTTCCAGAGGAGTATGGGGAGGGCTATCCCATGCCTAGCAGAGCCCTCTAGAACATTATGACTTCTTATTTGAGGAAAAAATGGTTATAACAGGAATTTTATAGCAGCTTTAACAAATACGTGGGGTTGCAGGAGAGGATTTATTTTCCTAGACCAAGCTTATAGTTGTGTGTTATTTTCCTTTGCTCATGCAGCACACCACAGCACAATGGCATTTACCGAGGTACAATATTTTCATTGGAAGAGGCTTCTATTTCTCTACCAATGCCTGGCCATGGCTGCATGGCTATGCAATAATACTGCACAGATGTCCCAAAGGATTATACAGCCTTCCTGAGCCCTCGTCCAGACTAACCCGCGGCATCGGCGGGTTAAAATCGATTGCTCGGGGATCGATATATCGCGTCTAGTCTGGACGCGGTGTATCGATCCCCGAGCGCGCTTACATCGATTCCGGAACTCCATCAATCCGAACGGAGTTCCGGAATCGACACGGAGAGCCGCGGACATCGATGCAGCGCCGTCCAGACTGGTGAGTACCTCGATTTTAGAAATTCGACTTCAGCTACGTTATTCACGTAGCTGAAGTTGCGTATCTAAAATCGATTTTAATTCCTAGTCTGGACGTGGCCTGAGAGGCCAAACTGCATAAATGTAAAGGAAAGAATCCTGCCCTGCAGGGAAAGCAGATTCTCAGCCTGCATTGCCAAGGGACAGGGCTTAATCTCTAATCCTCCGAGTCTGAGGTGAAGGTAGAACTCAGAGTGGCAGGGCTGTGGGAATATGGCAGGATATTTCCCTGGAGGAAGGTCCTCACAGAGGAGATAAACTACACCACAGGTTTGGAGTGACAGGATTTCTGCCTCAGAGACAGCTCCTAATTATTTCTGCCCTGGATGCAGAGCTGTGTAGTGTTCCCACTGTTATCCTTGTTGATATATCAAAGGAAAGTTTGGTTTTCCCTTAAAATAGTTACTTTTCTCATCACACAGTTTTAATTATTATTTATTTTAGAGAGCCTTTGGTCTACACGGGCACATAGATAGTTCAGTGATGGGTTCATTAGGAATGCCAGGAATGAATGGACAGATAGGACAGACAGACAGAAGCCACAGTTGGTAGTTAATATTGATCCCAATTCAGACGTCAGTAGCACATCTAAACAGAACATAAGCAGAGTTTAGTTACACGCTGTGAACTTATGAAGTCAGTTACTGCTCTTGCAGCCATGTGCACAGAATCTGAGTTAACAAGGGCCCCTTCTTACTGCAGAAGAGTTTTCCCAAAAAGATTCTCTTGGAAGGCACCTGGATAGAAAGTGATCATCTCCACACATTGCCTCAACCATGCAAAAACAAAATCAGGATTTCAAGCAACTCGGATCCCCAAAATTTTGGCCTGTGTTTTCTATGCTTCAAGATATGTACTGTCACAAAGCTGCAAGGCCCAAATCAAGTGTATCATGCTCTTGCTGTTCTGCAGGCCCAGAAAGCTTTCTAAATATATCACCCGAAGACAATAACTCGGACACCAAAAGTTTAAAACTTCCAAGAGTATAACATGTATTTAATTATTTACTAGAGATTATCTTGCTAGATATGTCCCTTCCATCCCTTGACACAATCATTTCCCCCCCCCCCCCCCGCAAATGAGTTTGTGGTAGAAGATAGACATCAGAAATGTAACACATTATAAACATCAACACTTGTAATCTTATTTACCATAACCACCCGAGAGAGTTTTCTTTTAAAGGCAAATCTGTAATGAGTGATGGGTATCCTCTTCAGTTCAGACTCATGAGCATACTAAAAGAAGTGTGTAAACGACAAAACTACTTGCAAACCTTGCAGGGAAAGAACTGCTCTGTTCTGACTCAGTAACTGAATTCCTTGCCAATGCACCTACAGCATGTGTAAGTCAGACAAATGTATCATTTATCATGCAAGAAGAAATAGGTTTAGGGGGAATGGAGCATTCCAGAAGTGATTATCCAACTGGCCCCTGCTGACTTACTTTCCTTCAGATCCATAGCTGTTCATACTGTCTTCAATGGATTCGTGGCTGGCTTGACGGACCGTCCGGCTTGGCATTTCGACAGCCAGACCAGTTTCTGTGCTCCGCTGGATAGCACCTTTTAGTCTCCGGCCATCCCCGTCTACAAACAAGAGAGAAAGCACAGGCAATCAGCTATTGTTCTGAGCATACATGGTAACACTGCAGAATAACAATCGAATAGAACCAAGGAAAGGCCTTTCAGAGAATTACTCCTGGAATCCAGAAACCACCCGGCACTTCGTTCTTTTCCTATTTTGTCACACTCAAGCCTATAGCTCTCACCTTTGTTCATAACGGGCCTGATGTTCAAACAAACTCGATACCCAGTTGGGCATTCAAAATGCAAATGTAATTGCCAGCCTACTTTGAGCATATTAATCAGATAATGGAATGTGTGCACGCACACGCACAGATGTACACAGCCAAACTATGTGTGGTCTTGCCCAATTAGTATGCACACTGTACAATTATGAGCAGAGATTAGGTACTAAATTGTGGATCTAATGTGTTTGAAAATCTGCCCCACTGTTTCAAGTTGTGAGGAATGCCGAGGAAACATAGTGCCAGGACAGTAACAGAAGGATCAGAGGGGAGAGAAGGGGCTGTAGAGCACTAGGAACACTCTGAAGGAGAGAACAATTGAGGCACAAGCAATAAGAGAGACCATAATGGCATCTCCAAAATGGCTTCCCAATGCAGGCCACTCAGAGGGGTTTTAAACAGCAGAAAAGCCCATAGCAAGGGCTACTACGTTCATACACGCCCTCAGCTCAAGTCGGGTGGGAATCCGAATCTAGTGATTATCTTTTCCTCTTGGGGTTAATCTTCAAAGACTCTGAAATTAACAGCTGCTATTTGCATCCTTCTCTTTAGCAGTCTGCGTTTCTCAGAATGAATTATGTTATATAATGAATATATAATGAACACCATTAACATTAATTGCTTTCGCTGCGGTTAGGTAGCTAACAAGTTACTGCCACATACAATGCTTATCCTGAAATATCGATGTCGGCTGCAAGTTCTCTGAATGAGTTGGAATGTGGGAATCTTTTTAAAGGTGCCCACCCATAAACCTGTATAAGAATGTTCTGGATGTTAACACTCAGGTAGTAGATGTGACCCACCAGACTGCTTTGGTATTCCTATTGAACACTGAACGATGGCAGAGTCCAATGTCCTCTACCAGCTCTTGGCACCATTTTCCTAGGTGCGACCAAAATGCTTGCAAGTATTCAAAACAGTCAACTTACCCTGAGAGAACTGCACATTGCTAAGTGGCATCACTTCCAGAAGCACCCCAACTTTATGAAGAGTACTTCTGTATGTGAAATGAACCGGTTCAAGACAACATCAGCTCTCGAAGTACCAGTTTTAGGGTACTGAGAGTTCTCAAAACATGGAAGAGGATGGGGCCTTCACAGCCACTTCAGAAGCTCTGAGAGCTCAGTCTGTACACGTGGAAAGTATTGTGTTAATCTTTCCTATGTGTATAGCAAGCTGCTTGGCCTGGGAATGGTTTTCTACGGTTCTCTGTGTGAATGGGCATTTCCCAGAAATTGCTGGCCAATTAGCAGGGCCCCTGCCCCATGCTTCGTTTGAAATTAACACTGATAGGTTAACACTAGGGCAAGATATCTTCTATTAACTTAGCTAAAAAGCCCCCTTTCTCTGCATTACCCTGAGGTTTCCAACTGAGTAAACATTTAGGCCAAAAGGCATTCTGCACCAGCTGCTGTCCACATGTACAGTACCATATGCAGGCATCAGACAGTTTGCATGTTTCGGTTAATGTTAAATACAGTTTGTATTGTTTGTGTGCCCAGAGCAATATGAGAGGCACATCATAGAATCAGAAAGTGAAAACAAACAAACAAACATTATAAAAACAACTGTTATCCAAGTCAAAAGCTTCAGACAACACAAATATTCAGACTTCAGTGAAAGAAAAGCCCAATGAGATGGCCTAATCTAGTCCCAGCTACTGCAGGATTATTCTCAATAGCGTATTTTCTAGTGCTTTGTCCAGCCTTGTTCTAAACATCCACAGCCTAGAAACCCCTCCTTCACTGTAATGTTATGTGTTCCGATAGTCTGATTTCCTCCTTAATTTCATTTTGTTCCCTCCTAGTTATACCCTTTCTACCATCCTCAACAGTTCCCCTCCCGCTCCTTGCTCTGCATATACCCTCAAAATACTCAGATCCATCCTCTGTTGTTTAGTTGCATATTCAGTTCTTTCCTCATAAAATCAACCTGAGTCAATAATAATAAACCAGCATTGAAAAATGTTTAAGTGCCTAACCATGAAACATCTGCTTTCAAGATCATTTGATTTTCCCACTGTAACTGGAGATGGCCAGGGAATGAAATACTCAAGTTACCATATACCTGCGGTTAACAACAAACTAATAGAGGCTTGTGGTGTGGGCAGGCATTTGGCATCCCAAGGCACCTGCCTGGCACAGTGCACTGCCTTTGTCTGACAGATTTTTCAGGCCTAACACTAAGGTTTTGCCATACAGCAAAAGAGTGCAAAATACAGGGAATGCAGGACACCCTCCAGCACTGTATTGGAGATTGTCTCTCACTTCCAGCTGGCACTGGATACATTCTGCTGCAGCAGAACACACAGCCACACATTTGCTGGCCTCCGGAGCTGCCTGCTGCATCTCCTTGGCTGTCCAGTTAAATGTGAGATTCAGGAGCAGGGGAAGGGATGAGGAGGAGAACAAAAGCAGTTTGCAGAGGGCTGTGAGGGTCTGCAGGTCCTGAACCCAGGTCTGCGGGCTACTGCTGCATCCATACTGCCACCTGGGAGCCCTAAGCCCTTATGCTCACTAAAGGTACCACCCACAGGGACTTAACTAGAGGAGCTTCAGAGTCCCTGATTGGGCCGGGTGTATTATTTAAACCAGAAAGACACAAGAAGTTGTCTGTGCAGCAAAGTTGATGCTGGCTTGCTGCTGCTACAGACCCTGCGATCTGCTACCTGACTCCCCTACTGTGTCCCCGGTTCCTGACTTCAGCCCTGCCCCTGCTCCCGATTCCTGCCCTTAGCCTTGTTCCAGTCCGAGCCCTGTTGCCTTGGCTTCCAACTGCTCCAGCTCTGACCCCAGGCTACGGCTCTTTGGCTTCTGACTCTGCACTGACCCTTGGTTTCGGCTCCTGTTTCCTGTCTGACCCCATCTCCAACTTTTGGCTCTGACACCTGGCTCTTCACTTCAGATATGCCCATTGCATCTGGCTCCTGAATATAACACTGACCACCCAGCCAGACCACCCACGTCCTGGTCACCGGTACCCTCTTCCACAGACCCAGACAATTTGCACAACCCCTCCCACCATCCCCGGGTCCCAGCAGGAGTGGAATGGATCAATTGGACCCCTCTCTGTCCCATGGGGTGCTGGGATCTCAAAAGCAGGTTACCCATCTCCAGGCAGATCACCAGGAACTGTGGGCCCAAGTGACACAGCTGGCAGCCGAGAACCTGTCACTACAGACATGAGCGGACAAGCTCCTTGATAAGAATGCTGTGCTTCAGGTGTGGCTTTCAGCATCATACCCTGAACTGTGCTGACTTCTGTTGCTGCTTTGCTTGTGAGCGTACTTCTACAGGGGCCTCATCATCAGTCTATTGTCATGGGAAACGTTAGACAGGGCGTGCAACGGAGTGCAACAGCCCAATACTAACTGACCGGGACGACTTCCTACAGGTGTTCTCCGTGATATTTGATACCTGCTCAAGACAGCTTGCCCTGTGAAAAAACAATAGAACTGTAGGGCTGGAAGGGACCTCAAGAGGTCATCTAATCCTCTGTGCCGAGGCAGGATTAACCATGCGTTCCATCCTTGACCAACCCTGATCAGCGTTTGTCTAACCCATTTTGAAAAAACGCCAAGGCTGGAGCTTCCTCAGGTAAAATTGTTCTAGTGCTTAACTAACCATATAAAGTTAGAAAGTTTCTCCTAATATCCAACCAAAATCTCCTTTGCTACATACTAAGCCAATTACTTCTTGTCCTACCCTCGGTGTACAGGGAGAACAACTGATCATGGTCCTCTTTATAAGAAGTGTCACAGAAGCATCATGGAGAAACAGCACATTCTGCATGAGAAGGTGGAAGAGAAATAATGTTTAGCACTTATGTTTCATCTTTACATGTTCAAAGCTCTTCACAGTCACCCAGCAGTGACTCCTACTGGCCAATAAAGAAGCAGCACAGATGGGGTCTGAAAGGACTCTGAGCCAGTCCTCCCTGAGCCCAAGTACTGTATCCGAAAAGTAGGATTGTTAAAAGCTCCTTTGGAAGACCTGTAAAATGAAGAATATAATGGTACCACTTGGATGGGGATGTTGCCTGGCAAAATAATTTCTCTTAATTTATTTGTTAGTGCTCTCTGGAATGAGTACAGTGAGCTTTGATCTTTCCTGCCATGTCTGTGGAAGATTTACTCTCTGCACCTTTTCCAATAGTTGCCAGTGCAGTGTGTTGCTAAAAAAAAAAACAAAAAAACAAAACAAAACAGATTCTGGTTTGGAAAGATGAACTGTGTTGCCTGGGCACAGCATTCCTCTTCTTCATCACCTGGTAAATATCTTGTGCACAGAGCACTGTACCTGCCAGACAGTCCAGCAGTGGACTAGAGAGAGTGAAAGTGGCTGCCTGGATAAAGTAGTGCACAGATCATCGGACACTTCTAAGCATTCTCTCTCTTCAATGTATTTGCAGCGGTCAACTCCAATAAAAGCCAGCTCTTCTCAAGAATGGTGTAACAAGATTGACAGTTTGACTACCTTTAGGAATCGCTTTTGTCTCAATATTGGTAAGAAAAATGGTGGCGCTTCTCTCACTTTCTCCTCTATCTCCCCTGCCTCCCCTACTGGCCCAGCAAGCAGGTCCTGTCTTGCATGGCTCACATTATCTTGTGTGTCAGTGCCAAGCTCCTCTCTCAATGCTACTCACAGTCTCTCTGTGCACAGAGGACACAAAATCCTAAAAAATCCACTAAGAATTGTACAGCAACTCATGCAAGGACAGGATTGTGCTATTATTGCTACTGGGCACAATTACACTCCAAGAGATGATGGATTGTCCATTTATTCAGCTGATCTTCCTGAGACTTTCAGTCCTCCTGTTTTCCTTTTATCCCCGTCAGCTCTTCTCTTCTTACTTCTCCTCCCCTCCCACAGTTGCTTTGTTATCATCCTTCTCTCTTCCAATTTCTCACTTTAAAAATTATCCCCTATATTCATCACTCAATTATTCTCATGCTTGGTCCATCTGGCTTGAACTCTCCTGCACAGGAGGAAACTAACGCAGTGTGGGTAGTGGTGCCTTCCATGCCTTTTAAATTAATTGACATCAATTCAAGGTTGGAAGTAGAAATCGACTGAATTTAAAACTGAATAGCTTTGCTTCTAAATTAATCTATTGATTCAAAGCACAGGGTGTGTTAATATGCACAGTTTACGCACAGGCAGAACCAAACCACTATTCCACTGCACAATCGAGCCCCCTGTGGAACATATTAATTAGCCTTTTATCTCTCAAGATCAGTGCTCACATTTTGGGTTTGGGGGCAAGGGAAAAATCAGCTTTAGCCTTGCTCCTGAGTCCCATTTGTTCCCACTGCAAAACTACTTGACAAACAAATGTTTTACATACTCTGACTAAGAGAGGTCTGAGACTTGGAGAGGGTGCTCCAGGTCAAGACTGAGGTGCACCAGCATAGCTGAATCAAACAGCTTGTCTCCACTTACTGGGGGATTGACACATGGCGATCGATCCACCAGGGGTCGATTCAGCAGGTCTAAATCGAGTGCCAATCGCTCTCCCATCAACTCTGGTACTCCACCGGAATGAGAAGCATAAAGATAAGCTGACAAGAGAGTTTCTCCCATCGACCCAGCACAGCGTAGACACAGAAATAAACTGACCTAAGGTACGTCAACTCCAGCTACGTTATTCATGTAGCTGGAGTTGCGTAAAAGACGGTTACTCACCTTTGTAACTGTTGTTCTTCGAGATGTGTTGCTCATATCCATTCCAGTTAGGTGTGCGCGCGCCGCATGCACGTTCGTCGGAAGACTTTTTACCCTAGCAACACTCGGTGGGTCGGCTGGGCGGCCCTGGAGTGGCGCCGCTATGGCACCAGATATATACCCCAGCCGACCCAGCCACCCTTCAGTTCCTTCTTGCTGGCTACTCCGACAGTGGGGGAAGGAGGGTGGGTTTGGAATGGATATGAGCAACATCTCGAAGAACAGTTACAAAGGTGAGTAACCGTCTTTTCTTCGAGTGATTGCTCATATCCATTCCAGTTAGGTGATTCCCAAGCCTTACCTAGGCGGAGGGGTTGGAGTGAGATGTGGCAGAGTGCAAAACCGCTGAGCCAAAGGCTGCATCATCTCTAGACTGTTGGACCAGAGCATAGTGCGAAGCAAAAGGTGTGGACCGAGGACCAGGTAGCTGTGCAACATATCTCCTGGATTGGAACATGGTCCAGGAAGGCGGCTGATGAAGCCTGAGCTCTGGTAGAATGTGCAGTGAGATGGGCCAAGGGAACATGAGCCAGGTCATAGCACGTGCGTATGCATGCTATCACCCAAGAGGAGATCCTCTGGGAGGAGACAGGTAGGCCTTTCATCTGGTCAGCCACTGCAACGAACAGTTGGGGGGGATTTTCGGAAGGGCTTCGTCCGATCGATATAAAAAGCGAGCGCCCTACGGACATCTAAGGAGTGTAACTGCTGTTCCCGTCGAGATAAGTGAGGCTTCAGGAAGAAGACCGGAAGGAAGATGTCCTGATTGGTATGGAAGACCAACACCACTTTAGGGAGGAACGCCGGATGTGGTCGCAACTGTACCTTGTCCCTGTGAAAGACAGTATACGGTGGGTCCACCGTAAGCGCTCGAAGTTCGGAGACCCGTCTGGCTGATGTAATGGCTACTAGAAAAACTGTCTTCCAGGACAGGTATAGCAGTAAGCAAGTTGCCAACAGCTCGAATGGCAGAAGCATAAGCCTGTTTAGGACTAGGTTGAGGTCCCAGGTAGGGGCAGGTAGGGGCAGGGCGTACTTGGAGGTAGAGGCGCTCCAGGCCCTTGAGAAATCTAGTAACTAAAGGTTGGGAAAACATGGAGTGGCCACTCTCTCCTAGATGGAATGTGGAGATGGCCGCCACGTACACCCTCAAAGAAGATATCGCCAGGCCCTGCTGCTTAAGGGACCAAAGGTAGTCCAAGATAGTGGGGATCGAGACCTCAGAGGGAGTAGCATTCTGCGTTTCACACCAGTAGAAGAAACGTTTCCACTTGGCCAGATATGTTGGCCGAGTGGAAGGCTTTCTGCTACTCAGGAGTATATGTTGTACCAGAGCGGAGCAGTGTAACTCTGACCTGTTTAGCCACGCAGGAGCCATGCCATGAGGTGAAGGGCCTGCAGGTCCAGGCGGCGAAGATTGCCGTGGTCCTGCGTTATGAGGTCCGGGTGGAGTGGCGGGGTAATTGGGCTGGATATGGACAGGTTGAGCAGTGTGGTGTACTAGTGCTGCCTGGGCCATGCTGGCGCGATCATGATTAAGTGCGCTCTGTTCCTGCGGAGTTTTATCAGGACCCTGTGAACCAGCGGGAACGGTGGGAAGGCATAGAGCAGGTGGTGCTTCCACGACATGAGGAATGCATCTGAGATCGATCCCGGTGAAAGACCCTGGAAGGAGCAGAATGCTTGGCATTTTCTGTTCGTGCGAGAAGCGAACAGGTCTATGTGGGGAAAGCCCCACTTCTGGAAGATCGAATGAACAACATCTGGTCTTATCGACCATTCGTGACAGAGGAAGGATCTGCTCAGCTGATCCGCCAGAGTGTTCCGAACCCCTGGGAGAAAGGATGCTACCAGGCCTATCGAGTGGGCTATGCAGAAGTCCCAGAGTCGGATGGTCTCCTGACATAGGGGGGAAGATTGAGTCCCTCCCTGTTCGTTGATATAATACATGGCCGTTGTGTTGTCTGTAAACACTGAGACACAACGGCCATGTAGATGCTGCTGGAATGTCTGGCATGCCAGGCAGACCACTCTCACCTCTCCGACATTTATGTGACGCACCAGCTCCTGCGATGACCAAAGGCCCTGGGTACGAAGGTGTCCGAGGTGAGCCCCCCATCCGAGAGATGACGCGTCCGTCGTCAGGGACAGCGAGGGTTGTGGTGGATGGAGCAGTAAGCCTGCACATACCAGGGAGGGGGTTAGTCACCAGTCGAGGGAGTGTAGGGTGTTCGGGGGAATGGTAACTATTGCGTCTATTGGGTCCCTGCCCGGACGTTAGATCGAATTGAGCAACGTTTGGAGGGGTTGGAGGCGGAGCCTGGCATATTTGGTCACATAAGTACAGGCAGCCATGTGACCTAGGAGACCGAGACAGGTGCGAGCCGAAGTCGTCAGGAAGTTCTGCAGACCTCTAATGATCATCGCCATTGCCTGGAATCGTGGCTGGAGTAGGTAGGCCTTGGCTAGATTGGAGTCCAAGTTAGCTCCTATGAAATCTAGCCTTTGTGTGGGGACCAGGCCCAAACGTGTGAATAGGTCCCTAATAATGCCTACGTGCTGCCTGACCTGTGTCTCGGAGGTCCCTCTGATGAGCCAGTCATCCAGATACGGGAATACGTGTATCCGACGTTGGCGGAGGTGTGCGGCGACTACGGCCATACACTGTGTAAACACCCTTGGGGCTGTGGAGAGGCCAAAGGGGAGGACCGTGAATTGGAAGTGCTGGTGGTTGGCTACAAAGCGAAGATACCTCCTGTGTGGAGGAAATATGGCGATGTGAAAGTACGCGTCCTTCATATCGAGGGCAGCACACCAGTCTCCAGGATCCAAGGATGAGATAATGGTCCCCAGGGAGACCATGCAGAACTTCAACTTTATCATGAACTTGTTGAGGCCTCGCAGGTCTAGGATAGGCCTGAGGCCTCCTTTCGACTTGGGGATCAGAAAGTAACGGGAGTAAAACCCTTTGCCCTTCTCGTCTTGTGGTACCTCCTCTATTGCTCCTATGGCGAGGAGCGTCTGTACCTCTTGTAGTTGCTCGTGAGAGGGGTCCCTGAAGAGGGACTGGGCTGGAGGGTGGGAAGGTGGGATTGAAACAAATTGGAGGTGGTATCCTTGTTTCACCGTGCGTAGGACCCAGAGGTCTGAGGTCAACTGGGACCACGCCGGGAGGAAGTAGGAGAGGCGGCTGGAGAAGGGAGGAAACGGATCCTGTCCTGAAACTGGTACGCCATCCTCGGGCGTACCTTCAAAAGGCAGACTTAGGTCCCGCTGGTGGTTTTGAGGGGTTGCGGTTTTGGCCCCCTTGGGGTCCGGACTGGCATCTACGGCCACCACGCCCGCGCCGTCTGCTAAAGTCTTGCCGGTGTCTGGGCACAAAGTACGGGCGGTGAGTCTGGGGACGGAAAGGTCTGCGTTGGGTCACAGGTGTATGCATGCCCAAAGAATGCATGATGACCCTGTTGTCTTTCAAGCTTTGTAGCCTGGGATCAGTCTTCTCTGAGAACAGACCCTTACCATCAAAGGGTAAGTCCTGGATGATATATTGTAACTCAGGTGGGAGGTTGGAAACCTGTAGCCATGAGGTGTGTCTCATGATGATACCAGAGGCCAGAGTTCTGGCTGCCGAGTCAGCCGCATCTAGAGAAGCCTGGAGAGAGGTTCTGGTTACCTTTTTCCCTTCCTCTATGAATGCAGCAAATTCAAGGCTGGAGTAGTTCTGTAAATCTACCCACCTCCGCCCAGGTGTTGTAGCTATAACGGCTCAGTAGAACCTGATGATTTGCCACCCGGAGCTGTAGGGTGCCTGCCGAATACACCTTGCGGCTGAGTAGGTCCATCCGCCTAACCTCCTTTGACTTTGGGGCTGGCGCCTGTTGACCATGGCGCTCCCTCTCATTGACCGATTGGACAACTAGCGAGGAGGGTGGACATATAGATAATCGTACCCCCGAGAGGGTACCATGTATTTTCGCTCGACTCCCTTTGCCGTAGGGGGAATGGAGGCTGGGGACTGTCATAAGGTGTCACCATTGGCTTGGATGGTCCTGATGAAAGGCAAAGCCACTCTAGTGGGGGTATCTGCCAACAGGATGCTCACTACAGGGTCCTCAACCTCCAGGATTTCCTCCACCTGGAGGTTCATATTGAGCGCTATCCTCCTGAGGAGGTCCTGATGGGCTCTTAGGTCTACTGGAGGCGGCCTCGAAGAGGAAGTCCCTGCCACTGCCTCATCTGGAAAGGAAGAAGATGAAATGCCGGGGACAAGCGGGTCCTGTATGGCCTCTTGCTCATGCGCCGGTTCCTGCTCCAGCGGCACCGGGGAACCCGGTGGGTGGACTATCGGCTCCTCCGTCCCGGGTGGAGGAGGACGGCTAACTGTGGCCTCTGGTGCTCGGTGCTCTGAAGAAGCAGAGCGGGCCGGAACTAGCAGAGCACCTTGGGCCTGGTGGTACACCCAAAGTGTCCAAAAGGACCACTGGTGAGGTCCTGGGTCCTGAGACCGGGCTTCTTGAAATACTCTGGCAGGCATATCCGCATCACAGTCTTGGTCATAGTAGCTGTCCGCGTGGGACAACACCGACGTATGTCTGGATGGCCATGGAGGAGCGGAGAAGCCTTGTGCAGATGTTCCAACGGACCTCGCTCCCCTATGTATTGGGGACTGGTGCCGGGACGCATATTGGTACCGGGATCGAGATCAGGACCTGCGACCAGATTGGTGCTGGGAGGTCGACCAAGATCTCGAATCCCGGCGTCGTGAATGGCTTCGGGAGGCACGGTGCCTGGAGCAGTGCCGAGAAATGGAGCAGTGCCGTGGGTAGTGAGCCGGTGAACGGGAATCCAACCGGTGCCACGAGTCTGACCGGTGCCATGTAGTAGAACGGTGCCGGGACTGCGAGCGGCGTCGAGAGCAGGAGCACCATCTGGACCTGGAGGTCTGCGAGACTGCAAACGTGAGCGGTGCCAGTCCGCTGCACCGACAGAGGGTAGTCTAATCAAGGTTGGCTTGCCTATGGATTGGATTACCCTCACAGGCGGTGCCGGGGGTAGAGGCAGTGCCGAGTCTGTCAAGGCGATCAGGTCCCTCGCTGCTGAGAACGCCTCTGGCATGGACGGCATAGTGAGCTCTACCGCGGCACGTGCCGGGGAATTAACAGGCGCCGGACTCGACAGCCCTTGTGGGACCAGAATAGACGGTGCCGATTTAGTCGGTGCTGCGGCGGGTGTCGGCGCCAGGCGATCCGACTTAGGCATACTCTCTGGCTGCAGTGCAGGCGGTGCCGAAGCAGCAGGAGTCTTGGCCTCTCTCAACCTCGGGGAGAGAGAGCATCGTGGAGCCGACTTCGGTGCCGGCGACATCTGGTGCCGAGGGTCTTTGGGTGTACCGGTGCAGTCCAGTGCCGCGGAGGCGCTTCTGCTCACCGACTGACCAGCGCTCGATGCCGAAGGTGGAGGGGTGAGAGCTGCCTCCATGAGGAGCTGTTTAAGCCTGATGTCCCGCTCCTTTCTTGTTCGCGGCTTGAAAGCGTTGCAAACGGGGCACTTAGCTGTCAAGTGCGATTCCCCGAGGCACTTCCGCACGACTCCTGTTTGATCTCCTGTCGGCATCGGCCTGTGGCAGGCCGAGCACAGTTTGAAACCCAGTGAGCCGGGCATGGGCTCGGGGAAGGGGCTACTCCCTGAACCCCACTATTTTTTACTAAACTAACTAACTAACTAACTAACTAACTAACTAACTAAATATATATATATATATATATATATATATATATATATATATATATATATATATATATATATATATATATATATATAAGAATTATAACTATATACACGATAACGAACGAGAAACTATGAGTAGCTAGGGGGAGTGGAGGTCAGCTAAGATGCACTCCACTGTTCCAACAACTGACACGGGCAGTGAGAAGGAACTGAAGGGTGGCTGGATCGGCTGGGGTATATATCCGGTGCCTTAGTGGCACCACTCCAGGGGGCGTCCAGCCGACCCACCAAGTGTTGCTAGGGTAAAAAGTCTTCTGACGAACGTGCACATGGCCCGTGCACATCTAACTGGAATGGATATGAGCAATCACTCGAAGAACAACGTAGGTCTACTTAGCCCCATAGTGCAGACCTGCCCTATGATAGGAGAAGGTGTGGCAGGTCAGCACTCAGGAACACCAAGAGAACAAGACTGGGCTGGCAGGTCAGGACTAAGGTGCATTGGCAGAACTGCAGGCAGGAGTTTGCACAGAACCTGCCTGCACTATTCATAACTCAAACAAGATGCAGTAAGTCTCCCTTTATTTCCACAGGCAATAAAGTCATTCCATTTTATTATTTTTTTAAGAAACAAAAATATCGATGCATTTTTGCTCACTTCTGCATTTAGCTGCTTTGCTTTGAGTTAGTAAGAAGGTCAGGGATTTGGGGCAGCTCTGTGGGTGAAAATAGGCAAGGGGGAAGCATTGTTCACCCAGTGAACATCTCAGAAAGGAACAAATCCTGGGGCTGACAGTAGGTGGAAGTGAAGGCTCCTTGGGCACTACTGTTGGCCTTTAGTGACTAGACTGACAAGCGCACAATGGAGCAGCTACTGCGAATCTCAGATCAGAAGCTAACAAGTGATTATGCTGAACTGCCGGCCACCTCGCGCTACCCTGCCGAATAAAAGTCTTATTTTCAAAGGCTTCACTGAGACGAGAACTTGAATGGCAGCTTCTCCGCTTATAAATGCTGGTTTTTAAATGGTTTTCATTCTGCTTATTCAGACACTGAGCTGAATCCCCAGCAAACCATTTGCCAGGAGGCATTTCATTATGAATCCGTTCTGAGATTAACAAAACAATCCCTTTGTTCAAATCCAAAAGCGAGGGGGGGGAAAAAACTCTACAGAATGGCATGAATAGCCAACACTTGTGACAGCCCGCCATCCACACGGACTGCACAAGTCAATTTGTCTGTACGAGGCATTCCGAACAGTCCTTCTTAGAGAATCTGGAATATTGATTTGTGTTTACAGCAAGTAATGTTCTGTTCTGAAGTGAATGCTGCTGCTTAGCAAAAATATTGTTGTTTCTGATTGCAGTTTAACTAGCTGACCTCCCCATCTCTCCACACTTGGGAGAGCTGACACTAATGACAAGCATTTCACATGTCTACATCCTAATGGGCTGTGAATTACAGCACCTGAAGAGAGGGGGCATTTTGCACTGTGCCCAGAAGCAAGTGGGACCAAGATTGATTATCATCTCTGCCTACTTAATCCCCTGGAAGCAACAGAAAATGGCAGGGGATATACAGGAGCACTACTCATCAGCTAGTTCACTTCAGTGTCCTGGTTTCAGCCACAAACCCCCATCTAAGGACACACTTTCTTTTAAACTTTAAATGAAATCTTGGCATAGGACAGAAGAAATATTTTGAGTCATTATTCTTTAAATCTCCTTAAATTAAATGTATCAGCACTGCAGAGAACAGACTGTATAATATTTCTTGTGGGGGCTAAAACTAATTAAAGAAGCAATTTTCAAATTGCAAACCTTAAGTTGGCCATAAATCACTTTGTTAGACTATAGCTATGTTTGCAGTTATCAGTAAGTGTTGAAGGAGGGATACCACCCTATGTTCTACAAATTACATGCTGCGCTACAGGAACCGCAAACAGCTTGCGGGGAAATTCCCCAGCACAGTCTGCAGAAGACAGGCTAAAGCTGGATTGGAGTACACAGGGCTACAGCCATTCAAGCCACACATAGTGCTAGGGAGGCTACCTATCCTAATTTAGAGTAGTCCTCCTGCAGGGCTGTCTTGGCTCCCCTGGATCCCCCAACAGCCTGAAACAGGGACGGCTTAAGTCATCTCTGCCCCTTCCTAGAGATGTAGCTCACGAAGAGACCCTCTCTAATTTCACAAAGATCAGAACATTCTCCTCCCCTCCCTTAAAAAAATAAAAACAAAAAAAAACCTGTGCCGATAATTTTTGTAAGTCACTGGTGGAAGGTGCCAGCTGGCTGAGGGCCCTGGAGACTGAAGTTCTTTCTTTATCTGCTGAACGTGAGCAACATAAAGAACAATGTCCTCATTCCGACTCACAGAAGCAGGGCTGCTGCTCATTGTGCAAGCAGGCAAGGCACAGGGGGGGTTTAAGCTGAGATTTGTAAAACAACCTCTCTATTAGTCTCACTGAAGCTAAACCAAACTCAACCTTTTTTCCTTTCGTCCCCTGTAGGCCGTGGGAAGTGGGACACAGTTCTATCAATCTCTTCTACTGAACCTGCCTTCGAGCCCCACCTCTACTCTGCTGAGGTGCCCACTCTCAAATGGGAGCAGCTGACCTGTTATTACTTCACTCCAGAAGCAGGTGTGTTCTGGGAGGAGCAACAACTCTAGCTCTTCCTCAGACACCATATAAATAGGAAGACCACAAACACCAGCTCTTAGGAAAATTTCTAGGTATGTGGTGTTCCAAACACAGGCCCTTTTTCCCCCACTAGCATTATTAGCGCAGGAGTGTTCCTCTCTGAGGAGATGTGAGCTGCAGTTTGTTATTAAATCAAGCTGTAACCACACTTATACAGGCCCCTACCCCATCACCCTTCCCAATGCATCCTGCCTTCCTAACTTTGAGGGAACTACTTTAGGGGGATGAGAGGAGTGGATTCTCTGCAGTCATGTAATACTTGGTCTTATTGCTGAAAATGTTAATGAGGGTGCCAATTGTAAGGAGGCATCTGCGATAAGGAAAACCATCTGCTGCAAACTGGGCTAAGACAAACTCACTTCAAACACTCCACTAATGAGTCACTGGAGAATAATTTCTGAGTAGCGTTAGATTTGAACCAGTGATCTAAAGGGGAAATAGTGTAGGATAACACAGAGACAAATATCAGCAGGTGGGAAATCAAAACACCCATTTTACTACAGAGGGTGCTAAAGGCACTCATTTTTCTGGTTTGTGAAGGAGAGGATGACCACTGAACATGAAACCAAAAAACCACTTAAACAATCCTGAAACACACTTTCTATTCCTTAGATAGTCAACAGCAATGTAGCTGGGATTTCTGAGCAACGGAGCCTACCAGCCTACCTACTGGACTGCAAATTAGGCTTGGGATCAATAAGCCATCTAGCTATTTTTTTTCCTATTATAAAACCTGAAAAAGGAACTTGATCATTTTTGAGGCTTGAGTAAACAACTCCTGTGACATCATAAGCCTTTTAAAAAAAGGCTACTTGGAAAATTTTCCTGTAACCTTTCTAGATGGAAAATGCCTTTTCAACCAAATTGACTTTGTGTGTGCACGTGCGCAAAAAACTTCATTGTGATTGGAATTTTTCATTTTTCAGTGAAAAATTTCAAAATGAAAAAAAAGTAAAAAAAATTTACAAAAATTAATTTTGGCAGGAAAAGCCACTCTCTGACTCCTACTTTCTTTCACAGGAAAAAGGTAGGGAAAGTTTAAAGAGGAGGGTGCATCCCCAAATGAATTTTTTCATAAGTTTTCAAAAGACTTTTTTAAAAAAAAAACTTCTTGTTTGAGGATTTTCATCATACAATTTAAAAAAAAACCTGACAAATTAGAAATACATTTTGTCATTTTGTTCAAGAAATATTTAATGGAAATTATTTATTAACTAGATTTATGTTCATCAGAATTCTTATGCATGTAACTTGTTTGTGACAGCAGGATCCAAACAGCTTAGTATGGAGGCTGGTGTGGATTTTTTTAAATGGAACAAAATAATTGATTTTTTTTTCCAAAGCTGCCACCCCTTGTAGAGAAGAGTCTTGATTCAATAAAATGACCATGTAGAAAAGGAAAAGCACTGCTATAATTACAGTACTGAACAGTATAGAGAGGTACAAATGTGTGTATTTTGTTTTTAAATTAGTTCAGTGATCCCTTTGGAACAGAGGAGAAAAATTTAATGCTTCACAGCTGCCACAGAAGCCCTGCAAGGCCAGTAGCTTCTTCAGCTTAAGTGACAGTCCAAATGTCTTAATTCATATAAAACAGTAAATTGCACCTTTCCAGAACCTTGGGTGTTGTTGCCACATAGTAAAATGAACATGCCAAGTAATGCACAAAACTGCACAGAGCAGCCTTCACAAACTACACCTCAGCCACAGATCCCAAACCTTAGTGCACAAGCCCAACTCTCAGCAAAAGCCTTTTCCAAAGCCTGAGGGACGAGGTAGGATTTGCAGCATGCCCTGAAGGTCAGCAGATTTGGACGATTTTGTATTGTGGGTGTGAGCACCTGGAGGAGTGGAATTAATTCAGGGCCACTCAGAGAGAACACACTGCAGGCAGCTCCATCTCTTTTAAAATAAGGGGCTGCGGTGCTTCTGTTGATCTCAGCTGCAGCAAGGTGGTACGGGGAGAGATGCATCTCTCATACAGTCAGGCGTCAGGCCATTTGAACAACACCTTAACTCTGCTCAGAAACTGACAGCCAATGAAAGATCATGATGTACCTGACCCTTGGGTAATGCACACCTGCAGTTTAATTGTGAAGTGACAATGGATCAGTTCACAGTAGCATGACCTGCTTCTGAATGAAATTGTCATAATCTCTTGGCCAGAAATAAGCAGAGACAAAAAACTGTCCTGGTCAACATGGTTTTATGATTAGCTAATACATACATCTTGGAAAAGAGATGACTAAGGGAGGAGATGATAGATGTCTATGAAATCATGAATGGTGTGGAGAAAGTAAATATGGAAGCGTTATTTACCCCTTCACAACACAAACCAGGGGTCACCCAGTGAAATTAATAGGCAGCAGGTTTAAAACAAACAAAAGGAAGTACTTCTTCATACAACGCAAGCCAACCTGTGGAACTCATAACCAGGGGATGTCATGAAGGCCAAAAGCATTACTGGGTTCAAAAGAATTAGAGAAGTTCATGGAGGATAGGTCCATCAATGGCTATTAGCCAAGATGGTCAGGGATGCAACCTCATGCTCCAGGTGTCCCTAAATCTCCAACTGCCAGAAGCTGGGACTGGATGACAGGGGATGGATCACTTGAAATTATCCTGCTCTGTTCATTCCCTCTGAAGCACCTGGCACTGGTCACTGCCAGAAGCCAGTATACTGGACTAGATGCACCATTGGTCTAACCTAGTATGGTTGTTCTTAAGATGGTGGGTAAATTAACTCAGTTAAAGGAGCAGATATAAACCTCAGCAGGTCTTCCAGTCTTCCCCCATCCTGGGGGCATCACTTTTGATTTATCAAGCTTTAGCCATCTAGCATTCCTATGCCAGCCTCTACCAATCATGGGGTAAAGCATTCAATGGCTCTAGTGGGATTAGATAAGCCCAGGTGTCCCTGGTATACTGACAACACAGAAGTCTGTTTCTTTACTGTCCTTACTAACGGTCCCATATACACATTAGACAAGAGCAAGGACAAGATGGAGGCCCAAGGAGGGGACCTTTAGGGCAGTGTGATCTAGTGGAAAATTTAGGTTCCGTTCCTGGTGTTAGCCCTGAATAAAGATATAGCAGACAAAACCAGGTATGCCAACCTGACCAAAGTCAGGCTAATAGAGGTTTCTGGGAAATCTTTGAGTGGAAAAATACTGAGAAGCAGCATCTCACAAAGAGTTGGGAAAAAGTGAGATAAAGGAGGGGCTGCATTCCTGGCATAGTACCAACTGTGCTGTGTTAGGGACAGTTCCTTTGAAGAACTGATAAGAAACCCCAGCCTCCCTGTTTTCACTCCTTGGTTCAGTTCTCTCTCTGTTTTTAACTCCCCTACATTCCTAACTTCTAGTGCTTGTTAAGATATTGTTACTCACCTAATGCTGTAAAACATGTATACTAAAGGTGTCTAGTTTCTAGTTGTTAGAAGAAGGGGGTGGGTTGCTCAAGTGAATAATCTATGACGCGACGGAACTGTCTATATAGGCTTATACTAGGACGTAAAGAGGAAGCTGGTTCTCTCTGGAGACAAGCTGCTCTCTATTGATGCGTGCACTTGTCAATAAAGAGCTTTTGATCGGACCTTGCTGGTGTTGCTTGTCTCTCTCGTAGTCAGACAATGAACTTAGCCGTCTGCGTTCGAGTCCCCGACCCTGGCCCTACCACTGACCTGCTGTGTGACATTGGGCAAATCACTTCCTGTCTCTGTGGCAGTTTCCTCTCCCACCTTGTGTCTGTCTTGTCTCTTTTCATAGTACGCCTCTGTAGCACAATGAGGCCCCGATCTCATTTGGAGCCTATACAAAACGTAATTATCCCAAAATTCATAAGCCATTGTGTTGTAATACTTATTTCCCATAATGAGGGGGAAATGCCTAACCTCATACATGAAGATTATGGATTCAAACCTGCAGCCATATTGCCCAACCCAACAATCTGAAAGTTCATAAAATTAAGAAGTCCTGGAATCACAAAATAAAATAAAATGAAATGCAGACAGGCAGCTACTTTACATTCCAGTGCCTTCCTTGGTCTCTGTTGCTGTCACTCCAAGACCCCTCCAGTCCCCCATTTCAGGATAAGGACTTTCTGGACCCAGCATTACCAATGCTAAGAGGTACAAGTGATCTATGTCCTTGGGTTAAATGTCCTCTTCCCTGCCAAACATGACACTTTATAAATGTTTGCTCCAGATCCCTACCTAATTACAGGAGAGTTGAAGAACCAGAGCGCTCTGTCCTACTTCCCCCATCTATCTTACACTATTTTTAACTCTGAGGATGTTGTCTCAGCCCAGGATTTGAAATATGAATGAACCAGAGCTGCAGTAAACCTCCAGAGACAGAAGAAAGAAAAAGGCGTGAAAATTCCAGAGTTAGGTGATTATAAAGTGTCATTCTAAACAAGTGTCACTCACACCAACTATAGCTTTCTCCAGAAGAAAGTGAGAGGCAATAGAGTCCAAAACAGACAACAGAAATTGCTTTTTGGCTTGTTTTTTAAGTGGATTTTGAGCTCATGTAGTTTATGAAAGAGAACAGAGGAACTAAAAGATGCCAAACATGTAACTGTCTCACTTGAGTTCCTAGTGAGAGCTGGTGATGCTTAGCTACAAATAAAACAAAGCTAGGTTTGGGGAAAAGCAATTAATTTGTCCAAACTAGTAACATCACCATCTTCACTTCCTTCCCTTAGTTCAAGTAAGGCGCAGGACCCTCTCTTAAAAGGAACATGCCTACTGTTTGTCAAGATCATCTCGTCTATATATAGCGCCACTGCCTTTGGATAATTTGTTATCAATACAATTAAAAGATACAAAGCCAAGTTTTCTGTAACACACATGAAGCTCTGTGAATTTCAGTAGGGTTGCAAACATGAAATCTAATGCAAAAAATCAGGCTTTGAATTTCCTTTAGCATGACTTATGTTCAGCTTGAATCTATAACCGTTTAAATATATTTTCCTTAAGGAAATGAATCATCAAGTACATAGGAAGTCATTCCAAATTAGACATTGTTTTATAAACTTGTGTCCATTTCAGATTGGTTATTTGATCTACTGTAGGTATAACTGAATCACAAAAGTAAAGTCACACTTAACTTCCGACATTAAACTTCAGATCACACCATATTGTTAAATTTTACAATAGAACCTGTCAGTTTAGTATTTAGTATTTCTGTCATTTGTCTGTTTTGGACTCTATTGCCTCTCACTTTCTTCT